>NC_066852.1:14579193-14898193 GCF_001640805.2 Lates calcarifer | reverse complement strand
ATTTAAAAGTCCATGATGTCATAATACATGGATCTGTCAAACTGTGATAAAATCTTATAAGTAAGTCTAAACTGAGAAAGAACCTTAATTGCACCGTCTTTCAACTAGACTGACTCCCTGACTGAGTTGGGACCAAAGACAGATGAGTTCAACACAACAAAAATTAAACACATGTTGCATATCCTCTGGGACACAAGAACTTTGTCCAGAACCAGAATCTCCAGCGTGCTTTCACTTAAGAAATTCTTGGCTTCTTTGGGCGAGGTGAACACACTGAGTCAACACATTCTGTTCCTCCTCTCTAGGTCCACCATCTTGAGATGGATTGATTGCGGAATTGACGTGTGGTCACCCTAAGGACTAGAATTACACTAGACTGCTGACTTTCGCTTGCTCACCTTAGAATTTATGCCACCAACACTCAACGGACAGTGAGGCCAAATTATTAGCTTGGAAAGCCTTTAGCTCTTCATCAGTCCCTTTCTTCTTCTGTTAGAACTGACAAAGCTGTAGTTTGAAGCAGTCGCTTTTTCCCCCAGTACAGTCGGCAATAGCTTCAAAGTCAGAACCAGTTTCCCTTGAAATAGAGGAGGTAGATGAAGAAGATTCTTAACTGGATGTTACTGTGTCTGATAGAAATCACAAACTAAATGGAATTTAGAGAGGAAAAAAAGAAGAGACTGATCATTTGTCATGTACAGCTAATCATGATCCACCTTGAGGATATTTTGAAATTGAGTAACATTTGATTACATTAATGGTTGTTTAAGGGTTGGTTTTCCTTATTGTGGAAAAGACAAAAGGAAAAGAGGGATTGCAATTACATGGGATTATGTAATGAATGTAATTAATCAACCAATTAATTATGCAATTAGCTGACTGTGGTATACATGCATCATTACATTTTACAATAATAGTAATAATGGGAGTTTTTGATCACTAAACAAGCAGTGACAAAATATTTAATGTGTTCCTTAATCATCTGGCCCCACAGACTGCACTGGCAACAATGAGACAATGCAAATGCAGTCTAGTAGGAATGTAATATTTGGTACTGAAGTGCTGAAAGGCTTTACCAAGCAATCACTTCACTGTCATCAAACAGTAATATTAATGCTGCTTTTGTTGCAAAGAAGATGAGTTCTAGAGCACAGCAGGGCATAGATCAGCAGTGTATTCGCTCTAATGGGGTGATAACACCCACACAGAAAAGCACTAGCATCTTTAAGTGACATCTCAGGCAGTCTGTTGTAGTGCTTACTGGTCTGAAGAAAGACCATTGGATCAGTTTTGGATGGACCTGGCTCCTTCAGTAGTCTGTGTAGGCAGCCAGGTTGGCGTGGACCAGCTGGCTTTAGTTCATACATATGAACTGAGATTGGTTCTGTTCAAATTCCAATCAAAAGCAACAGAAGAGTTTTAACAAATTAGCAAGTAGAAGGAAGGGAAAAATAGTGGCTTGCAGAAATACATTGACATTAACAGCTGTACTGGTCAGTAGAGAAACACAACACAGAGGTAAGAGTGCTGTGAGGAAAATTGGCTCTTAGAAGTCCAAACAAATCCTGATTGATCCAAAGATGAATGAACCATAATTCTGTTGCTACAAATGATCACTTTCCAACTCTCCAACACATTTTTTGAGGCCAAAGAAAAATGGGATGTAGGGCTGGATGAAAGAAGACATAAACACACATTCTTTACTCTCCAGTCCAGGCCCAGGTTAGCCACAGTTAGACACCAACTAACTGTCACCTCCCCAGGACCACACCATTACCCTAGCTGCACCACATTCTCTTTAATGACAAATGATCACTTACTTTATAAAATGTGACAGAATGCATTTTTCCTGAATTGTTGCCATTCATTGTTCATGTTGACATACATTTCATCTATCAAGAACCTCACAACATAACAAATTCTCCTCTTTTAAAACTTCCCTTTGATTTTATTTTCATTTTCTGCAAGACTATTTGTCAGACTAAGTGAAAGTAATAACTGGCAATCCAGCTTATGTCACATGAAGTAGTCATATCTTAAAAGTGAGACGTGAGAGAACTTGTCAACAGCTAAAGATATGGTGGCTTGATATTTCAATTTGCCTCTTTTTATCATCATGACATCTACACTCAGGTTTGCTGATTGTTGAATGACAGACATAGTATACCTAATTATTTAAAAAGTGAAAGCAACAGCTAGATCCTTGCTGAATGTCAGCTAGTGCTGAATCAGAGCTTCCTCCTGTAACATATGATTTAACTGAAGATGACACCATTGCAGTTGCTACTCCTAATTTAGCAAGTCCCATCAATATCAAGAGAACCACGGCTGTGTTCAAGTCCTCTTAGACCTACATTGTTCCCCACAATGCCAGGCACCTGAATTAGTATCAACATTGTACTGTGACATTTTTACTCTCTGTAGTTTTTCTGGTTTTGAGCAGAGGAAAAATATCTGTTACAGATCATTTCTGCCATATTCTGCAAAGTTAAAGTTATGTTTGTTGCTTGGAAAAAATCTAAGCCTCTCAATACTGATGAGACAGTCACTGTATGCTCAACAGTGGCTGAAGGGAAGGGAAACTGCTGAAGTGAAATTTAACTTCTGGTCCAACATATGCCTGGGTCCTCGGCCCGAGTCTGGTGTCTTAGGTGTACAGCTCCATGTACAGATGTGAATGCACCAATGCACCCAAAAGGCACTGAGGACACATTAAGATCTGATCACTCATACCACATGTATGTGTGTCAAGGGCCACACTGAAGGACCGTCTACTCAACTGATATCCTTTGCATAAGCATGTACTAATTTTTGTTCAAACAAAATATATGTAATGCATATATATATATATCTGTGTGTTACAACTGGCAACAAGAGGCAAGACAGAGTCTTGTGAATGGAGTACACACAAAACATGCTGTCTGATTTGGGCAGTCAGTACAATATTGCAACCTGGCAATTTTTGAAGACCTTTTGAAAAAGATGGAGGGGAATAAACCCAGTCTGTATTGTTTTGATTCCTGCTTCTTCTTCCTCTTGTAATCTGTAGTTTCTAGTAGTAGGCACAGGTTGCTGCATTGCTGCCTCCCATTTGTTAAAAACATCAATGCATTTGGTGTTTGTCAACAGAAATTATGTTAATTTGCATACAGAGCAGGGAAGTGGATCTGATCACAAATGGTCACTCGAGATGCATCTGGAGACGCATTCTAATGGCGGATGTGAACTGTTGTATCAGACTTGTCCACTTGTCAGATTACCCACGACACATGTTAATGTCTGTGTGAACAGGGCTCCTTATAGCTTTTACCAATGAGAGATACCAGGTACCAAGTGATCACAGAGAAAGTTGCAGGCAACAGGAATTTGGCCTCATGACATTACTGCTTAGCCATGTTTGTAAAAGGTTGACAGTTGCAGTTCCTAAAAGCTTTTATTTCCTGCCTTAACATTAGAATGCCAGAGTGCATGTTCTCAAATGTGTCCAACTGAGAGCAATGTCAGAAGCTCAAATTATTGTGGTCTAAGGATGCAGTTGGTAAAGGTAGATAGAGTCAGTCTCTGAGGAAGCATTTTTGAATGAGATTAACAGACAGTTAAAATAATGGCAATGACACCTCAATGTGACCCAAGAGATATACCATTGTGTACCAGCAACTGTTGGAATGATGGCCCATTTCTAAGAAAAAAAGAGAAAACCAAGATGATATCTTTAATAAGAATCAACACCAGTTCTTAATGCATACATCTGTTTACCTAGCAATGACATTTTGAGATGTGAATACACACTTCAAGGGGACTTTCTGTCAAAGTATGCAGTCAAACACGACCAAGTGGAGCATAACATCTGGATCAGTTGTAGCCAGCAGCCCCTAGCAGTAATAAAAACAGTCACATGTACACACACATCTGTGTATCTGTATAAGCTACAAATTGAATTGCCTTTCACATGAAAGTTCCTTTTGGCAGAGTGTGTGAAGGTGACATTAGGGAGTAAGAGGTAATTTAGACAAGATTGTACATTTAGCCAAGAATTTAGCAGATTGTACGCCCAGCTTTGCCCCCACAAGCTGAAACATCAAACTGCGCCTGTAATTTTTGTCCTCTACTATGAGATGAAGTAGGGTTAGATGAGTTGCCAAATTGTCTATTTTTCTACACTTACTTTTGTAGCCAGAAGATGAAATGAATTAAAACAAGAAAATGGTAGAAAAGTGCTGAGAGTAAGGTTTGGAAAATGGTATCTGCTAATTAGCCACATACACCCCTGGGCTTTTAAAACTGTGTGAAGATTTGTATGCGACTGTGCATCCATATGTGGCCAGGTTTGGGTTCCAGGTTTCACTGTAAAGTTTTAGACTGAAGACAAGTCATAACATTTGATATTTGAGTTTTTTATTGTTGAACTTTTCACTGTTTCTCTCTGTTTAACTGTTGTTTAAAAGTAATGCACTCTGCTGACAGAAATTCTGTTCAAATAAAGTATATTTTTATCTAGAAAAGATATGGAACAAGTGTACTTGTCAAATAAAACTCATTCCAATTCATTTCCTTTAAAGAGGAAAGATCTGCTATGTTTTCCTTTTGTCTGTGTTACAGCTTCTTTTATGTGAGGAGCTGATAAATTCTCACTTTCGGCCTTTTATTTTCCCCTTCCTCCTTTCTAAATGTCAGTGCCGCCAGATCACTGTGTCGTCGTTCCACCCCTGAACACTCAAACGGAATTGAGGGGAGCCAAGAGGAACCGGAACAATTTGGCCTGATAGCACACCCTCTGCTCAACATTGCTAAGCGACCACCGTGAACTCAATTTCGTGAGCCTTCCCTTACCTAGAGGCTAGAGCTAGTGAGTGTGAGAGAGTGTACATGTGTGTGCTCAGTGTGTGTGTGTGTGTATGTGTATGTGCTGAAGGCCCACCTCTCCAGTGAATCATCCCAAAATCTGTGCAAGTTCTGGTCTGTTGGGTTTTGGTCTACACTTGGGTTCAGTATATGTTCATGTGTATATAGTACTTGTGTGCATGTTTGCGTGCACATGGCACTTGTGTGGTTCTGCATGAGTGAGAGGTCTCTGGCCCAACTAGATACCTCAGCTGTGGACAGTCACACTCATATTACAAATAAATGACAAATGATGGCGCATATTACCATGTGTGTGTGTGTGTGCGTTGGTGTGAATGTAGTAGTTAGCCTCAGTGTCAAAGCACAGAAACACTGCTATGTTTGCTAGCTATGTTTATTCTAGAAACAACTGATTCATGAATATATTTTCAGATTTTTAAAAATATATTACAAATGTAAACAAAGTCTTGAGATGGCTTCATTAGACATCCATAATGTGCTATAATTTTATATATGAGATATATTTTGTAAATATGAGACTCCAGACTCCATAATTGCTTCATGTCTACTGAGAAATTTCTCTTTTTTTTCCTCTATAGATAATACACCAAAGAGCTGTTTCTATTCATTTATTTCATTTAAATACTGTAACTATTCATCATATTACATTCAGAATTTCCTCTTTCAGCTGCCTTAATCAGTTTTTTCTGCCATCATCACAGAATGTGGTTGGAAAATTGAAGCATCAGGAGCCTCTTTTTAGCACTTGATCTTAGCTTTACTCCCACTGATTTGGCATCCCTGGCACTGCTTAGCTGAATATTGCAATCAAACATGGAAATGTAACTTAAATGGACTGGCTAATAATTTATCCCCGACTGCCAGGAAACAGTTGGTCTATTTAGCTGTGGCTACTTCCCTCCAGACCAGTGCTGGATCTGACTGAATCAGTAGATGTATTGTGTCCAAGAACATATACAGACATACAGGCAGGCTGAAAAATAACAAATAAAAGGACAGAGAGAGGGAGAAACAAAAACAAGAATGCAGGCTAGACTAGACTCCTGTAAGCCTGACACATCAGGCTTTGCCCTTCTGTGCTCATTCCATGTAAACACATGAAACTCAGTCTCGCTCTTCCTTTGCTCACAGAAAAGGAACAAAGATGTAACGAAAGGACCCATTTTAGATGTTTAGTAATAATGAAAGAGAACAGTGACAGATTCTGGACTTTAGTTAGAACTGAAAAATGGATAGCCATCTTTAAAACATAGTTTGAGTTACTATGTATAACTGAACTGCTTCTGTTATTTTTGCCCATCACGTGGAACAAGTTTGCTAACACAATACAAACAACCTCTCTCACGTCTGTCTTCAATCCAGTTTGAATAAGCAAATTTTGGTGTGGGAAAAAAAGAAAAGAAAAGACAGGTACTGGTACAGGTATTGTTGTCTCTGAAATTACTGTAGCACACAAGCTAGGTTGAACTACCAGCAAGACATAATGTGACATTTCACAGACACCAAAACATACAGGAGCAGGATTCTGACCTTTTGAAGTTCAAAAACACACACGCACACACACGCACGCGCGCGCACACACACACACACACAAATGCACAAACACAACTCTGTCTTTCTATCTCTCACACAGGTTGCACATTATTCTGATTGTGCAAGAATATGAGGAAGAAAAAGCATAATTTTGAAACTGTCACATTATTTTTAATTGATCAGATTTGCTGAGCGTTTAAAATCATTTCCGTCAGTCTCTGATGGGTGTCCCTTGAAATGCAGACAAGATCCTTTTTTTTTATTTTTTCATCAGGAGTGTCAGCAGAGTTGTGTGAGAGACAGAGGAGAGGTGAGAATGAGAAATGATGATATTGGTTATAAAAGAATAAATGCATATGTGGGTGAGATTGAAAATGTATAAGAGAAAAATGAATGAGTGTATATGAAGGAGAATAGTGGTGAGTGTGAGAAAAGATAATAACATACGTGACACATCACTATAATGAATGTGAGAGAGAATAGTAGTGTGTGTGTGTGTGTGTGTGTGTGTGTGAAAGGACTAATGTTTAATTAAAGTTTCATACAACAGGGAAGCAGTTTATATTCTCAGCTGCTGATTCGCTCACAGCCATCTTTAAAAAAAAGCCTCTACCTGCTCAGTAGCACACTGGCTAGGTTTGGACTGCATTTAGCATTTCAATCAAGTCACAAGGGAAAGCCCCAAGAAAAAAATCATTACTAAATCAAAGTGCTGGAGAGTTCTCTCAATTTCATAAAACCGGGCAACAGATGATGCACAAAGGGATATATGCAAATTCTCTGATTCTTCCCTCATTGTTTGGCAAGAAAAGATATAGCATGTGATGTGGACAAAGTATTGTGGCAATTTTTTATGGTATTTTGAACATGGCGTTTTATTTTGCAGGAGATAATGTGGCATTTTGAATTTTGTGTTTTGGATTTGTTTGTAGCATTTTGAAAAAATGATACCTAGTTTCAGAGCAGTTGTAAAACAAAAGACTCTAGTATGACTATAGCTGTGTGTGTTAGTAACTTTGCTTGTATGAGGGAGTGTGTGGGGGAGAGTGTAGTGGTGTACTGTTATGACTGCACGTGAACAAGTAAGATTTATGGCCTAAATGGCCTGTCATACTAGTGTTGTAATCACCATTGTTACTTGCTTAAAAAAAACATAAACCATTATCACGATCACCACGTAAGACTTCTACCAACAGCCACAGATTTCTTTTTCTTAAGAGTCAGAAAGGTCCACAAACTGAGTTAATGCTGAAGACGATACACTGTGCAAAAGGGAAAGTGATTCTCAATTCTCGTTAACGGGCTAAAACACACAAAACCACCAGTATGGTCTTTTAATGCCTGCAGCCAAATAGCACACAGCCTTGGAGCCACCAACAGTAAATGTTCTGTTCCTGAATATGCCCGGATATGAACTTGACCTTAGTTACCAAGCAACACAACCAACACATTCTTTATTTCCTGTGCCTAGTGGCTGGTATCTACTACAGATCAAACTGTGATAGTTAAAAAAAAATTTACTCTACAAATACAAACACATACATTTTTAAGGGTCCAAATGTGAGAATGAATATTATCCAGACGGTGCGTCTGCACAGTCTTTTACACCTCTGAATGGATGTGGAATGCTGATGTACTCATTAACAAGAGGGCAGTCCCTCTCGTATTTGTATTCAGAGTTTGGTCTAGGAACACTTTCCGAGTGAGTGGTACTGAAACAATTGGTGTGCCACTCTAATCTCAACACTGCTGCTGAGCTTTGGATCTGGTTGTATTTGGCGGACAGTCTCCCCTTTTGGTGTGGCAGCCTGCAATGGCTCAGGTCTCTGTGGCACTTCATGGTTGCCAAAATCTGAGGGAAAGGTCATTTATACTGCAGACACAGTGGGAGAAAAACACTCAGATGTCTGCAAGAGAAGCCGTCTGTGTCAAACTGAAGTTATACATCCATTCTGGATGGCAGCTACCAGGCTGTGAAGCCTTTTTCAGTTACTGGTGCGTTGTATTAGCTACTACATACCATTTCCTTCCTCTCAGTCTGCCATCTGTACAGGAGCACAACTTATCAATGTGCTTTTTTCTGTCTCTGTCAGGACTGCATGTATCTAATTTTCCAGTTTTGGCATGTATAGTGACTACACAGTGTGTGTGTTGACAGGCATTTTATGCTGAACTGCACATACTTGGATAAACTTAGCTAAAAGCAATGCTATCACACATAATGTGATGAGCTCCAGCAGTCCTTAAATAGCTGTGATTTGAAATCGGTCATTTCATGCTTATAAGCTGTTCCAGATCACTGTTAACTCATCTACCAGGTGATGCCTTTTTGCTTGAAGCGGATCGTCAAAAGCAGGCAACAGGAAAATGAAAAATGGATGGCAGGAGAGCGCTGCAGAGAAGAGAGCTACCCAGCACCCAGACCCACCCCCCACCTCCTCCCCACAACACCCTCACACTTCCAGATGTCACACCACAAACTTCTAAACTGTATGTTATTAACAGATGTCATGAGTCCAAGAAAAGTGTGAAGGAAAGGCATAATTTTCAAGAGTTCTTTCTCACTGCTATCATGACTCCATATTGTACCACATTCTTTAATTTACTGTGGTGGATGATTGGTTTCTGTGCTTAAAATGTACATCCGATTTCATGATTTATCTGTAGACGAATAAATATTTAAATTTGGGGGAACAGATACACTAGACAGATGCTTGTTTTTGTGGTTGCAATATTCACTCTTAAATCCAAATAAGTAATATAATTCTCCTTGTGTGGTGCAAATATGAAAAGCATTTGTAGCTGGCCTGCATGGTCCCTTCTTTTTTTTTATTTTTTCAAATTTAATTACTATCTGTTTATTTATTTCACATTAGTTATTGTGAATGGCTTTGAAAAGAACTGACAAAGTAGGTCATTCAACTGAACACACGCGCGCGCACACACACACACACACAGAAACATAGATGAAAGAAAATTTCAAAATAAAAGGCGAGGTGATTTTTGTTACGCCCCGCCTTGTTCCATCTAAGCCAAAGTGCTCGGCCCTCAGCCTGGCTGGCAACATGTGTCAGCCTACATTAGGTGGACCAGTGAACAATGGTCTCAGCCAGGAGCAGGTGGCGGTTACTTGAAACTCTGAGAGGAGGGTGTGCATTAGTGGCAGTGTGTGTGTGTGTGTGTGTGTGTAAGAGAGAGAGAGAGAGAGAGAGAGAGAGACTGGTCTATCTGCCATCTGGAGCACCCGGACAATCCCAGGTGAGGCGGAAACTTGAATGTGCTGTTTCTATCAGTCCACTGACTGGCTGACTCTCCTGGATCCAAACGCTTTTTAGAGAAGACCCCGTGGTTCCATGCTATGCCTCTAGTGATGGCACACACCAATTTTGAGAGTGTGAAATGAGCCATTACAAGGTGTGCAGCACTCCCTCTTAAAGTGGAGTGACCCAAAATGAGATCAGGAGGCCAAGTCAAGTTTATTTATAGGTCATCCTCCACACACAGATTAAAATCTCTTATGGAAAAGAAAGGACAGCATTATGTATGCATGTGTGTGTGTGTGTGTGTGTGTGTGTGTGTGTGTGTGTGTGTGTGTGTGTGTGCACAAGACAGTGTGTTTATATGAGAGGCGGGATGAGAAGGGATCTGTGTTTCTGAAAGTACCAGCTTGCAGAAGAGGGAAATGAAAGACAGTCTACAGCTGAGAGTTAATACAGGTTATTAGTAATTCTGAATAAAATAAGCTGATTCTAAATCAACACAAATATGAGTCACGCTCATAGTCCTTAAATGACCTCAAAAAGTAAAGAGAAAACGATGGTATGACGAACAGCACTTGCAGTATGTTTTCTTTGTGTTGTCTGGTGAAGGACATTCCCTGCTAAGCAGCTTTGTGTGATTGAAATAATGGTGGGTTATTATTCTTTTTGATTGTGTTCAAAGGCCATAAAGCCAAGTGGTTTTATGCACAAAGTCTTGCCTGTTGTTATGTTAAGTTTTATTTTCTCTTTGTAATCTTCTTTTTCTAATATTCATGTAGCATAACAAAGCAATTTGTAGCTCCTTTTCCCTGATCTCTCAACCAGAATTCCTTTTCCTTTTATTGCAGTGTGGTCACAAGATGCTGTCATGTAATTGTGTTCCTAAGCCCAGCCCAGGTCTTACTTTCAGTTTTCAGTACATACAGAGCAGGTGCACACAGAACAGACATCTGAATAACCAAGCCCATGGACCGTACACCTCTCTGCCTGCTCCGCTGTCTCATCAACTGCTTGTATTGTGGTGCCTCCTCGTTCGCTCTATTTCAGTCTTAACAGCTTTTTCAAAAAGGACCACTTGCCCCCCTCCCCCTGTCCCTTACACCTACACACCGCCTTGTCCCATCACATCCCGCTTCACCTCTCCACCCCTCTGATTGTCCTCTGCAAGACAATCTTCAAAGCTCAGGCCCATTGTCAACCTTAATACATGGCAGCCATCCAACCGGGATCATCTACGAACAGGGCAGCAGGCAGTGAAACGTATAACATACCCCAGTTCATGTGGAAGGACAGCTCACACCCAGAAGCATGTCTGCATGCCCTTTCTCTGTTTTGAATTCCAAGCTCATTCAACCTGTACACTGCAAAAAATGATCAGCTTCTCTCTCAGGGTGCAACCTGATCTGGCTGACAATACAGAAACCCATGTGAGTCAAAGCAGCAGCCTATAGACGCAATGCTTTTCACAGCATGTTTTTACACAGTGAATGGATGACTCAAAGACGTGACAACAGGCGTCCTCATAACCTCCCACAACTTGCCCATCTTTGCTGCACCTCTAGCTTCTGCAGATTTACACTTTAACATTCAAATTTGGTTATTTATAATTAATCTAATTTCAAATTTTAAATTTGAGTTTCTAGGGGAGTTATTTGTGCAGTTCAACTTCCGACATCAGCTCTTTTTCCTCTGCCACCCCTTTCTCAACCCAACCAGTCTAGGCAGATGGTGAGACCGGTTCTGCTCAAGGTTTCTGCCTCTTAAACAGAAGTTTTTCCTTATCACTATCACCTAGTGCTTACTCATGGTGGGAATTACTGAATCTATCCTTCTGTAAATATTATAAAGAGTACGGCCTACACCTGCACTACATGAAAATTATCTTGAGATAACTTCTGTTGTTATTTGGAGCTATATAAATAAAACTGACTGACTATTCTCGTGCCTATGTTTAAAGGTTTATCTTTACAAGATTTACATTGCTTTATTTTGAAGGTGCAAACAAATAAAAATAAATATAAGTTTTCCCACGGTGAGGAAGTAATCCCATTTTCCCCTAAACGGTTCAGTTAAGGAAATTTCCAGGTTTCTTGTAGGTTTATTGGGCAAGTGTTCATTAATAGAAAGTGTTAAAACTACTTGAACATTTTTTGCAGTGTGTCTCACGCTGTGACACCCCTCCCCCTCCCTTCTCCCCCACTTAGCCTCGGGTCTTCGTGATTGGTTCACCTTTCACGTCCGTCAAAAGCTGTGTGGGCGGGACTCAAACAATCCACTCGTGTTCCCTGCACTGTGGACTGTGCGCCACAGCAGACCAAGAGCGGGGCACACAGTAGTGTACAGCGGCGGCAATATCTACTGTTGTAACAGGAGGGCGACTGTTCACAGTCTCTGAGGCTGACTGGTGTAGTTCGGAGTCCCGTAAAACTGACTCTGTACCTTAAACCGCTGGTGCATCTCTGAAAAAGAAATCAACAATATTGTTTCTGAGGAGCGAGATCATTTCCGTTTTCCAAAGCAAACACAGTCTGCGGGGGTCGGGAAGTCGGTTGCGTTAAACCTCCTTACCCAGGGACGCACAAAAGACGCACTCCCAAGTCCACCTGGATAGCTGACGGAAGCCGTCCGGTCCGGTTCGAGGTCCAGCGGGGAGAGACGGTGAGGAGAAATTAGCGCGGAAGAAGAGCGAGGAACTGAGAAGACAGGATGAATCTCAAGAGTCATTTGATTTTCACCCTCTACACTATTTATGGGATTCTTCTGAAAGGTGAGCCCTGGGGCGAGTGTTGGGTACGTGCGCGTGTGTTTGTGTATGTGCGTTATGCATGTGTATAAGCGTGTACGTGTGTGTGCACGCGCGCACGTTACAGGCCAGCAGCAGGGCAAGGATGATCCTGTGTGGGGGGGGGGCAGAACGCGCGGTCACACGCGGGTCCTGGCAAAAGACTTTCTCTCTCTCTCATTCGTCCATGTGTGTCTGTTGCTCGCGCGAGCGTGTACGTGGGCCGAATGTGCGTGCGTTTGTCTGCAAACGTGCGTGATGTGAGACAGCCTAGAGGAGAGAGAGAGAGAGAGAGAGCTCGTCCTGTGACATTCGGGGATCACTTGGATGTTGATGTTCAGGAATGAAGAGGAGGAGGGGGGGTGGGGGGGCTATTTTCATAATTGTATGCTCAGAACGCGACCTGAGCACGACTGTGAAGCCGTAGCCTACAGCCTGGTGCGTCTCCTGCTTCTACGGTGCTATGTCCTGTGTGCGTGAGTGGCAGTGAGGGGGAGAGAGAGAGAGAGAAAGAAAAAGCCCGCTAGGAAGACACACCTCACCATGAAATAACCAGCCCCGCGGTTGTTTTTGACTCGCAGCACTTGGATGAGTCACAGAGACTCTGGACGCGTTTTACGCACCTTGAACTGTGCGATGCTGCTGATTACTGCAACTTCAGGAGCTCGCAGACACGCAGAGCGCTTCCCATTCAAGCACATTTGCCTCATATTCCTTTTGAGTTATGTTTCCTCTGTGCAGGTGTGTGGTGTCTTGCGGTTTTGTGCGCACGGGCGAGCTGAGGTTTTAGACTATTGCCAATAACCTCGAAGGAGTTGTAGGTACAGGTGCACGTGCCTGATCGGAATGACAGGGGTCTACATCAGATGCTCAAAAGTTTATTTCCCGCATGACATCTGGTAATACTAAGGTCGCTCTCCCTGCCAGATTGAGCCTCATACAGCCGATATCAACACTGTGCCAGTAGTTTCTGTGCTAACCGTCCAGTTTATGAGATAGAAGTCAAACTCGCAACGGCTGAACAGAACTATGTGTGAATATTCACCTGATCTCCTGTGATGATTATGTGATACAGCTCCCAGTGGTGTTTAGAGGACAGAGGAGCTGACTGTAAACATGGGAGTCAGGTGACTTTGGGGGTCAAGGTCACAGTGGATTGCGCCTGTGAGATGGTTCTCTGTGTTCCATAGGCATACATTCAAGTAGAACTAGAACAGATAAATGACAGTGAAATCTAAAAATGAAATGGAAAAAGCCTTTTCTGAAGCAGTACCACCCCATACAGCTTTCAAGTTTTGTTTTATGCTTGCATTTCTAATCGATAAGTGCCATAGATAGATAAATGTCTAACAGAATAGAGGCCACTATCGAAAAGACTTGTGAATTCTGGGGCTGCAATCATTTGACGGTTTTGAATAGAAAATACAAGTATGATTTATTGCTGCTCAAGTTGGAATTTGACTATGATTCTTGAGTTCATATCAGGTCCCCATTTTAAAGGATGCAAACCACGCTTCTTACAGAAGCTACTTCAGCACTGTTTCTGGCTGTGTGGAATCATTTTTCTTTCAGACTAGTCACTTTTAACAAATCTGATCCAAAGTTGAATGAGTGCAACCCAGCTGTATTTTTATGTGGTAATTTCTCAATATGCTTAAACATGGTGTAGAAAGTCTTGACGCATCCAAGGAAATGAAACAGGATATATATATTTTTTAATCATTTTACCAGTTTATGTGAGGAGTTAAAAGAGGGAAACAGATCCTCATGAGTTTCTGGACTGGTAACATTCACGCTGTTTATAGCAGCGACAGGAGGGTGATGGATTTTCTCTGAAACAACTGTCAGTCTAACAGCAGGGCCGCATATGCCATACTGAGCTTCTGGGTTTTGTGATATAAAGTCCACTTTATCCCCCCTTAAATCATATCAAGATGTATTTAAGGCATTGGATAACACCCATTTATTAACATGAAAGGCAAAATTAGCATCATCTTGACTTTAACTGCTGTTTTCCACATGAGGAGATGAGAAATCCCAAATGAGGGATCATTTGTGCTTGATTCCCTTGATCATGTGTTGTTTTCTCTTTGAAGTGTATGTGTGTGTGCATATGAGAGAGACAGAAAGAGAGTGAGAGCAGTCCTTCCTTAATAACCACACATGATTAAGGCCATTCTTGACTTAATGAATTGATATGTAATGAGGTATCTTAGGGTATCTGGTATATCTGACAGCTCGCACTGCAGCATTTATTGACGTTCCAGAGCCTTTTCCTCTTTACTCCCTTAAGGGCGGCACACTCATTATGAGTGTGTGTGTGTGTGTGTGTGTGTGTGTGTGTGCGTGTGTGTTTGGATATATTCCTGCAGAATTTTTGTATAGCGTATGAAGAGGCCTTAGGAAAGACATAAGCATGCCGCTGACAGCAGAGCGTACATTGCATTTCATGCCCCCCAACCCCCACCCCCCCGCCACACACACGGACACATACTACACACTCACATCAATCTCTTTCTCCCTCCTCCACTCTCTCCCTAACCCTGAAGAGGATAATGCTAGGCTGCTTGATTTGAACAGTCATCTCTCGGTGCAAGACCTATTATTGTATAGGTTCCACACAGCAGGCAGGTCAGCCTCCACCTGAATGAAGTCTATCTAGCTGATGCTGTATCCGCGTGCTCTGTAAATGACAGCTGTTTCAGCCCCTCTGGCCCAGTGCCAGCTGGATTCAGAGATTCAGATCCATATTCTTTGTCGCCGACTAGACCTGTGCAATACTGTGAATGTGAAGTGTTGTGATGGAGGTTGTTGTTTACCAACAGGCCGAGTTGTTAACATATTATCCACTGTGTCTCATGTGCCCATGCCGGAGCCAGAGAAAACAGCCTGTTATGCAAATGGACCTCTTACGTAAGAGCTTGTAGCCGAGCGGCGGGCGAGGGGGGAGATAGAAGCAGGGAGAGCGACATGGAAAGAGAGGGAGATGTTCTAGAATAGAGGAGTTGATGTAAGAGTAATGTGGGAGGAGAGGTGTGGAGGAGGAATGTGCAGCCTTCTCAACTAAAGTGTGTGATATGTGCACTGGTTTGTTGTTTGCTGTTTGGATGTCTGTTTATCTCTGCTGCTCTGTCTGTTTCCTGTCGCTCTGCTTGCCTGGTAGTCTGTCTGTTTTGAACTCTGATCTTGCTAGCCTAAATACAAACCCCCGCTGAGGGATGTGTTTATCCCCGCAGTGAGTCTAAGCTGCTGAAGGCTGACCCTCCATCCCTCTGTACTTCCGTCCATTCCTCCCTCGCTTTATCCTCCCATCCTGGTGTGGAGCTTTGTACCACAGCAGCGTGGGAAAGCTTCTGATGACAAGCGGCCTTGTGTGTGTGTGTTTGCAGAGCCACTGATTACACGGGAGAAACAAGATGTTCTCTCTTTTCTTGCTCACTTGGGCCTCTCCCTCCCACTTCTGTGATTCTGCGATGTATTCATTTTCATGGCTGTGCTTTAATAGGCGGAACATGTGAGGTGCTCTGTACCTTACACCAATACCATGATGCTCCAGTGCTGCGAATCCTCAGAAGAGCAGCACTGCATCACACAGACACTCACACACACACAAACACACACGGCGCTCCACTGTGGATTCATTGCTGCTCTGCCAAGGGATTTCCCATGATCAAAGCCAGTCTTTTGTTAGTCCAGGTGTTAAAAAAGTTAAAACAGAAAGGAGGAGGAGGCTGGAGGGGAACGTGGTAGGATTCAGAGCTTACAAGCTCTCATGGCAGAGCAGAAATGTGCCTCTCCAGGACTGCACCAGAAACACTGACTGCGATCCCTGCCACCTGTTCCAGCTCTTTGTCATATCAGTAAACTAGTGCAGTGAAGAGGCAGGGTTTGCTCGGGAGTGCGCAGCCATGACAGTTTAGGTTCAGACGCTCTTACGGTGTGTTTAGGCGCAGGGGGAAAAAATGAGGCAGGAAGAAAGAGGAGGCCAGTCATTGTTAGACGTAATGAACACCCTGTTGCAGATGGCAGAAATTCAGAGGTGGCAAAAAACTCACTTAGCAAGACAGCATAGAGGATCTAAAAAGTTTTTAAGCTGTTTGCAAATATCCTCCAAAAGTGCAGAGTGCCAACCAATAGCTCAGCTCCCAAACCAGCTTGTGGAAATCTCCTAGGCTTTTATGAGCTTCCAGAATGGGATGTGCCCAAAATGAATGACGCAGCACAGGCTGCAATGCCAGATGAGTTATTATTATTTCACTGTACCATTCAGTAAAATTAGATATAGAAAGGTCAACATTTTACCAAGCAAATACCCTTCAAAACAACAGCAGTAAATTAACTGAGCTGTCAAGCACCAGTATAATGATATTCCTACTATTTCTTTGTTATAATGGCAAATTCAAAAACACCCCAGAAAACAAATGCCTAAGAATTAGAAATGCCTTTAAATTACTGTATGTGTTCATTGATAAATTTCACCAAAAGCTACAGATTTAGTCAGAGGCAAGACCTAATCCAGTCCTGGCAAGTGTCTCCTGAAAACAGAATAAATTCTCCAGAATAACTGGCTAGTGATAGCAATGACACACCATCAAAGGTGATTGTGTTGATTGTTGCACATTTCAAGCATATAAATAAAAAGAAAAAAAACATTACAGTTATGTTGTCAGGCTGAAATTCAAGAACATGTCACATTTCTAAGATAGTACTTTAATTCTAATAAATAGTATATTATTTCAGCCAAAGTGATAGGTATTATCTAGTAGAGTCATATGTTGGTGATGCTGTGAGCTAATGGCTCCCTGGTTTACAAATAAAGAACATGTCAACCGCATTTCTAATCCCCAAATAAACTTTTTTTGTTGAGAATCAATGCACAATAAATATAGGTTTTTATTTTCGCATCAAGGCTGCGTTTCGTCACTCTTAGGCAAAGTGTAATTTAAAGCCAGCCCAAAGTGAGAGAAGGGAGAGATCAAATGCAGCCTCCCACGGAGAACGGTGAGAGCACGAGCCCACAGGTGGATTTGGCTGCAGCAGCAGCAGCAGCAGAGGTGGCAGAGGCAGGAGCAGGCAGCGGGCTCGCACCCTAAATAGACCTCCCAGTAGGTGAAAGAAGTATGCAAGCTCAGCTAACAGATCAGCTGATGGGGCTTTTCTTCAAAGTGAACACGTAGCTATTTATGTGTACAAGTCAGAATATGAACGAATGTGCAGGCTTATGTGATAAGGGACTGTAAATCACCAGTAAAAAAAAAAAAAAACCTTGACAAATGCAGAGTCAAATAAAACACCCTTACACTTAGAAACATGCTGGAGGTTGCACGTTCATTTTTATTATGAGCTTGAATGATCAGCAGAGTCTGCACTATGAGCTATAGTACTCATTCCATATCATACATCACTCTCTAAAGTAACTTTAGGATTTTTAGGATTACCACTTCACTCTATTTATCTGGTACGTCTTGACTGACAAGCAAACTTTCTGGGTGTTTGGCTTCTTTTGTTTAAATTAAACGATTAGATATAATCCCAATTCAAATTAAACACAAGTGAATATATTTGGAAAGACATGGGCTGAGTTTGTTATTGGGCGCGACTGTCTGGGTGCACGCGTGCATGCATATGTGATGTCTGTATTAGCATTGAATTCCAAAGGATTAGTGAGTGACTAATCTGAGGCTCCAGTCTTTGACAAGCCATGTGTCACTAATCTCAGACACTTCAGAATAAAGAGACACAAAACACAATCACCTTTTGGATTAAAACTCTCCACACAGAGAGTGTTGTAATCTTTCACTCAAAAGGTAAAAGCAAGTTCAAACTGAGGAAAAAGAGAAATTAAAGAAAACCCAAGAAAATGACATGATTCTTCTCTCTCTCTTCCCCTCCCTCCCTTGCTTCGTCTCTCTCATACCTACACATGCGTGCTTGCAAATAAACAAACAAATGAAGAGAGCTGATTAAACATGCACTTTCAGTTGAACCCAACATGCTCTACAGGTTCATGTATCGTCCCCTCTCTTAACAACTCTTAGCCTAGATAATGTTCTTTTTATGTTACGTGCCCTTTCATCTGACAGCTCCTTTTCATACAATTCCCTTAGGGCCACAGTCTGGAGACTTGGTAGTACATGTTACAGTAATCATTTTCTTCAACAGAGATACAGATATGGACAGCCGTGACTCTGCCTTAGTCCCTCAGCTCTCCTTCCCCCAACTCTGATATTGTTTGGGGACTCTGGTGTTCGTTCTTGACAGAAATGAATTCATCCAAAGCAAAGTAGGGCCCATATTGTGTACAGAGACATTCTTAACACACAGAGCCATATTGTATGTGTACACCGAAAACACGCACACCAGCGCAAACACACGCACGCTTTTGCACACAGCAGTGGAAAGACAGAGCGGTGAGAAAGCAGCAGACAAATCTTTTATTTTCATGGATCGTATTTGCTCTGATAATATGGACTGAACCTGGGACGAAGCTTAGAAATTGTGCCCTTTTTTTTGCTGCTGTTTTCAGAGATAACTTTCTCTGTCCACATACACAGACATATTTTTCAGTCAAATTAGGGTAGGCAGGAAGAGTAAGAGTTCACAGGGAATATGTGGAAGTAGAAGAAACAGCAGAAGAAAGATAGCATTGCTATTTCCGGGCTCTAAGATTTTGGGTTGACAAACCAAGAAACTTCTCTTCTCTTCTCTTCTCTTCTCTTCTCTTCTCTTCTCTTCTCTTCTCTTCTCTTCTCTTCTCACACTACATAAACTATTATTGTCTCTATAGCCAAAGGTCCATTAAGGAGAAGGTCCAGTCAGTTCATAAACAGGAGATGAATTCTTATCCACAGAAAATCCCATAGGTGTTTTTCCCATCAGTATCCATCTTAATAATAGTGTTCATTCCCTCTTGATGGCTATTATGCATTTCTAATGTTCTAATTTCTCATTGCTATAATTTTGTTTTAAATCAGCTTCAAATGCAGCTAGGTATACGTTTCATTTTAATGCTATGCTTCTTTAATGTCATGCAAAATGCTGATTTAGTGCTTAATTGCCTAACTTGTACTTATACAACAACAATATGGAATCATGGCATGATACTAATTGAAAAGCAGGATTTACTGCACCCACAAATACACATCTATGCACTTGTTTTAGCATTATGGTCTCAAAGGAGGCCTAGAAGTAGCTAAAGCTAATTGAAATATAATTCCCTGAAGACACATGTTCATGTTAATTGACTTTCTGTGTGTGCCTGTGTTTGTGTGTATGTGTGTGCGCGTGTGTTTTTGTATTCATATTATCGCCAGAAGTCACTTTCTAGTCCCTTGTCTAATCATCAGCTCGAGGGTCCCCCCACATCTTAATTCGGTCTTTGAAAGCTATTAGACACTCTTTTGCATGAGCACCATTTCTAAACACATCTAATGTAGTGAAATTATGCAGGTAGAATCCACTGATGTTGTGTACAGCTCAAATCGGACTGGTCCCTCCACTGTGGCTGGTGCACACTGTTTTTTTTTTTTTTTTTGGTGTTGTTTCAGTTCTGGTTTCTCAGGCAAGTGGTAATGTACAGAGCAGCCAAACTTCAGATGGGAGCAAAAAGCAGTATTGTGCAATATCTTTTGAAGACTGTGTGTGTATATATGTGTGTGTGTGCACAGGTTTCTCCCCCTGTATGTGTGAAACTTGAGAGAACACACATTATTTTCAAGGCTGTAATTAGGTGATTGCTTTTGAGAAATACCGGTGTGAAATTCCATCCAGCTGAAAAAGTTTCACACCATGAACCCATATACCTGTTAACACACACACACACACGTTTGCACCCACACATAGACACACACAGACACACACACACACACACACACACACATATATGACATTAATATGTTTAGAAGATGCATAATACAGTAAAACCTTTGAAGTGAACTTTGGATTTGCAAACTGATGTGTGAAGTGTGCATTCAGAGGAGGCTTCTTTATTGCACTTTGTATACTTTCTGTGTAAATACAAGCATTCAAGTATATATGATTTATATATTCATATACATAAACTCGTGATGCTGGCCTTGCCATTTCGTTCCTTCAAATATCTCTGTTCCTTTGTGGTTCTGCTGTCATACTGTATGATGTCTTCCCTTCATTTCAGCTCAGTCTCATCTACATTTTTTATATCCAGTATGGATCCTGTAAAATCCTATATTGGTTCTAAGTTTGGAGTCAGGCCGCTCTCTGTGTAAAGATTGCTCCAGGCCTGTTGTAGAGGGGAGGGAAGATGGAGTCAAGTGAGACAATTTATAACAGTTAAAAACCAAATGAACTGAGACCCTTGGCTTGGGTGAGCGAGCGGCAGCATACATAATGCGCCTTAGGGATTTCTTCACCACACACACATTGTGCTGTGCACATTGTGCCATGCGCAGCACAATGTGTGTGTGTGTCCAAGCTAGCAAACACATAGCACACAGAAGCACACAGCCCCCTCCACCATCTGTCTCTGTTTGCCACATTGCAAATCCATTATATGCTACACAACATTATTCCCCCCCATCCTAAGTGGCACCCCCCCAGCTTACTTCCACTATCCTACCCAGTGGAACGGTGACAATTTGCCACCGTGTACACATCTTTGTTAAAGATACTGTGGCATATTTCCAGCTGGATTTTAATACATGTTTTCATGCTCCATTTGATTTTTTTTTGTAAGTTGGTGTTTAGCATTGATGCTCGGAGATTTTACAAGCCTGTTTGCTTGCCTGCTGCTTAATGTGGGAATCTGCGTGATAAGATATTTTCAACAGGTCCACGTTGAACCGACACTGGACTTGAATAATCCTGCCTCTTTTGAGAATTATTAATTTTTGCATTTTGGCTGAAAGCTTTAACACTTGCACATGCACACTGCATGAATCTGGCTCAGGTTTGGCTCAGTAGTTTTATAGCTAACTCATCTGCAGTTCTAATCAAAAAGCTTCCCCAGTCCTGAACCTCCTGCTGAGGAAACAAAGAAGTTATTATGTTTTTAAATGGTCTCCAATTACGGGTAATTTCACCGCCTATCTTAAAGCTATTTGCTTTTCTCTCACTTTGCTCCGGTTGGGTAGAGCAAGCATTGTGCTTTGCAAAAACAACGAGTAGACAAGTTAGACTTACAGCAGATGCATTCTTTTGGAAAGCAGAATAGGCCTGCCTTTCTTTGCACTTCCCCTCTGTCTCTCCTTGTGTCTTATCATTAGAAATGGGAAACACAGTTAACTCAATTCCTCCTTTATCTTCCTCATTAGTGTTTGTCTCACAGTGCACTCAATTACTCAGTCCATCACTCTTCCATACCCACAAGTCAAAAGCTTCCACTGGCTGAAGTGAATCAGAATTCTCATGTAGTTCGAATCCAGTAAAACTCATTAGTGAGTGAGGCTGAAATTGTCCATATGTGCTTGACATAAACATTTTCAATCCATCATGTGGGCTTTCGCAGCACCACTTGTATGCTTTTAAACTATTTGTAAAGAGTGTAGCCTTGTCATTTGGCAGTTTAATGCTACAGTCTGATTCTTACATAACTTTTACACCACTAGTCAGAGCCTTACAACTATGGCATTTTATAATTTTAAATGTTCATCTGTGGCCCACCTGGGAGGTGAATTTAGCACAACTGGATTAGTTTTGATGGATTGGATTTCAGTTGTAACCTTGACTGTATGTTCTGGCTTTTGGCAGCAGTCATTTATTTTTGGATTGTATGACATTTCATTAATAACAGCTATTTTTTCAGTAGAGAATTTGTCAACATAATTGTTTCAGAAAATTGTTATGGCTCCTGGTAGCATTCTTGTAACAGCTCGTGTCATCTGGCCATTTTGTACTCAAGTAAGAGGAGTAAAAAAAAAAAGACCCACAGGAAATGTGGAATACAAAGGTCAAACCATTAGAATTATAAATCATAAGTAAAAGGCTTTAGGAGTTCTACAACAAGCTTTCTGTACTGGTATTACCACATTTATGCAACTGAATAAAGTGACTGCTTTTTTGAGAATTAGTTTATTATTTTATGTTTTGTCTTATTTTCTTGATATATGAGACACTGAAGGTGCTTTGTGACGTCCTCCTTTGCAAATGAATATTTCTCTCTCACATTGCTCCCTTATCTCCCATTGCAAATTCTTCCTATGGCTACAGTCCCGGACTAGCTTGCCAACATGCTAATGCTGCTGTATGTGTCTCCAGTTCAAATGGACCAGCTAATGCTAATCTGTGCTAATCCTCTGAGAAGCACCCTCAGAGCAACATTATCATGCTACTCTGTAGTGGAGATGGAGGCTGGAGGGGGAGTGGACAAGAAAATGGTGAATGGAGACATTGGCATAGCAAATATTAAATTATAACAGCTGATACACACAAATCCTCACACCGGTGGTCACCTTCCAATGCCCTTTTCTCCACACACACACACACACACACACACATACAATTGCATACACATGCACACACACAGAGCTGCAGACATGAGCTATTACCCAAGATATAGACCCAAAATCTCCAGGCACGACTGTAATAATGACACAGTGTTAACCACAGTTGCACTGAGCTGGTAAATGGTAGCTTACTCTTTAGGACTAAACGCTGATCCTAAGCCCTTGTCGTAATGCACTGGTCACCCTAATCCTGACCTTATTAAAAGTGAGCCTCTAACCAAAAAGGAGCCATATCTTAACACTGTAGTAGTTCCTCAACACAGCTGGTCCTAGTCCAGCCTCTTTGAGGAAGAGGTGACCTTCACACTCCCTAATCCTGGAGCCACCTTTCACCCCCATAGGCATTATGATGTCAGAGCTAGTGTCACATCAGAGTTACATATGAATTTCTTCTGAAATTGAAGCTATTTTTTTCGTGGGAAGAACTAATCTAATTCAAAGAAAGCTACAGCATATGAACAGGGTAGAATCCAGAAATAGTAAGACTGGCAATATCTGAGATTTTCAGTTAGATACTGATCATTTCTGCACTCATCTATCACAGTGCAATGTGAAACCCTGCGACACAGAGTATTACTCCATATCATATTGCACATGGCAGCAAGAAATAATTTGACCTTAATATGAAATTTTCTGTCAGCAGTAAATTTCCACCATTCAAACCACAGGCTCATATCCACATGGCACATATATAGTGATGTTTTTCTTATCTTAGATTTTTAATAGGAAACCATAGTTTTGATATCTTATAAGGCCTATGCTATATGTTTGCATGTGTCCCACATAATGCTTCTCTACATGCAAGTAAAAATGAAATTGATCAGTAAAAGATAATCATGAAATTGATCGATCGCAGCCTTACCCTGCTGTCTCATAAACATGAGGCTTGCTGTGTCGTGCTTGGCAGAATGTGCTGATTCCAGTGCTTATTTCTCGCACGTTTGGGTTCATTATGTCTACAAAGAGATGTTGCCGCGTATGTAGGTCTGTCCCTCCCATCGATAGAAGATGTGACATTTAAATCAGTGACTCTTTTACACTTTAAATTAAGCAACATGCTGGAATCACTGACATTATGGTGCATTACGTCTGTGAACAGTGATGCACAGCAAGGTGCCGTTTCAAACAGAAATATAATTATATTGCCTTATAAGGAAGAATAAAGCCAGCAATACCAGAGACTACTGCTGAGTGTACTTGTGAAGCAATAAGTAGACATTTATTTGCTCATTTGTATCAAATTAGACCTTATAAATGACGCTATACCAAACAGAATTATGGCTTGAACTGCTTGCAGTGCTTTCATCCCTTTCCAGCTTGATTAGCAAAATTAATAGCATAATCCCTGAAGTCTCAGCAGTTCTCCTGATATCCAGTGGATACTTGTCATTCAAAGGAGGCCACCTTTGATAGAAGAGATAATGGGAAAGAGAGAGGTAGGAGAAAAAAGGCACAAGCAGACAAAGGCAGCAGGAGAAAATGCACAGGGGGAAGGTGATGGCTTGTTTTGAGATGTTACGTGAGTATATGTTGTGCCTGTGGCTTGGCTGGGATCCTGAGTGACATGGTACTGGCCACTGCTGTGCCACCGTCCTCTTAAAGCCTCGCTGTGATAAGATGAGATGAGACAGGGATGAGGGTAACAGCAAAACATTGTGTGTGTGTGTGTGTGTGTGCGTGTGTGCATGTGTGCGCGACTGTGTCATAAATGGGTTGAGGGTTAGGAGGGATGAGATAATTAAAAGGGATGTGGGGGTAACAGGGTGGATGGGGGAGAATAGAGGAATTCCTATGTCACATCTGCTTCTCTGCCATATACAGACAGGAATTTAGAGCGGGGCAGATTAACCTGGAGAATTTGAAAACAAAAAACCAACAACAAAAAAAATAATAATAAATGAAAGACGAAGAAAAAAAAACTGAGCCAAAAAAAGAACAGCAGCCATGCATGAGTTATTCAGGAAATGAGCCTTGACACAGCTTCATTCTTGTGCTCAAACACATAAACTCACACACCATCTCACTAATGCAAATAGTATACGCAAGCTGAGTTTGAACCATTTATTATGTATGTAGATACAATCACAGAGATAAACAGTAACAATGGAGAGGTGATGTTTCAGAGGGTCCATTTCATTTTGCTCTTTGAAAAGCAACCTGAATGCAATAAAAATGTTTGGTTCACATATTTGTTTGTTTCCTGTGAACATTTTTTTCCAGATGATCATAGATGATGTGTAAGAGTACACATATTACATCAAAAAGCTTTTGATGCCAACCATTCCCATTTTCCGATTTCTTTTTGAAATAATGTGTAGCCCGCCAAACGTCAAGGCTACTAGATTGTCCTCCATATAGAAATGCAAATGGAACCTGTCTTTATCTACATGTCCTCAGTCTGAAAAGGAAGCTGGGGTTTTCATTCCTCCTCGCCTCTCACTTTTTCAGCCCATGTTTGTGCATCTTTCTCTTAATGTCTCTCCTTCCACACCTTCCCTTTCTCTTCTTCCTATCTGGATGTTTCCTTTCTCTCTTACCCCTCCTACACCCCCTCCAACATCTCACTCTCCAGCGTCACCCGGGGGGTTTTCATCTTGGCAGGGTGCCTCCTTTATGAGAATACTCCAATTGGTAGACAAGCGCCCTTGTCAGACACCATTCATTGCACTTGCATAGATATGAAAAGTGTTTTAACAAGCACCACTGAGTTTTGTGGTGCGGCGGAAACTGCATGCCAATGGCAAACGCAGATCCTGTGACCAAATTAAACAGGCAGTGAAGTTTGGAGATAGCTATGTTGATGTCCTTGTCAGACATTAAAGTTAATCGCAGCAGCCCCCAAGGTAGTGAGTAAGTACAGTTTGATTTGCTTAACTGATGTCCGTAGAGAATTTTGACTTCGAAATGCAGCGAAGAAGTTAACTGAACCAGATACTGTATCATATTTTCATAATTTGATTTCCTTGCATCAGATTTGTTGGAAAAAACATCTCCTTAATCTTGACAGTTTCAACAATAACTTCCACTTTGCATTCAGATACTAAGACACACACTCACTGTATAATTAAGTATGTGAACAGTTACTGATTTTCCCTCTCCTATGAAATCCAACACAGATTGTGGTCCGGAAACTCTTTCATAGGCCAGAGCAAGAGAACAAAGTACAGTAGCCTTTTATCCATCAGATGAATGCAAAGTTATGCAAAGCTAGTACACCGGGTGGGGGGGGGGTGATGTGGGGGGACATGGTAGTGAAATTTTCCTCACAGCTTAGCCCAGTCAAATTGATTACTTCCGTCTCCCACCTGTTCTTTTGTTGTCACAAATACTGATAATGTCCCCTTTGTCCCTGATCCCGAGTAAGTATTTTTCACATTGACTGTAACAAGTCTACAACCCAAGGAACCTGTGAGGACACAGGCAGCGCTTTTAAATGTGATAATCTTCTCTATATAAATGCATTGATTTGGTTCTAACTTGTAACAAAGCCCTATCAGGCAGTACTGTATTGCCTGATGCTCCAGCACAGGCGACAGCTGAGGTCTGAGGCATTATGTTTCCAGGTTGTCCATCCCATTCTCGTGAACTAGATTTCTCAGCCTTGAGGGAATTTCTTCAAATTAGGCACAAATATCCACCTGGACTCAAAAGGTCAAAGGTCAAGGTCACTGTGACCTCACATTCACACAGGATGCCTGGTGAAGATCTCTAGTAGATCTAATGTTACTCAGTTAAAATTGCTGGGAGCTATCAGTACAGTGTTTGGTCTGACTTTTGTCATTGTTCAACATCATAACTCAGGAACAGAGGGGGAGATTGTTACCACTGTGAATTTTCTTGCAACTTGACTGCTTGGCGGAGGCAAACAACCACAAGACGATAATTGTAGTTTTTTTAAATACATGTTGAGAAAATAATCCTTCATCATTCATGTCATGGTAATCTCAGTAAGCCTTCATACCAACATGAATTAATCATTACAGACCAGCTTTTATTGTGCCTCATCCCCCATTTTGGAGCAATCATGTTAACAGCAAGTTTTCAAAAACATCAAATAGGCACAAGTGAGACAAAAATGGCACTTGACGGTGTAAAGCTTCTGCCATATCATTATGTTCCTCCAGTTCTATTTTGGCTCTCCAGCCCCGGTCAAAATATGTGAATGGAATTTGGGAAACTCTATCCTTAAAGTAGCTTGATCCTCTGCAGTCAGCTACAGCAGAGAAACTAAATGGCTTAAAATGAGGTGATGTCATCATAACCGAGCATTGTACATCCACCTCACAATGACATAAGCCACACGGATACTGTCTCTGAAAATATATAAAGTGCCCGCTTTATAGACCGTGACATATAATTTCCTCTCTTCAGAATGATACGTACAGTGCTCTGTTTCCATCAGAACGCACCCGGGCTGTACTGATGAAACTGTTACACCAGCCAACTTCGTTCTTTTTGTTTCATACTGTGTCCTTTACTCTCTCTTTCTCTCTCTCTGTCCCTCTCTGGATGAAGTGAGACTTCAGTTTTATATCAGTGCCGGGGCAATTCAGCTGCATAAAGGTTATGTGCATCCAAATGACAGTTAATCTGTGGCGTCTGTCAGAGGCCTCAGATCATTTCTGACCTAAGCGTTTCTGTGTCTTGTCCTGTATAATGTGTAGCGTATAGCATATAAATTCCCCTAATGGAGTCAAGACCGTGATCTAAGCTCATCTTCCAATCACAATCTTAGATCACAAGACACATATCTGCTGTCTGTCCCTAGCGTACACACAGAGATGGGAAAAAAAGCTTTCATGTTTTCTGTTCCAGTCATTTGGAATAGTTTGCAAAGGCACAGTAAATTAAAGAACTTGGTATTCCAGACTGAATTCAAGGAACTGTGTTAAATGATTCTCTTAGGAATTAGCTTTCTTGATACTGATAACTGTTTTATAACTTGGTAACTTTTGGTCCTTCATACATTTTTGCCTGTTTTTTTTGTATTTGTGTGCTTGATGCTGCATAGTCTTGTCACAAACTTGTAATGCTTGCCAGCCTGGCCAGGCCTCGCTTGAAAAAAAGGTGTCTAACATCAGCAGTAAAAGAAATTTAGTTGTGACTTTTGGATGCACTCTGTTCCTAGAGCTGATCTTCATTTGAGGAATTAATGGATTTGACTTGGCGTAGGATTTCCTGAGGAGCTTGTTAAGCACAACCTGGAGTTATGTACCAATCTGAGGGCAGGAGGTGGTGGTGGCGATGATGCTAATGGGCGTGGGTGGACATGTAACAGCAAGACAACACTGACATCTGGGTACAGCAGCAAGGTGATTGGTAAAGGGCATGTGTGGAGAGATCTAATTGTTTGAGCTGGAACACCAAAAGAAAGCATCTGAAAGTGTGGAAAATCTATGAATACAGTCTTTTGGTTGAATTTTTGTTAACCTCCAATTGCCTTCATAATGAAAAGCTATCTGTAGATAGGTAATCACTTAAGCTTGTATTGAATTAAGATAAAATGTCTTGTTTAAGACATGAAAAGCTGTTTATCCAGTCAAAAAAAGAAGTCCAAACTCACACAGGCACACCATTGCTTGTGTTTGTAATATAATACTAGTTAAGAAGTGATGACTACTTAATATGGGGGAAACAAAAAACATAACATGGGAGGATTAGGGCTGGGTATTGAATCTCAATGTGTGCTGACTACAGACTGACATGTGTCTGTACCGCCTAGTAACATAAGTTACTATTAATTGATACATTTTATTTTATGTAAGTACAAAAACATACATAAATTTTATTTTTATCTTATTTTGCCAAAAAATTATTTTGTAGAAAAAAACATCTACATTTCTTTAAATAAGTATTTAGAAAACTATTGCTTTGGTATCAAAACACAATATCAATTTAACATCATTTATTACATTTGACTGTTAAACTTAATAAAATCCGGTCCTATCATCAAACTGTAAAGGTTACTTAATGGTAAAAAGCACATTACACAGGGAAGGACACTGCACAGAACAGCCATGTTAATTTGAATTTTAACAAGGCTTGGTCACAGGTTCTGCTGGTGTTAATTAAATCTGCAGGATGTGCTAGCCAGAACAAAAGTTTGAGGCGAACAAAAAAAGACGTCTCAGTATTTTCCACTTTCACTGGTATTAGGATGAAAACGATGCCGTTAATTTAACTTGGTGGCACTTAGTGGGCCATTGTGTGGCTCATTGGACTCCGTGCCACAGGTGACACCGACACATTTAATGTAATGAGACTGCATAAAACTTTCACGGCTGACAATGATGTACGTATTGTAAGCTAGTGAACAGCTGTAAGGAATCACACATCCCTCTCTCTCCCTTTCTCTCTTCCTCTCTTTCTCACTCTCTCTCTCTCTCTCACGTCTGTTTACCTTTTGCTGTGTCTCCTGGAGGGGAAACATGACTTGTTTACAGTTTCTGTAGTGACAACTAAATGAAATCACATTTCCTATCAGTCAGTTGGCTAATTGAGGCTAGCTCTTCCATTAGCTGTCTGCTCACATCTTCTTTGTTGGGAGCCAGACCGATCAATGCTCAGCCAGAGTTGGATACTCGGGTGCATACACATGCACAACTTTACTCACACTCTCACACACACATTCATACATAGTTCAAAGTATATGACTTGGAGGTGGAGCAATAATTTTGCATCATTTTCTTTGTTCCATACTGAAAATACAGCTTCATCTTACCCTTGCGTTTTCATTTCTACAAACCATATTTTATTTTATGTGCAAATGTTGGCATGCAATCCAAGTGGAAAAAATACTTTAAGCGCTGCATCAGGCTTGGAGAAAGAAGGTGATACAATCACGGATAATACCTTCACTGCTCTGAATGTATGTATTAGGGAGTGAGAGAGAGTTGAGCTGCTCTTCCTCCATCTTTTGTGTTATAAGGAGGAATCTGGCTGTTCCCACAGTCTTGGCAAATCCTGTCTTTCCAAATCCTTTTCTCAGTAATTCTGTTGTCCTGCCAACGGTGAGTGAAAGCACAGAAGTGCATTATGGACTGGTCATGCATGAGTAACAAGGGGGCCCTCTGAATGTGTGTGTGTGTGTTTTCTCTACTTTTCTGCCCCATAGAAACCTAGTTATTATGCAGTGGCCCTAAGTGGCACTCCGCTCTTCAGTTATCGCACATGCACACTCACACCTACACACCAGCATACGGGGGAAAAAAAACAAAACAAAACAAAAAAAACACCTCAGCATTCGTTAGAAACTTGCTTCTGCTGTTCACTGTAATGAATACACCCACACCATCCCTCAGCACCTTGCCCCACATCTATCCCTGCCTGAATTTCCATGCATAAATTCATCTGTTGCAGCGTGGCATTAACGGTAAAACTCACTGGGTGTGATTTTGTATGGGAACAGGTTCTCATGAGCTTCTTTCGCCGCAGACAGAACCAAGCCAAGACAAACCCGCCTCTGTTGGTGAAAACCAAAGTGTGACCATTTTCCACACGCCATAAAGAGATCATTTTTGCTGTTGGATGAGGCAGCAGTTCAGATTCAGTGTTGTGAGGATTATGGTGATGCATTAGTCCAATCTGTGTTGATCTAGCAAAGCAGGAGATGAACAGCCCGTATGTCAGATTGTCATTTGGATTGGTTTAGGTTTTCATCATGTCTGCTTTGGTCCAGTCTATTTTGGCGAAGCTTTCAAAAGCTGTATCGTGTTTGGCTTTCAATACAGCATACATTGTGCAAATGAATTCAACTGTCATTAGCCTGATTCATACATGTATGTTTATTTTCATTACTCTGAATTAATGTTTCCATGTATATTTAATGGCATATTCATGTAACGACAGTGCATGTGGGACACAAAGTCCCACATGCACTGTCAGCTACTGGTGTCTTTCTGATCTCAGCCCATGTCAGTGTCTCTGTCACATGCAGGTCAGATGTAATCAGTGTGTCTCTCTCTCTCTCCCTCTCTCTCTCTCTCTCACACACACACACAGTTGCACACCTTTAACGAAGTCATGTGCAGCCCGTTTGGCATGCTGTGGTGTATTTGCTGATGTTGTGTTACGCTCTTTCTGCATGCTCTCACGGTTTGTTTTGTCTGTGGGGGTATTGCGCACATGCATGTGTGTGTGCGCTGTGTGCATGTGTGTAAGCGCTCAGACGTGCTGTCATTTTCCCTTGCTACAGGCACAGTTGTGGTTTGGAGGCTGGTATTGTTTAGCTTTCTTTTAGTCACATTCTATTTTTGTTGTGCCACAAATGCAGCATGACTCCTAGCCTACGGCACAGTATAGTGCAAAGTAACAGAATGCCAGCGCACAGGATTTGTGCTATGTCTTTGTTTATGTTTGTTTATATGTCTGTGTCTCAAATCAATGAAAACCCACTGTTGCACACGGTGTGTAAATAAATGATTCAGGAACAGCAGAAATCTAATGGATCTATCTTTGTTCCTCTCTCTGCCTGTCTCTAGTGTGTTTGTGTGGCTGTGTGCAGGAGTCTTTCCTTATGTGTCCTGATGATGTGAAAACTGCAAGTGAATAGTTAAATAATGACCAATAGTGACAGAGACAGAAGCTTTGAGGTTTTTTTTACCCCGAGCTCTCAGCATGCAGCCAGCCAGAGCAGGCTCTGCAGGGTCAGCTTTGGCCCCCTGACAGGCTGACGAAGCGAGCGCTGTCTGTTAGGGGCCAGGCCTATTAAATGATCAGAGACTACGTTCCCCTGACGCCGCTCTGGCTGAGAGGCCTCGACTCCCTCCTGGAGGCTGGCCCAGAGGTGTGTGTTTGTGTGCATGCATGCATGAAAAATGTATGTTTGAGCATATTGGACTTCATTTTCAGTTGCTTGTATTGTATTAAGACCCCGTACACATTTGATAATTCAGTAAATGAAATAATATCAAGCAGCAGCCTATCTGAAATGCATGTTAGAGAGAAGCAAGTAGAGCAGATACATCAGAGTGTGTGTGGGCTTAGCCCACAGGGTGTTGTTGCTGTATCTAGTGCAGTAGCCCAGGAGCTAGATTTATTCCTACAGAGCCATTTTGAGAAGGCACTGCTGTGCGAATTTGTTTGAATGCTGGGAAGCTGAGAGAAACAATGAATTCAGACCCTCAAATACTCTGTTTCTGTCACTGTTGGTCATTATTTGACCATTTGCCAACTGTTTCCTATCAGCAGCTCTGAAAGCATATAGATACACAGGCAGAGTGAATCAGAAAGACGAACACTCAGACACACACACACATATACACAGGTTGCTGCTGCTTGTTATGTGGCAGAGAGCAGCATTGTGTGTTAGCTTTTGCTTTCCTGCAGTCCCTTCTTTACAATCCTCTATAGCCATCGTTATTGACAGAACTTAAGTAAGCCCTCATGTGCCAAGTTCATGGGTTCTAAAAGTGTTACTGTGGGCGACAGTGTGGTTCTGAATACAGTCCAGACAGCCCTGCTTGTTTGGTCCTGCTCAGGAGGAGATGGTGAACGAGACAGGTGTAACTAGGAGTGCTGTGGATTGTAACTGATCAAGCAAGTATATTGTTACATCTGCAAACATCACAGAAAGTGATTTTTATGTTTTAACATCTCTACGATCTTGTTTTGTGAACAACATAGCTAATGCATCACCAAGCCTATTTATCAAGGTTTCTAAAGCTCAAATAAGATTTTTTGCTCAATTATAATACTCTGCTAGATTTGTTACTTCAGACTGTAGTTTTTATGATGGCGTCATGGTGTGGAAAATCAAAAGTAGCCAGAAGTCAGTAATTTTCTCTTTTTTTATTGATCAAAACCTCTCCCAACTCCTTGTTATCTTCTCCCTTTCTGTCTTTGTTTTGTTTTCACCCACTCCGTGTCTTTGTGGTTGGAAACCATGAGTTGCATATGGCAGACAGACAGCTCCAGATTTCATTAGAAAACCATCCACAATAACACTGCATAATGTCTTCTCCAGTCCGATTGAGTTGTGTATGTGTGTTTGTGTACACGTGTCCTCTGTCTTTGTCACTTTGTCACTGTGCATTTATGGAGTATTTTGAATAATGTGTTTACTTCTAGAGTAAGACTGGATTCTAAAATATTGAGAGGTCTCTCATGTTAATTGACAACATGTTGTCTTCAGTCTCCTGTGGTTAAAGAGGTAGAGCAGGTCGTCTGTTAATTACATTGTTGGTGGTTTGATACCAGACTCCTTCTGCCCATGTGTCATGTGTCCTTGGGCATAACACTGGACCCTAGAGATGGCATGGCAAGCGTCTTGCATGGTAGTTCGCTGCTGGTGAGTGTGATCGGTGTATGTGTGTGTGAATGAGAAATGTATTCATTTACCATTCATTTAATGTAACAATTGTGAGAAATAAAACATAACCATGAAATATCATACTACTGGAACTTGTGTTGTATTACCAAAAGTGCACAAAATTACATAAAGTTTTTGAAATAGTAAAATGAAGAGGCTTGTTTCATGAAAGTCAAGTCACTACTTTACTTTGTGTATGTGTCTGTGTATGTGTGTACATTTATTGCATGCTCATGCTTTAGAGTGTCATTAATCAAGTGGAGTATTATTGTTTTCAGCATCTTGCCCAAGTCTACACATTACCATTTTAATGACATTAGTCTCCTATTAATCTGCTTACCACACAGCCACTGGTGCAACTTATAAAACTATCAAAGAAGTACTTTGAGAAAAAAAAAGAAAAAAGGGCCCATAAAGAGAAAGGGAACAGTAATTAAAAAGCCACTCTAATGAAAGAAAACTCATAAACAAGAAATAGGGGTAAAAGAATGGAAAAAGTGCATATGCTGCAGTCCTGAATTAGACATGCGACAAATAAATGGATGCTCTATACGGCACAGAAATACTGAGTGTGTGGCAATGCGAAGTCATACTCAATGCCTCCAGCTATACCCACTATAATTGTAACTTTGTGCATTCCCCAGAGCCTAATCAGATAACTAAATTAAAGCTGCCATCAACATTTCACAGTCTAGATTTAGGGGCTTAGGAAACTGTTTCCAAATGGATTTTAATGTCTGTTTAAAAGTTTAAAACTGTGCGATATTTCCTCTGCTTTCTGGAGCATCTAAGGATGAAGTCAAACTCAAGTCCCTCATCACTTGGATGCTCTCGAAGATTTTTCTCTACCAAATGATGAGCTGATTAACCTTGGTTGCCGGGTCTAATGAATCTGTGAAATTCATTTACATGGGGTGTAGGAGGACTCGCGGGCATCTTGGTCGACCAAGGGCACGTAAGGCCCACAGGTTGCCCTTGGCCATTGCACCTTTGTCTCAGTTTTCAACATGCATAGGCTTTTTGCCTGTTGAACATGTATAAAACAAGACATTAATTTTACTATATAAATAGATCTTTTTTCATTTATGCATACATTAGTGTGTACAATTAAATGTATAACCACGGGGCTTCAGTCTAGCCAACTAGAAATAGTGTGAACAGGTGTTACAAGATGGGACTGCAAAAAGGCTGCCTAGAGGTAAAAGTCAGTCAGGCTCTCAAACAAAAGGCGCATGCGTGTGTGTGTGTGTGTATGTGTCTATGGACATGTGTGTGTAGCATATAAAGGTAGCTGGCTGAGTCTTTTCCTGCTTGAAACACACAGCTTAAAGAAGACAGAGCCAGTCCAAGTATTGTTGCTCCTCAACAAAAAGCATGATTTGAGGTTTGCTTAGTTTAACCCATCACAGATTTGTTAAAATTCCTTAAAAGACACAGTTTGTTTAAATAGCAGGTGAACAAATAGTTGCTGATATATAAAGTATAGTCAAATATACAGGCGTGAAGCTTTCATATGACAGACATGTTATTCCACGTTATGTCACATTCCCACACATTATTATTGTATTCATTGGATTTTAAGTTGTTATTCTGTTTAGTTGTTTTCATATATAAGCCAATACTGTAAATGATCTTATAATCTCAATAGCACACACTCACTGTCATAAAATATTTTACACCATAACACTATCAAACCTGTCTTTACATTCTCTAGTGCCCTCATAGGTTGTGAGCCACACCGCACCTCATGCAGTGTGAATACAACGCCTGTAAATTGGTTGTGATGTTCCAGTATTTTGTGTTGGTGATTTGCAGATGTGTTGGGCTTCATTTATTTTTATCTCCCGTCTCTCTCATTAGCTCTTTCTTCTTTTCATTTCTCTCCCAAGAACAAAGTGCCACTATGTCTCTTAGCTTTGGGCCTCCTATTATTGGTTGCTTGAAGTGATGTATTTACCCTGCTGTTTTGCTCTCTGTAAGTCACACTTGGGTATAGATCTCCTGACCAGGCTTTTAATGACTGATAAATTATTGATTTATCACATTGAAGTAAGGTTACTAATGTTATTTGCATGTTTGAACTCCCTATTCTAAATACAATATATCAATACATTCCTCTATACAACTTACAGTAAAGGTGTAAACAAAACATCATGGAGCAAAGCCTTAGTCCTTGCTGTAACTGGATATCCCTGCCTTTATCGCCCAACAGCAGACAGTTATGATGACCAAAATGCAAAGCTCGGTTTGATACTGATGATTTCTGAAATGGTAGAACAATGCCGAACCTCATCACGAGTGGCAAAGCCCAGCTGATAATGATAATGTTAGAGGGAGTGGGTCAAAAAAATTGTACTAGACTGTTACTATCTAACATTCAACCTCTGTCGGAATGAATGATGTCCTGTCTCTGTTGATTCAAGAATGTGTGTACGTGCTGTGTAACATGTTTGCTTACTCTCTGTAAATATCACAGTGATGGTTTAAAGGAGTGTTATGCTGGAAATAAGCCTGAGAAATAAACTGAAATTCTTCATTTGCACTGTAAACTGCAAAGTGATGCAGTTTGAATATTTATTTCTCAACTCATAACTAGCAGTTTCTCTGATAAGGAAATTTTAGGACCACCAGTTGAGTCGTGTGTATATCGCCAATTCTGATTGGTTCTGATCAGTCATCAAGTGGACTTAATGCTAACATGGTATTGTCATAAAGGGGAAATGAAAACAAAAACTTGCTGTTGCATTAGGTCAGTCTTAATATTGGTGGCGTCTGTTCTTGTCAAGTCAGGTTAAATCTGTCTCAGTGTGGACATGATCATTAAATGGATTTTTTGCTATAAGAGAAGCATAGTGGAGGAAGCTAATGAAAGAGAAACAGAAAGGATATGGGAGTGAAAAGATCGAGAAAGACTGTGTGAATGCCTGACAAAGGTTCTTATAACATAGGGGAGAAAATATCATACAGTATAGACATGTTAGGCTGTTCTGAAAAGTGCCTGGTTCCCATTCACGACAGGGCCCGCTGTTGTTGTCAGACACGTGCAACCAGCCTGGCTGCAAAACACATCCGCACATTGGACTCCTCCCTTCCTCCCAGTCACTTGTTCTCTCCTTCTCTTTCTATATCACCACTCCTGTTCACTCTGTCTCTTTATTTTCTCAGCAAATTTGTGCGAGTGTCACATTTTGATATATGCATTGATGCTCTGGCTGGAAGAGGATTCTTGAGAGTTGCATCCTGGCAGCCCAAATGTGCTGTCCAAGAAAAGGCCTTATTGGCTTATCGTGTGCTGAGAAGACCCATTCACATAATCCTTAAGCAGCTAGAATCCAGAACATCCATCCCTGTCAGCTATTGTTCTGTTCAGGAATACGGATAGTGTGTGTGTGTGTGTGTGTGTGTGTGTGTGTGTGTGTGTGTGTTTGCCTGAGAGCATGGCACATACATACAAACGATGCTGCCTACCCATCCGTGCTTTCATGTATCATTGTTTGTTGCAAACTCCTCTGTCTGACTGTGCCGCAAATGTGTGTTTATGAGTGTGTGTGTCTCCATGTCACTAGGAAAAGAATAGTGGTGCTTTGAAACATGGAAATGTGTCTTTATTTAGATGGCAGCAAGAAGGACGAGAAGCTTAACATAGTTCTCCGTCATTCTATTGTAAAAATTAACCAAAAGAGGACTGAACCCATTGTTGTCTGTAATCCGACTATTTCCATTTCAAAAGCAGAGCTAAGTGGCTGTGATGGACACAAAAGCAGCCCATTACCACTGTCATTCTGTGCCTGTTGGATCACAGGACCACGTTCGCCATGGGATGTTAGTGTAGTCAAGGGGCAAACCTCACATGGTACACTAGATAAAGTTGTGAACCCTTAATTGGGAATTAGCACAGCACAGCAGAACTGACCAGCACTGTTGTAGTTTTTTGTGTGTGTGTGTGTGTGTGTGTGTGTGGTGGTGGTGGGGGGGGGCTTGCGTGTCCAGTTGCAGTTCACAGTTTGTGTGTCTTTGTGTGTGTGGGAGTGTGGGCGTTGCAGGGGTGGGGGGTTGGAGGGGGTGTTCCCCTGGCAACCTGACCAGGGTCAGCATGTCATGCTGTTTCACTGGCTGAGTGTGCTGCCATATGCAAATGAGGCCTGTGCCAGCCTTCAAACATTAGCATTAATGAGCATTTGCATAATATCAACTTTTGCTGGTGGAAAAATAGGGCATGGGAGAGAGAGAGAGAGAGGGAGAGCATGAAGACAGGCAGGAAGAATTTGGGTTTCAAAAGAAAGAATGAAATTCTTAAAAAAAAAAAAAAGATAAGAGTATCTGGAATAAGAGGTAGCCTTGCCTTTTCTCCTGCCAGGGCATTACAGCAGACAGCCACTCATGCAAAAGAAATGTGTCTGTGTGGTCTCTAGCAGGGCTCACAGTGTACTTTGTGTTACTGATGTTGATACATGCTAACTGTGTTATGCTTGACATGATGTGTGAAAAGAACAAAAGACTTTATGTTTTCAGTGTCAAGTGCACAGACATTAGTGTTAAAGACATAAAATCATACAATGTCCTTCAAATGTGTGTGTGCTGTGTGTAACATGAGATTCTCCAATCAGCCCTCCACAAACCAAGTCATTCTCCAGCAATCAAAGAGCCTTCCTCTAACTAGCTTTGCTTGTGGATCAGGTGCTGAGATTCCAGCATGCACCTCTCTCTCTTTATCTGTGGATTGCACTCTCTCTCTGTGTCCTCTGTTACTCTTTCAATCTCGACCTCTCTGTCTATATTGCACTGCTGCAGCTTGTTTCTATAATAGTATTTCATTGTTTTGGAACAGTGGCAATAAAGACTATTCTATTCTATTCTATTCTATTTTGTCTCTTCTACTTTGTGGGGCAAAATGGGCAGTCAGCTGAAAGCAAAAATAATGTCAGTTTAACAAACTACATTTTCTCCCTTTGCTCATTAATTCCTCTTTATCTGTGCATTTATGAGTCTGCTGACTGTGAGTTGCAGTAAACAGAAAAGTAAAAGCTTACGTTAAAAATCGGCCTATTCTTATAAAAGTAGAAGTGACATGTATTGCAGCACAGAGCCAGGTACTTTGCAAAACCAGATGAGACTATCAAAGGACAGCAATTATAATTTTCAATCTATAGAGCCATGTACAGGCTATTTAACCACACAAACAGTAAAAGCCTGAGTAAAAGAGGGAGGCGGAGCGGAATGAAAGAAAGCCATGACAAATTTCATCTATTTTCATGTTTAGAAAATCTCTCCATGCCTCATTTTTTAAAACTATAATACATATTTTGTCCAAATCATGAATTTGAAAAGTGTGCATCTGTCAATTTTTTATGAAGTACAAACAATATACCAATTACATTCTGTGTGTGTGTGTGTGTGTGTGTGTGTGTGTCTGTGTGTGTGTGTGTATGAGCCAACTCCGAGGAAGCCTGTTAGGCACAGATAAATGTCTGACACTCTCTGGGGTTTGCTTTTAGTTCGCAGAGTGTAGTTTTTCACAGTGATTGGATATCGACAGAGGTATCATGCTCTGGGCTACAAGTAGACCATACACGCTTTTGCATTTGCACACATGGACATACGCACACAAACACACAACACACACAGAGAATAGATCATGTATGTATGCTAGCATATTTAAAGATCATCAGGTCTGCAGAGCTGTCTAGCTCGGGGTAGATAAGGTTAGACTCGGCAAAATATATTTTTGCAAAAGTGCTAAAAAATCCTGAAAGAAATTCAAATGATAATCTCTATTTCTTCATACTTTGCTGCCTCACTCACTCACTCACTCACTCACTCGTTTACTCATTCACTCACTTACTCACTCACTCACAGGTGCTTGTCCATATGCAGCTGCTTTGATTTTAAAGCCCCCTTTTTGTTGCCCGCTGCTAAAAGCTGTTCCCCCTGAAGGTGCCACAGGGAGGAGGAACCAGCAACAAGCGGCAACCATCTTTTCCTTACACTTACCCACTTCTCACCTCCCATTTCGTTGTCTTCCTGCTGCTTCTTCCTCCCCCTTTGCTTTCCTCATCTTTTTTTCTCCCGCTCTCCTCCCCATCCCCTTACTTTATTTTTCACATCGAGCAGCTGCCTGCTGCGAGAGCTTATGCAACAGCCCCTGCTACATGCACACACGCATGCATGCGCACTACACACACACATTTAGAGAGCGCACGCTGTCACATACACAAACTGACTGATGAAGAACAGGGTGAAAACAAGCACACGGGCAAGAAGAAGAGGGGATGAGATGCTTTTTTTTCTTGACTCCCACGAGCCATAATTGTGTTTTGATCTAACATCAGAGCAATGAAACAAAGTTTATTGAACGGTTGTTCTCTGTGATATATCTGGTGGTCTAATCTTTACATATATTTCATTGTTCTGTGGCATAACTTGACACCAGGCCAGATATTTGATTTGCCAGACAGAAATGATCAGGTTGTTGATGAAGTCGGGTAATTTCTCTGGAGAAACTTTATGTACTCTGCTTTAGTATGATTCAGTCTATTTTTACAGTACTCCCTTAACTGTCTGAAACCTTAAGTAAGAATTCTTTTTATTCATGACTTTATGTTCTTGGCTGCTCTGGAGTAAAATGACTGTAGTGTTTTGTTTGAGGTGCAGATAGAAGTTTTTTTTCTTGTATAGGGAAATGGTTTGGAGCTGGGTTTTAATCAGTTAAATAAAATTAAATCAGGCAATAAGTCAAGAAGGACTGTGTAAAGATGCATAAGTTGGAAAAGGACATTTCTTTACTAATGGTTTGATAGCTGCCTCTCACTCTTTATTTTCCATTACAAATCAGCCAGACTATACAGTAGTTTCATTTTTTTATATTTTTCTAGTGTTGTGATAGTGATTTTTGTTTGTTTTTACCTGCTCTGATTTCCCTGATGGAAACTTAAAGCATCCCCATCGATTTCCCTGAAACCCCCTGTTTGCACCCACGAACACACAATTGGATGCTATTTGTCTAAACTATATGGCGTCGTGTGTTTCTCTTCTCCTTAACTTTCCTGCTTGGATTTTCCTTTGTTTCCTTCATTTGTCTATACTCAAAATATCCAGTAGCAGTTTGGTGGTTTAAGAGAACTTTCCCCTTAAACTGTTGTGCTCTATATTTATCTAGCATCTGTTGAAAAATAGGTCTGCCTAAGGGTGGAGCATTATATTATGCATCAAGTCAGTTGCAGTATGTATATCTTCTGAATTAAATTCATTTAAAGTCCCTATTGTTGCATGCTACAGTATTGCAGTACTCATGTTAATTATCACCTCTTAAATCCTGTGTGTAATGTATCTAATGTTTAAACAGATCCAGTGTCTCGACAACAAGTAAAAATGGTCATCTTGTTGCCTCGTATTGTTAGCAAAGCACGGGCAAACAGCTGCAGTACATCTACCTCCAGATCAGTATGCTGCCAGATCTGAAGCTAAACTTTAAGATCACACAGGCCTTCAGGTAGCACAAAGATGACTTGCTGTCACAGTCTCAGGTAAAGCTGGTGTTCTTCATGCAAATGTAGTTCAAAGAACAGCTTTGTACTGTATGTGTGTGTGTGTCAGTGTGTGCACTGTACGTGGGCGTATGTGTTACAGAGAATCCTTTAATCCCATATGGCATGCCACATATTGTGACAGGGGCTGTCCCCGCCCACTGCTTTGATTTTGTGCGAGAAAAGATAATTATTTCACCTTTCACTTGAAATTCATTATCAGAGGGAGAGAGAGACAGGTAAATGACAGGTAATTGCTTTTCAGAGTCAACACCATTCTTCCTCCAATATACCAGAGCAAGCGGGGAGATGTGAGGAATAGAAAAAAGAGAAGGTGAGAGAAGTGAGACAGAGACAGAGTGGGAGGAATGGGAAGGAAGGGCTAATTTCCATAATGAAAAGGTAATAATTTGTGGTGTTAGTGTTAGTTTCAGTCTAGTGTCTATGGCATGTCAGCTCCTTGCTCGAGGTCATTGTGTGGTACCGGCGATGCATACTAATTCATTAACAAAAGCTTGCCTGCGTGGCCTGCACCTTCTTAAGAATGTCAGTTTCACCTTCCCTCTTTCCTCTCATCTTTCCAATCCCATCTAAACCCACTCCCTTCCCACCCTAACCCTCCACACCTGGTTTCCTCTCCCCCCCTTTCTTTTCCCACATTTCTTTATTGTTTTCTCACTTCATCCAAGGGACCCATATGGTAATAAGGACTGTACAAATGAATTGTATCCACTCGTGGGATCCCACAAAGGCTGTGGAATACTATCTCACCCAGTGCACCCTCTCACTTGTTCTATTCTTATATTGTTAACATCAATAGAAGCCTTGCGTTTCTCTTCTCACACGCACAAACACACACACACTCAATCCCCCTCCACCCTACTACATGAATGATTTAGGAGCATGCACATTGACTATCTGCCACCTGCCTTGGGCTCTGCTTGGGCCCACCTAGCGGCTACTGGCCCTGCATGTTAATGCCCACTGGATAGGGACTTGCATGTTAACATGGAGTGGGACACTAGGCTAGCTGACAGAGTGACAAGGAGCTGACACTGTGCACCTCCACTGCTGGTTAAAGGGCTGAGATAGGATATCAAGGAAGCTCCGCTTTTAAGTCGTTTACACTCGTGGTGTTGCATGTCCTCAGCTGAATTAACTTATGTAATGATTGAGCCATTGTAGGAAGTTGGACTTGATAAGAGCATGCAGTGAATCCTTAAAATGTAAAGGATCTTGGGTTTAAGCCAGAAATGTTGCAGAAGGGTACAGAAATGTCAAGTTAGAGCAAAACATAGAAGCCATTCTAGTCAAAGGCAGAGAAGTTTTGACCTTTTTCTCACGGCAGTAACCTTCCTTTTTTTAATGCTTTTGGGAAGCATTGCTGATGGTGGCTGCTGTTGCTATGTGACTAATGGAAAAACGTTTGAAGTGCACTTCCCTTTTGCTAGCTAAAAAGTTGACTGTTTTTCTTCTCCCAACACTGTAAGCCCTAATCACATGCTAAGCTCTCAGTGCTGTTGGGAACGTGCAGCAGCAGTATGTTGCTTCTGTTGGAAACAGCCAGGAAAAGTTCTTTGTGTCGGGTCACACACGGCAACAGTGAATCACAGAACAAGAAAAGAATGTCCATGGGTTGGAGAGGCCATAGGTCTGAGCCTGCAGTGCATTTTACACTGTTAAAAGGAAGTGGAAAGAATTGGGGCTGATAACAACAGTCATCATGGAGCTAGCCTTGGTGACCAACACATACAGGTTACGGTGCTTAGAGACACTGAACATAAAAGTTACAGAAAACCAATTCCCTGTACACACCACAACTTCTGTCTGTAAGAAATAGAGCAAAGAGCGCTTTGAGCTGAATTTAAAATCAGCTTATGATGCTTCATACTACACTTAATTATGAATTGTGAGTTTAAAATCTAATGTGATTATGAGAGTTGTGGGTTTATAATGTGAGCATTTAAATCTCATTTAATCTTTCATTGCACTCTTTCTAGCATATATATTTTTTAGCCTCCTATGTAAATATAATTTTGCAGCTGAATTGTTCTTTTTCTTGGTTTCCACACCCAGTAAGTGTGCGCAGAGCTGGTGTCTGAGCATAGACAGCAAAGGAAGGTAATTGAAATTCATTGTATGTGTATGGTCACTTTCTCCCCATTAATTTTTGTTTCCAACTCACTTGCTTTTCTAAATAGACTTCATTCTTTTTCAATATAAAAACATGTGCTTGAAGAATATTAATGTCTAACTTGCAGCCCATTTTAAGAGGTTGAATACATCACAGGTTTAGAGAGGACTGTTTCTGAATTTTAATTGGCATTTTTATTAATCAAGCAGACATCATTTTAAAGAGATTGATGCATTTGCATCAGAATCAGTCGCTCTCAGTGATAAATGTGCATTTGGTAATGTGGGCTCACATGCAACACCCTCTGTTTATGTTTTAGCTAACTGCATAACATGGCAACTAATCTTACTGTAGAAGAATTAATGTTGCCCTACTTGAAATATTATCTGTGAAAAAACAAAACAGTCTTAAGACCTGCGTCGTGAACAGGTAAAACCACTCAGTTTGGGTTTAAAACATGGAAACCTGCTCCACTATTTAAGGTGATGCTGTTTGATTTATGCATGTATGTGTTCTCTGGGTGAGACTGTGGTCTGTGCATAACTGTGTAACAGGATTAACCCAGCTGGGTTGCATATCTCTTTCCACTATCTCCCACTGGCAATGCAGAGTGTGTCAAGCTGAGGAGGCTGTCAGTGGGTGGGCGACATATTCTCCACAACTAGAGGGGGATTTTATAGAGTCTGGCAACCGCTACAAATAGGACACAGGCAGGCAGCTCCCCTTCCTCTATCCACCTCCCTCCACCGTCTGGGCTTGTCACTACTAAAAGGGGAACAAAGGCGAGAGCAGCTAAGGGATTTGATTGTTCTTGTTTGGAGGAGAAATGTGTTGTTAGCATGATGCAAGCCTTTTTTTTTTTTAACAGGTTGTTCTGTAACATCCCGAACACGAGTTTACGCTAAAGATGTGCGACAAGTTGGCTCATCAGAACTTGCTTCACATTTACTCCTGCCTCCCTCCAGACTCCTGAATATTCTCAGTTGCTAATGTGAGTGAGAAATATGCTGTCTCAGTGATTCTGTGTCCCGTGTCCCTTAAAGCAGACAGGCATGACTGCTAATCCAAGCACAGAAACAACTGCATCAACACTTTGTCTCCCTCAAACAAATCTGATGTCTACAATGGTGTTTGACATCACAGCGAGAGCACAGCTGACGGGACCATAGCATAATAATGTGACCAACTACATCTCCTATACACACTCGAAACAGAAAACGGCAAATAACTGTTCAGCAAAGCCCGTTTTCAAATGTTGCAGGACACAAATAGTTGTGCGGCTCAATGTGATGTTGGTGCATATAAACTATACTGGTTGATGTGCTGAAAGTGAATACAAATTTGGATCAATTAGTTAATTGTTTAAGTAGATTATTAACCAATAATGTCTTTGTAAAATGTGTATTTTTTCACTGTTTCTTCACAAAAAAGACATTATTTTGGTTTCTTGGGATTTGCAGTTTTTCAGGATTTATTGACATTTTACAGACCTTGTAGTTTGATTTGTGGTAATAATGAACCGATTCATTAATGATGAAAAGAATTGCAGGTGCATAGACTGAATCTTGCAATAAACTGCAAACTATTGGTGCAGAAATAGAACAGGATTCCAAACACACAAGCCCTCAGGAGCAGCCACGTGCACAAACACATGCAGACGGTTCAAGTGTTGTTGATTGTGCTCATTAGCACTCATAATCCTGGTTCCTGTCATCAAGTGAAGCAGTAATTGTTTTGTTTTTTTTTGCATTTGAGGCTGTTGATAAGGAAAGATTTTATGAAACAGGAAACTTAATTGTGCCACTTTCAAAAGTGCTTACCTCTCAATTAACACAGGGATACATTCACCCTCAAAGAGGAATATGTGAAATGCTGTGGTGCGCAGGGGCAGTATCTTGTTTACTTTGTTCTACTTAACTGGACAGCCCTAATTTTTTTTTTCTTTTTACATAACTTGCTTGCAAGCCTGCACATGTCAGAAAGAGTGAGTGAGAGAGGGAGGGAGAAAGAGAGGGAGAGAGAATGACTTCCAATGTTTTATTGTTGGGCACTGAGGCATGGATAAATATTCTACTTGTAACAATAAGTGGAAGAGACAGAGGTTGTCTGAGCGTACCTCCACTCGTCTCCTCTCCCCTCCTCTTTTTCTCCTCTCCTCTCCTCGCCTGCTTACAGTCTAGATCAAGATCCACTCTAGTTTGCAGAAGTGATGTTCAGAGTCTGCAGGGAAAGAGCTATTTTGTTTTTGTTTAGGCAATAACTGTCAGTTCGCAAACTAGCAGCAGAAAATGGGGATGCATAGTCAAAATACCATAATTGGACTGGATACCCTTATATTTTTTGCTGTATTTTTTGTTTCAAGTGAACATTTAATGCAGTTACCACTTGCTTACCTTTACAATAATGTGCTCTTTATAGTGTCTCTTACTACTGATGTTAGTGGATATTGTCATTATTGAATTTAGTCTCCATATATGAGCCTATTAGCCCTGAGCGCTGTTACTGAACTCGTCCCACCCCCCCAACCCCTACCCCCCTGCACGCTCAGGTTCCAGAATATTCAATCGCAGCATGAGCTGCTCTGCTGGTTGTCAGCTTCCTCCAGCCAGTATAGTGTTGGTGACAGTTTTTCATTGCAGATTTCACAAGTTCCTTGATGTGGAGCAAACACAGGCATTGATAATTCCTTTGACAATTTAAAACTCAGTACATGTTGCCACGCTGAAGTCGCTGCAGTGTGTTAGGCTATAGCTACAAATTAATGGCTGTGAGCAAGTGTGGAAGCAGAGCGAGTGACTCTTGTTGGACATGGGGATTTGAAAAGCCAGCATGTTGTCTCCAGTGGTGGATGCGTTCAAAGCTCGGTGGCTACAGGCTTTATCTCTCCACAGGGAACTTTAGGGAGAAATACACACAGACGTACACTACTTAATACTGTTGAACACATATAATACATAGTACAATACACACAGTTCACTCTGTTACACTAAATTAGATATATTTTAATGGTTACATGCTGAGGACTAGACCTCCATAAATAAAGACCCAGAGGGTGTTTCTTCTCCACTTTACATGTTGAATTTGTCATGCAAATCTTATTCTGAAAGCGACTGCAGTATTATTGTAGTGTTTCAAAAAACATTTTCCATGTCTGTATCTCTAACAAATTACAAGTCGCCTACAAATATGTAAACCACCTACAGTGAACACCACTCATCTATTGTTAAACTGTGAATTATTGTGTGGTTTAACATTAGAGGGAATATCCCTGTGTGTGTGTGTGTGTATGTGTGTGTGTGTGTGCCTGTGTGTGCATGTGCATCCGTGATTGTGTGGGGCAGTCGCTTTGCCAGTTGGTGGACAGACAGACTGCTGTGCAGGGCAGCAGATTGGCGTGCAGGGCACTCTGGGGACGGCAGACACTTTGCCTCCCATGGGTCAGTGATGAGGGACAGAGGATGCAGCAGGGGGCCAGCTGACACCTGGGTCACTCTAAGAGAGTCTGCACCTCATCTGGCCTCTTTGTTTCACTTTCCATCTCTTAATGTTCCCCATAGACACTTAGCGGATGCCATTTCTACATTGGTATACAATGTCTTGTTGATGTTTTTCCATATTTACAGCTGCCAGAAATGCTCAGATCCTGACTAGGTAGTAAATGCAAATAATTGCAAATACCGCAAATACAAATTGGCAAGGAATTTCCAAAGGAAAAAAAAAACTGGCCTCTTTTTACAAGCTCAGGGAAATAAGTGCCAGTTTGCAATGTCAACTGTGCTCATGCATTTAGTGAAGAATTCAAGCAGTTTAAAACACACGCTAAATAATATTTGCATCTCAGGTACACTTGTGCACATGCTTTAGACAGTATGTTTACAGACAATAGCTGATCTCGAGCAACGGGAGCGTGACGTGAGGGTCTAATATCCTCTATTGTACTTGACAATTAAGGGCTTTTGTTTGCCAGGATGATACCGCTATAGGTTGTTATGATCCTTGATGCTTTGTGGTGATTACACAGAGCTTGTAGCAATCTGAGATAATTGAGATTGCATCTGCTGTAACTATGTATATGTTTCACTTCACAGAATATGCCCCCAGTATAAGATGGTTCTGTCTGTAATAGTAGCTCAGTTGAGTTGAACCTGTGACATGCTGATGGCACATCAGCACAAATAACAACTCCCTTTATGTCAGGTGTGGCTCCAACACATTGCTACCTCGAGCCTCTATGGTCTGGTATTAAACAAGGATGAAACATTGATGCTAAAAGGAGGTGCAGCCTTGATTGGATCAGATGTGACGTGTTTGTCAAATGACCTACTTCTGTCCCTATTATGAATTAAAATTGTATGATGGAGACTGGGGCGACTAATGAATGATACATGGTGGGGGTGGGGCAAAGTGGGTGGAGAAGGAAAACAAAGGTTACATGCAAATAAATGTGTGTTTTTTTTTTGGCAAGGATGATGTGTGTATGTGGATAAATGTGTAAATAACAAATTCCAGTTCATGTGCTGAAAAAAAAGAGAGGCTGCATTAATCTAGAGAATAAGCATAAACACAAACAGGAATACTGACCTACACACCACCCACCAAGCCTGAGTGCTAATGGCTCTTTAATTGGTTGAGTGTTTGCATGGAGGTAGCTGTAGACAGATGTTATCTGGCCCTGCTCTCTGTAGGAGGCGAGAGTGGGACTCTAATGGTCTGTGCATATGGAACCAAGACTTGGGCCCCGGGCTGGGGAGACGCAGCCTGCTGATCTGGCCTCTTTAGCTACTTAGCTGCTGAATTAGTTAGCGTGGGAAGAAAGTTGAGTGAAGGAAGATTAATGTCCACATTTTGTACTAGACCCTATTGTGCCAGCATCAGCAAACTGCATGTCCAGTGCTTGTGGTAACAGTGCTCTTGCCCTTATGGACAAACACGGGCTTTGAGTGGGATGGTGTTTTTGATAAATGGACAGTGGCTCCTCTGAAGAAAAGTTGTATGTCTGTCTTGGCCCCTGCCCTCGTTTCTCTTTCTTAGCGACTCCTTCTCTCCCTCATCCTCCCTCTCTTTGTCTCTTTCCTCTCTCTCTCCATCTCACCCGCTCCCTCCGGCTCAGTGAGGCACAACTGTGTGTCGTGAGAGATCATATCCTCTTGACCTTGCTCCAGGAGTTCTGATATATTTCATCTCTCATCGATTTTCTATCCTTTGCCATTTTTTTTTATCGCCCACTCCCTCCCTTCCATTGCCATCTTTCTTCCTCTCCACAAAATCATTTTCATCTCTCATCCCATACAAACATACTAACAGAATTTCTATTAGTCAGAAAAAAAAGAAGGGCAACAGCAAGAAAGTAAAGGGATGGGACAAGATTGCATTTTCCATCAGAGTGAATTCTGAGAAAATGTCCACAAACAAATAGAAAAATACAGGTACGCTAGCGAAGTAAAGATGAGAAAAGAGGTGGGAAGAAAAATCAATACACTCACATGCACATGTATGCGTGCGCACACACACCCAATAAGGTGTGTGTTTTATGGATAGGCCCTACTTACAGAGCAGCCATTTACCTCTCTACAAAAACAGCGACACTTCACTCTGAGGTCTCTCTAAACATTTGGGTGTCATTACTTGTGAGAGGAAAGAAGAGACACAAAACAACTTCTTTCACCAAGTGACTTTTTGACCTTGATGCCCCTGCTAATGTATTTTGACTAACGCAGTCTGTCCCATTAGCGGCCATGCTGTTGGAGGCTACAAGTTCGCCCACCGTATGGTGTCACGGTCAGGGTTCAGGGTTATTGTTACGCGGGCGGCATAGGGATTGTGTTTACTGTCCACGGAGGTGACTCAGCTCGTGACCCGCTGCCCCTGCTGCATCTGGGTCCTCCCCACGGAAAGGCTCTGTCGTTTTGCACCTCCGACCCCAGCCGTCACTCAAAGCTTTTCAACGCCTCTCATAGGTGTGCTTCATGCCTTGTTAGGGATGAGTAAGTGAGAATAAACATAGAAAGAAAGATTGGCAAAACAAGAGACATCTCACAGAGGAATACAATGGCCAGACGATTCGCCGTCATCTCATTTCATCATTTTCCCTCATTTCTTCATTGACAGACACACACATCCTGACAGTGAGCAGCTCCCAGAGAGCAGTACCTTTTCCTGGTCAACAACATGAGTGAGTCAACATTTCTGTGAGAGGAACAACAACAACAGACTCCCTATTGATTTGTCGGCTCGATTCAAAACAGGGTTATGCAATATCTTGCTCCATCTTCCTTGCCATTATAACTAATTATTCTCTTAATTTATCCATCAACAGAATTTGGCATGTGTGCATGCACATGCAGGTTCTTATGTAATCAGATGAATTCATGCACTGCCAGATATATTTATTATTAGAGAGATAGAGGTTTGGACTGATCCATTTCAGTGATGTTTCCATCGAGCAAAAATTAAAATTAGGTGCTTACATAATTCTCAGTCTTATTGTTTTCTTACAAAAATGCTTTTCAGTTTTTTTTGTCTGCTGCTTTTGTTTGTCTTTTTTTTTTTTTTTTTTAATAATAAGAGGAGACAGCGAGGTCAGTTTAGTGTCACTCCATGATGCATTTTTTAAGCAGTCACCATTTAAGTACATGTGTTTATGCCCAGACATAAACAGCCAGGTCAGTCTCCTCTTCTTCGCTTCCCTGTCCTTCCTGCTGTCTGTCTGCCTGTCTCATTGTGTGTGTGCTTGCGTACACGCTCTGTCTCTGTGTCCCTTTGCATGACTATATAGCCTGCTAAAAAAAAAAAAGAAAGGTTAGAGCAATGGCACTTTGCAGCCTTCTCCCCTAATTGGCATTTGTAGAGAGACGCAGATAAACAAGTAAACAAAATAGGAATTCAATAGACATCAGATCACACCAGACCCTCTGGTTTTCTATTGATTACATATTGGACTAGCAGAAATGATATTCAATGATGTGCACAGTTAATGTTAGTAACAAGCAGATGGTTAGTCCTCTGAGAACTATGACAGGTATTTACCTGAATTATAGTTCACTTTGGTGTTTTGGTAATTAAAAAAAAAAGAAAAAAAAACTAGCTTGGTCTCATAGCTGAGGAATGAAAGAAGCTGTCTGTGTGCTGATGAGCCCCCCTGCATTCACTCAGCTCCAAATCAGCATGTTGTGAATCCCTATATAAATAAGGAGAAATAACAAGAGGGGAGAATAGTGTTTTTTGATTTCTTTTCTTTTAAGATAAGGGAGAGGGAATGTTTTGACTGCAGGCTAGATCCCAGTGACAGGGAAAAGAGGTGCGAGACAGCATATCGAGGTATCAGATTTAGGGAACAGAAACAGTCTCACAATATCTCAATAGGATTGAAACAAGAAATAAGAAATGCTAACAGAGGCAAGATTATCTTTTTTTTTGTATTGTGGTGTGCTTCTTCCACATGCCACACCTATAGTCCGGTATGGACAGTTTTCAGTTGATGTCTACATTACATTTTCTGTAGCTGAGAGCAAGGCTTACATAATGTCTGTTCAGGAAGGCAGCCATATGTGTCATTAGGCCAGTTAGAGAAAACTGAGGAGCTCCATGGATGTACTGTAGATGTCACAGACACTGGATAACAGGCCAACAGTTTGACCTGTAGACATAGCCTCCTATATTTGATTTTGCTCTTTCATAATGTAATATTTGAAGTAAATGCAGACTGTTGCGTTAGAAAACAAATGCAGTTAATCATCTGCATATATGTTTCAGCTGCATGTTTCAGTTGTTTGAGTCTAAGATGTTCAACAGCTGGAATTAAATTAGCAGTATTTAAATAACAATCTTCAAAACAGGTTTTGTATGTAGCCGGACTGATAACTACAGTAATACTCAGTGGGTCACACAGTTATGATGCCTGTGCTTTTCTAAGAGAATTTATCAGGTTTTTAAAGAATGAGTTTAAAAAAAATGTTGGAATGAAACTACTTTTGACCACAGGTGAATATGTGTAATTTGTTAAGGTTTTGTAATTTTACTAGGGTAAGCTTTACCTCAACTCAGCTTTTGTATTATTAGCAGACTTTTCTATCAAGATGCATCAACCACTGCAGAGACTCCCTCATCAAGGGATGTGAAAAGTTGTTCTGGTCAGGAGGAATGTGTTCAGCTCCTCTGTTTATTTTAATGGGGCTTTGACTGAGTTCACAAACCATTCACACTTATCCCTTTAAACTAGACAATGGATAACAGACAGATAATGTTTTGCTACAATAAGCTGGCATGGTTCCTTGGTTTAATTGGTAGTTTGAATACATTTTATTAATTTTCTTTTGACCTATTCTACCGAGTTGTCATTGTAGAAAAACACTGTGATAGGGAGAACAGCTAAGGTTAAGCTGATGATGATGATAATTCTCTCCAGATATTGAGATAAATATTAGCACAGTTTCTAGTTTAGAGTAGATCAAAACATTTTTGGAGTTTTTGCACCTCACTGTGAATCAATGTTTTCAAAAGCAGGAATTTTGAGTGAAATGTGACTTGATTAAGTATTTTCATTATTGATCTGATGCTTTTGGAACACATGTTCAACAGCCATGATTTTTACTTCTTTACCACAAGTAATGGAAATGCCAAGGCTTTACAAAATGTCAGCACCCAGTCGTTGTCATGTTTTCGCCACTGTGTACTGAAAGTTGCTATGGAAATTCCTCTTCATGGATCACTTTCTCTGTATCTGGTCTGTGGCCTTAGCTAACCCTGTCGGTGTCATCGGAGAGAGCGGGGGACATGGTGGGAAGCTTGACCTCTGTGTATTTTCACGGTTGACTGGAAAAAACCTGAGTCTACCTGTCCCTGTGGAGAAGGGAGAGGATTGTAGAGCGCAGGCCATCACAATCTATTCCCTGTGTGCTCGTGGTTGGCCTCTCGTGGACGGCCAGTTCCACAGCTGACATTTACACAGCTCACTCAGCTCTCAGAAAAAATAGAAAGACTGAAGAAGAGGAGCGGGTATATGAGGGGAAAAAATCTGACTTGCATTAACTTGCATCTGAAGTTCAAGCAAAAATCGAAAAAATCTTTTGCCCTGTGATAGCATGAACAGGGTGTTCTGGAAAATCCTCAGTATGATTGTGTAATGTTCTGCTGTTGTCACAATGATTACAAACAAGGGGGTTTTGACTATAGACTCAGCTCCATATAAGGAACATTGCTCATATATTTAACAGCTATTAGAAAATAACTTTATTGTCACACACAAGATATTGATTAAGCATATCTAGTTCAGTCCAGATACTACATCCAACGTTCATTACACTCTCTGTCCTTTTTCATCTTAATTTAGTGGTGTAAGCAGTAGAGAATTCATTTGTGGAGTTTCTGTTTAGGAGTAATTTTGTTATTTGTGTATACATGTGTTAAGCACTTCATAATAAACAATCTTGAAATGAATGTGTCAACATGTGCGCGTGTTTGTATGTGTGATTTTGCCACATTATCTGTTTAAAGGTATTGTTGAAATGCAGTGTGTTCACTGGAAGCAGTGCTACATTTAAAATTTCACACTTTTAAATTTTCTTACTCACGTTATATTTCATGCAGTGTAAGTATTTGGACTCTGACATCTCTCTCTCTCTCTCTCTCTCTCTCTCCCTCCCCTTTTATCTCTCTTCTCTCATAGGTGAGTAGCAGAATCCTGTGAGCATGTGCCACGGTTGTGAGAAGCACTGGGTCGGTCATAACAGTATGGACGTTATCTCATTTTGCATTCAGTTTTGTCTCCACTTCTTAGATTCACTTGGTAAATTTTCTGTGATTCTTGAGGGCATCCACACTTAACTTCCATGAGTAATGACTGATTATAGTTGTGGGCGCTACAATAGATAATCATTAGCCATATGCACTGTGTACTGGCATTGCTCAAGATTTAGAGTGCTGTCCTTGGTGCTGAAAACAAATCTATCGCTGCCAATACATTTGTGCTCAGTTGTGTAATAGGTCTATTGTGTGTGCAAGAATCTGTGGGAGCATGTGCCAGTGTGTACCCGTTCATCTTTGCAGCATGTGTATGTATCTGTGTGTGTGTGTGTGTGTGTGTGTGTGTGTGTGTGTAGCTCCATTATCTTTGCGTCTGAACAGTTTTCCCGTCCCATGCATCATCCACCCCCGTCTGTCTCCATGTCAGGCCTGATAACAGCTCCTATTGCCCACAGAGATGACTAATCAATAACACACAACCATGGGAACAACAGCTTGCTGTCCACACACACACACAAACACTCACGCACACACACAAGGCGGAAATATTGGCTCACTGTCCTGCAAACATTGCATTGACTGCTGTAGGCTGACAAAGAATCTGTTGTCTTCTGATTCCAGGATATCTGGAAAACTCACACTTCCACAACCACCCCCCCACTGCCACTACCACCACCACTCCCACAGCTACATCACACCCTCACATAAAAAATGTAAAAATGCATGTGCTCCCCCTGTCTCACAAACACACACACCAATCTACCAGTAGACCCACTATCAGTCATGCTTTATCAGCCTGACAGTATCAGTGTGCGGTGCTGAGGATGTTTCTTTTTTACAAAGAATTTCCAGTTTCTTTCTCCTTGCATCACGCTCACCATTTGTTCTGTTGCCTTCTTATCTATTCATGTTCCCCGCTTTAATACTCTCCTAGTACGAGGCCTGTCGACTTCTGTGGAAGCTAAATCAGCGCCTTAGCTGAGTAGGAGTGCTTACTGATTTCAATTGATTCGATGCCCCTCACCTTCAATCAGTATCTCAGTCGGCCTCTGTGGAATAACAAAGGATAGATGACAATAAATGCATAAAAAGAGTTAGAGGGTACTGACAAAGCACTTTACCTTCTTCCCCTTTTTCTTTTTCAGTCTCTTCTCTTCCACCTCTCAGTGACGCGTAATTCCCAGAGACAGACTGGCCTGTATAAAAGCTTGTCTGCTGTCCTGATTTCCCTCCTCAGGTGCCATTCTGACCCAATAACTCCTTCATTCCTCTCTCATGCTTCATTCACTCCTCTTTCCGCTTCCCTCCCTCCACCCCTCTCATCCTCCTCCTCCTCTCACTCTCTCTCTCTCTCGCCCTCCGTCGCTCGCTCGCTCTCCCTCCGGTGGCCAGAATGCTGTAATTGAGTTTTTTATTCAAGTCAATTAAAAGTGCAGGCCCAGCCAGAGACAAAACAAGTCTGCATAGTCGCTTTTTTTCCTCAGGCTGCCTCGTTATTTATTCAATCCACTCTTTATATCGCTCAGTAGCTAAGAAAGCACAGAGTGTGTACTTTCATTTCATATGTGTCATTAAACTGTTTTGACATTGTTTACAATGTAATTCATCTTTCTCTATGACGCTTCCCCTTCCCCCAAAAGAAATCCTATTTAAATGGTAATTCAAACTTCCATTAAGTTAGGGCCTTTGTGAATGCCATGCAGAAGTTGCTCTATCCCACCCCTCTGCCTCAGCAGCCATCTGAGGCGTGATTGTTTACTCCCAAAAAGCCAAATATTCATCAAACCAAAACACTGACTATGTTGTCTTCAGTTGATAATGCTCTCCTATTCTCATTTAGCATCACATTTTGTTAGCCACTGAAGTGAATGATAGCTCTAAGTTCATGCGGATCATCTGAGATGATAGAGCGTCCGATAGACTGCCCATTGTCTGCCGACACGTAATAACTTTGTAATCAGAGGGAAGGTTCACCGGGGTTTTGAACAAGCCGGTCCACCTCAGACTCGAAAGTCGAGATTCGGGTACAAATTGATATGCAGATGTTGACACCAAACTGCTCCACATATCACCACTTAGATGTTTTCGCTCCCTCATTTACTGAACTGCAATTCAGTTTGTGCAACGCAGAGATAGCGAGAATGAAGGTGATGCTTTTCATATGCAAATGAGAAATGGAATGTGAGATTTGCGGCATTCATTAAAGAAAAGCAGAGAGATTTATGGTGGCTGTGGTGCTAATTTTCTTTAAATGCCTTAATCAGCAAAGCGTCTGTAAGGCACAACTCTGAAATGGAGTTTGGCCTCTTCACACACGCGCATATACACGCACACGCGTATGCACTGCTCACAGTATATTCCTGCTATAGAGGAGTCGGCTGTGGTGTTGAATTAGAATGATGATGTATTCCTATCTGTTTTCCAGGTCAATTGTCTGTCAGTTTCTGGTTCCAGAGTAGTTTTGTGCCACACAAGTTTCCTCACTGAGAAACTAAATCCAGTGTACTCCTTCGTACTCCTCCTTTTAGCCATTTTAATTGACATATTATTCTTTAGCTATTATACTTGTGATAACCCATTATGCAATGTTGAATTCTGAGGAGGCACGTCTTTTAAAAGCTGAAGCCTTCATATTATTATTACACACTTAAAGAGAGGACACAGAATGGAGGAGTCTTTCAAAACTTGTTAGTCCTCTTGGTGATTCAAGCCCTCATTCCCAAAGCGTTGACCTTCTCCAGCTTTGCAGTGTGCTCTTTACATTTCTTTTATCAACAAACAACCTTGAGTAATTGTGATGGGAATAAAGAGGAGCCACAGCTGCAGGTGCTGAAGGTATGTTAGAGAATAGTGACATGATAGATGTAAGACGGCTGCTGTCAAACCAGCGAATGTTGTATATTATCTCTTTCCCCAAGAGGACTCAAGGCTTCAAAACACGATTGTAACAAAACAGGCCTACTGTTTACAATGACTCTGCATTGAACAGGATCATGATGGTTTTACAAGCACACCAATAATTACAGCAATTACTAAATGCAATTATTGCCAGCCAAGTTGTGTCATTACATTTATATGCAATATACACTTAACCATACCCTTATCTGAATGGCCGTGTGGGAAATTAAACACCAATTACTGATCGACTGTTCCACTTCCAATAATCTAAACAATGGATGACTTGCAGAAGCAACCAGCATTCAGCTAACCTCGAGGTGTGAACATTTACAGCATTTACAGCCGTTCATTACAGAAAGTTTGAATGGGAGATGCAGAGATGCCATAAATAACTGAGGGAGGATAATTGATGTCACCCATGTACTGGAGAGGAGGGTGTGTCTATTCAATCAATAACCTGTATCAATACCAGTTTAAACAATTCAACTGTAAGCAATGAGGTTAATAGCATGTGGCTGAGGCATTAACAGGGCAGATGTGGCTGGTTGTAAGATCATTTTTGAGCTAACTAAACATATTTCTAGCACACGAATTGCCTAGTCTGTTTTGTGAGAATTTTTTCCTCCTCAGTCAAATTGGTCACCTCTCTTTTATGCATGCTTGATGAGTTAGAACCTCCATGTTCACAGCTTGAAAAGATTGAAAACCACTGCATTAGATAGATTTCATGCTCGTAAGCAAAGCAGTGTTGATTCTGGGCAGGAGGGCAGCTGGGCAGATAGAAATCATTTTCTGTTATCTGGAAGATCAGAGACACTAATAAAAGTCTCTTTGAATAAGACACCAAACCCCCGTCCTTTCTTACCGCCGCACACATTGGCACTGGAAGCATTTAGTTCAGGTAGCTGGTTTCTCATGTGCAGATTCATGTTTCATTGCTAATCATTTGTAAGATGGTACATCATTGTTCCCAACATCCAAATGAGGTTTCTGATTGGAAGCTCGGCACAGGTTATGGCACAAAGGATTGTTATATTACATCCTGTAAATACCACTGCACTCATTTTAATTGCCCTGGATGAGAAGACTGGCAAAATAACTAAAATGTAAATGGAGGCAGTGTTGCTTCTGACAAACAAAAACAACAAAGTTGACAGGATGAGTAATTTCAGATTATTAGGAATTGGAATTTCTGATGAGCCTCTGTAACCTACCAGACCAATGATACCAAAAATACAAATCGGAAAAGTAAAAGCACACCAAAGGCAGTTTTTAGAGTTTTATTATAAATGCATAAACAGAGATTGATATACAGCATCTTCTCTGCCCATCTGTCCACATAGTCTGCTAGTTTGTGGACCGTTAAATGAGTTCAGAGAAACAAAAAAAGAGCTTGCTGATTCAGTTTGTACCACAACACAACTGAGAGCATCTTATAAAAGTATTATATTAAGCTTCATGTCCTAAGTTTCCAGTATTTTGGACCTCTTCAAATGTGACATATCAATAACTGGTTACTGTTCCTTCTAAAATGAAAATAAAGATCCCACTGAGAGGGATGGCATTTTAAAGGCCAAGCCAAAAGCCTGCTGCTGTCAAAATCACATATTATTATTTTATCATTTAAGCTGTTTAACTGCCCTAAATTATCACAGAAGTGAATCACGATCAGTGGTTGACATTTTAGAGTTCCTACTGTATGTCCTTTGGATTGTCAAAAGTTTTACTCGTGAACTTTTCCTGAGTGATGGCTTTAAGGCTTCCACGTGATGCTAGGTTAGATGCAAGATGCTAGGTGTTAACGTTGTTGAAAACACCCTGTGTGTTCTCCACAGTTTATTATAATAATTTAATCCATCTGTCTGTCCATCCATGCGCACTCTATGAGAGTTCAGTCTTCCCAGTTCATCCACCTTTCTTCTTTAAAATCTCTGTTTCCATGGTTACTGAAGACTGTAAGAGGCAGGTAGAAGTTGACTCTACCCTTTGAGTTGCTCTACTGTTTGGACTCACCATTTAGGAGTACCGGGCTTAAAATCCCTAAACTGTATTGTCTTCCATTTAAATGATCTTAAGGGGCATGTGGTGGGGATGCACGCAGGGCGCTGTTTCTAATGCATTTTCACTGTCACGACAAGAACACAATCAGGTCTAGTGCTCTCATTTGTACTGTCTCTATGCCTTGATTTTTGTTCAGCCTGGTTGTTTTTCTGAGTCATAATAATGATAAAAATAAAAGGTTTCTTGTACAAGCTCCGCAGCAATATATCAGATCAGTGTGACCATTTTGTTTTTACAGGGCATTCACTACCACAGCAACTACTGCAAACAATAGACAAGATTTGCATGAGCGTGCAGACTAGTGTTGTAGGTAGATCAAAAGGTACATAGTCTCTGAGGGTTTTTTCTCCTGTCCTTTTTTTTCTCTTTTATTCAACTTATTCAGCTGTGAGAAAAGTGCACACCTGACCTAGTTCAGTGAAAACTGTTGCAGTGGAAAAATTCCAATTCGAAGTCACTGCATTAAAACAAAGCTAACTTTTCTCAGTGATCAAATTCATATATATGGACTGTATTCTACTGTTACTTATGGACATATACTTTAGTGTGTTCTTGCTTTGATTTGTCTTTATTTTCATCAAGTAACACTCCCGTCTCCCTCTGTCTATAATCTATATATAATCTATATTCTTATAATGAAAAGCCATGAGGGGTGTGAACAATGAGGATAAGAGTGTTCACAAGAAATAGTGGGAAGTTCAGAAAATGTTGACTGTGGGATAATGCCAAATCCTCTTCCCTCACCTTTTCAAACGATGTATTTTTCATTTCTTATGTCACTTATCGCCGCTTATTATCACTTCTCCCACAACTGTTGTTATTATCAGATCGGCAGTCTTGGAGTCTCGGAACCTCTGGCACAAATATCCTTCCTTTACTCATGCTACCTGCTGAGGATCCTCAATAGGCTCTTTTCTTTAGCTGTGATTAAGTTTGAGTCTGAAGTATTAGATTTGAGTTTGATTCATCGGTTTCTAGCCAGAAGGTTCTTGTTACCAGCGAGTATCCTGTGATTTGACAGGACATCGGCGTGGTGTTGGAATAGCTCTCCTTCAGTCAACCACTGAAATATGATTTGCTACATCACAGGGCGCCTGCTGATATGATGTTTTGACAGATTGTAGGGAGGTTTATACAACAGTTGCTTTTTTCCGAGAGAGGCAAGAGCTCCTCATTCCACCTGCAAGCGCTTCTGCTTTGCACTGTTTTTACTTGGTCTCCTCAGTCTGAACAGTAATAGTTTTGTGTCATAATTTTCTGTTGATACATGAATGTGTGATGCTGAAATTTTTTGATCAGTATGTCAGCATTACTTTTGTGATTGTCATTGTGGAAAAATCATCATTAATTTCAGCAATGATATATTTTGTGAGGCACTGTAATGTGCATGAGCTGTTGTTAGAGACACAGTGTGTTCATTAATACAGACAGAGTTACTGCTAGTGTATTTGAAAGCTTTAAACATTTCTCTTCTTCCACTGTTTTTTCTTAGTTTATGCACATTTGTTCCAGCTTGGTGCCTGCTTAAAAATGCACACCACTGTTTATTTGTTTTGTCTCTTTTGATAATGAAGAGTTTTTAGTCTTCAGGTGGAGGTAGAGGTAGTCAAGGTAGATGAGCGCATCAAGTCATCCTAAGTTAATTTTGTTCATACAAATGGACTTAAGGACTCCCAGGTGATGGTATAAACAACAGGAGAGCCAGCCTGAGATACAAGCAAGACATTTACAATTGGATTATAAGCAAGTAGAAGCCCAGTACGAAATGAATAATTCACCCTGCCATCCCCGTAAAATCCTCTCATGCCCTTCGCAAATCACACAAACACACGCTCCCCTCTTTCAAAATCCATGCACACCGAGTCTTGGCGCAGCGCAGGGGAGTGTGGGTACAGACCAGATACCTTTGTCAACTCACCTCAGCAGGATGTAATGATATTGATGACAGGAAGTCATCGTGGAGGACATGTATCACAGCGGGAAATGTCTTAGGTGAAACATGTGCCCTCTCTACTCATCAATTCTTTAGCAACCTGCTGTCACTACGGCAACATATCGCCTACCCTTGCTCTTTTTGCATTTGTGCTCTCTCTCTCACACACACACTCACTCTCTCTCTCTAAAAAACACACACACACTGTAGTGTGACTTCTAGACAAGGCAAAATGCGTCACTCACTCCTGTGCCTCAAGTGACATTATCACACAAGCATCTGAGGTTCAAGGAGAAAACAGGGAAGATAAAGGGAAAAAAGGCCAGTGAGAATAATGACTGACTACGGTGTGTAGCAAAATCAAGTATTTTCATAAGTAGCAAAGTGGGATGGTATGGTTTTTTGCCCTTTAGTACAAACATGTTGGAGATAAAAAGGAATTTTTTACATGCCAAACAGGGCCAAGCAGAGCCATAGTATGACTCAAGGTTGGAAAGTTGCTTTGTGCAACTGTTAACGGGCGAGGAAGGGCTCAGCATGCTCAAGTGGAAGGTTTACTTCAGGTAATACGATCTGTATTTGGGATACCTGGGCAAAGAAAAAAAAAGCATATTAATGTACAGTCAGTGCCCATATCATGCACTGTAATGCGAATGTGATCGTGTCTGCCAGATCACCTCCGGATGAAGCCCGGCTTAAATTGCAAGTGGATGCCAGCCAGAGTCATCCAGGTGCAAAAATGCAGCCCCACGCGGTGGGCACGCAGCTGGGACAAGTAGCGCTCACAGGGTCGAGACATTATGACATGCACGTGTAACCTTCTGCATGGCTTTACTGAAGAAGCGCCATGTGATCTCCTCCTACCTGTGATTGGTCTCTCTGCTCACTGATAGTGAAGAGGTCTCCGTACCTCTAAAGGTTCATTCACAGCAAAACCATCTTGTTGCAGTATGTGACGCCTCCTGAGAAACAGCCATTAAAGATTATGTTTTTCAGTTATTCCAACTGAAAAGTAACTGGAGGCTGAGTCTGCACTTGATGTATGTTTTTATTGACTGTGCTGCTTTTCCACCTGCTCAACTGCTTTGCATAGATCATGTGAAAAATTACATTACATCTTAAAAAAGGATACTTGAAAATGCTGTGTAAATGCAGAGAGTGTGATGGATTTTTTTATTATTATTATCTTAGCAGAATATCTGTATTCAGATCATACTTCAATATCAGATGAAAATGTGGCTCAGATGTGTTTTGTATGTTGCTCTACTGCACATGGTTGTTGAATAAGCATTGTGTTTGTGTCCTGTGGTGCTGGCCATGTTGTTGAAGCACTCTTTAATACAAATCATGTTTTTCTTTTTTTTTTTTTTTTTTACTTGACCTAATTATTGTTTTATTATCTCTGTCTCTATCTGACAGATAAAAATTCCATAAATTTCCCCTCTCACCCTCTCTCTCTCTCTCTGTATGTGTCCATGTCTCCCGCTGAGCTGAAGAGAGTCTAGCTGTTCAGCTGAATCTACTAGTAAATTAGCACCTCTACAGCCTGGCAGGTGCCTCATTAGAAATATATTAGAGCTGTTATCAGTAACCCAACACTCTCTGTTTAAATGTCTATAGCTCTGTGTGTGTTTATGTGCATGTTTGAGAGGGAGAGAGTGGGGGGTTTGTGTTTTTTGTGTGTGTGTTAGTGGTTTAATTGGAGCTGAGTTAATTCAGCGCAGCAGTGATTTAATACAGAAACTGAATACGCTGATTTTCAGACCTCAGATTTATTTTTGGTACGAAGTGCCTCTCAGGCAGCTGGGTGCGTGTGAGGTGAGGTTTCCACAAGTGTCCCAAAAACTAAAATTTTAAACAAACTGCAACTTCAGCTTGACTGTGAATATCAACCTGACAGCAGATTTATTTCAGTTTTCCTACAGGTTTTCTACACTACTTTTATCATTAATTATAAACCATACTGAACAACACAAACTTACTGGACAGTAAAAGACACAGACAGAAGTCTCATATCTACTGATGCTGCAATACAGAAAAAAATCCCTTTCACAATGTGTTGATAGCAGCCTGAAGATAGTTGTAGGCAAAAGCAGATCAGACAGTGAGTGGAGATTATCTGTTCTGTGTGTGTGGCTTTGCATGGGCTGAAGATGTCAGCAATGCTTCTCTCATGTGAGAGTAGATGAGCTCATTTTCAAGCTGAAGCCATGCAGGATTTGTTTTCGTAGTCAAGGAAGAAAATACTGCAAAATGGTAAAGGGTATTTTGTCTATTTTAGAGGCAAGAAAAATTCTGGAGGGGTCCCTCCTCCATTGTTGCTACACTTGATTATTTCCATATATTTGTCTGAATGGAAAATGGATGGATGGAAATGGAAACAAACATGTGCTTTGGTGAAAATCTAATGGTGCCCCAGAGTTTCCAATCAAAACAGATGAAGAAGAAGATTTTTTTTTCTGCAAGAACTGTTTACCTTCCTGCTAATTTCAGATTCTAACGCCTCCTAGTTTTTTCTATAAGCATATGAGTTTTGTGTTTTGTGCTTTTAAACGTGCTAAATAAAGGACACAACAGTAGGTTGAGCCTAAGTGAGGATGTAGAAAGGCCTGTTTAAAGATGCATGGGATAGTAAGTGGTGTTGTGCACTCTGGAGGGTTTTAACCTCAGTTCCACCCACGATTGTGAAGTTTGAGGTCCTGTCTGTTCAGTGTGACCCCAGAATTCCCATGGTTTATCAGTGTGTGATTTCCTGTGTTTTTTAATTGTACTAAACACTCACATAATGATAAGACATAAATCCCAAAGACATTGGAAAATATAGTTTTAAATCTCTAAGTACAAGCCCATAAATAAATTCAGCCCACATGGGAAAGGTATTGCTATATGAGTATATGTACCATTGTGTGTACCATTTTAACATGTCTTAGCTTTTACCTTGAGTTTTTATATCCTCTCAAATCTCTTAGAATGTTCTGGCAAGAAATATAAATAGATCCATTTTAGTGCAAGAAAAAGACAGAAAATAAAATAAATTGAAGGCAAACTTTTTTGACTGACTGCACATTAAGGCTCCAAAGGGGCTTTGTATAGCTTGAAACTGTGGCTTTTCACTATGTGGTATTGAACACGCTGTAGGTTGAAAAATGAATTTTTCTTCCTTTCCATTATTAGCAGAACATTTCATGAGGAAAACACTAACTGAAAGAAACCTAAACCATTTACTTCAAACAAGGTTTCCAGTTATTTTGCAGTGTTTGTGTGTCAGGGCAAAAGGGATGAGGTTTTTGTGGCAAAGAGCAGAGAAACACTCAGTGAACTACAAAGTGTAGAAATTGACAGAGTTTAGTCTTTGGCTGCTGACAGAGCTGATTGGAGTTGAGCCGAGGTTTTCAGGCTGCTTCCACAGACAGTGAGATCTAAATTAACCAAGACTTTCAGACGCAGTGTAACATATTGCCAGGCACTTTACCCAGTTTCTGTGCACATTGGTAAACATACAGTATGTGGGTGTGCCTCAGATACAGAGGCACAATTGAAATAAAAGTTCCACAGAGCAGAATGTAAATTGAAAACAGTCATGATTGGGTTTGTTTGGCTCAAGATGTATTGTGAGAAAATAGGAGAAAAGCATATTACAACATTCATGTGGGTAAAGACAATGTTTAAATTTTTTTATAGCGATGCACATTTATCATTTTGATAATAAATTGCAGACATTTGACACTGAATGTTGATTTTGTGACTTGTGTACACCATTGCTTTATCAGTTTGCTCACAAACAAGGAAATGTGGGCGATGATGCAGTTTGACATTTAACATAATGGGATACTGGATGTCTCCAGGGGCTACTGGAGTCTTGGTTATGAGATTAGAAATACGCAGGCCATATATTGACTTTTTCCAATATCGATCATTTGAACAAACTCTAATGGTCAGAAAATCTTTAACCAAGTTCTGCTCTGTAATTAGATGTTGTGAATTTGCCATGAATTTGTTGCTCCAAGTCAAGAATTATTTATTTTCTTTGAAAGAGAGTGCCTTGAACTGCTACCAACTACAGCCAAGAACATTTAACATCCCTCTGTAATTGAAATCTTTTAGAAAGCTGCCACTTACCTTTTATGTGCAATAAGTAAGATATCCCATTTTGAGACTGACCATTAAAATTTAGCATCTGTTGATATATCAGAGTTGATAGCAATGACTCAATAGTTTCTTTGCCAAGTGCTGAATTTTACTGGCATTACCAGGCATTTTAATCTCAATTCAAAGCAGGAAAAAAGTATTTATGATATACACTTGGCATGGTTCATGTACTGTGTAATTGTTACTTACTGCACACCTTTCTACTCTGCTGATGTGCTTTGGTTACTTATGTCAGTTATGGCCAATATTGGTCATAAGCAGCAGCAGCAGCAGCAGATTACTCAATGAGTCCTCACTGATGCTGCTTTTGATAATACATTACAAGTCTAAACAATATGATTCTCTGAGGACATAATATACAGTAATATCCTGTAATGTCAGGACATGAGTTTGAAAATCACGAGGCTTTCATCTTTGGGTTTGAAGATGATGATTTTTTAAATATATAGTAAATATGGGTAAGTCCTAGGTATATCAAATCAGGTCTTCAGTAGTTAGCGCTCACGTTCACATGCAGTTGCCAGACTATGTCAAACAAGATCTATTTTCACTGCAAGATTTTACACTGGAAAACATACACTGAGAATCAATTGAGCCTGGCAGCAGGAATGTTTTTGGCATGATTTTCCACCTCATTTAAGCTCATCCGTTGCACAGCCCACGTTACATGACACCAGAACAAAAAAAAAAAAAAAGCTTATTGAGCCGTGACAGACTACAATATGCAAAGCACAGTTTTCTCTCAGTTTTCAGAGAAAAGTATGTTTTTGGCAGAGGTGATGATATCTTGTCAGTAAGTCAAAAATTAGAATCTCTCAGCAAACCAGCTTATCAGAGAATCGTGTGATTCTACTTTTCATTTTGAAGAATGGAACACTCTTTAGATAATTTTATAATTTGGAGCTACTGCTGATGTTATAAACCAGGAATGTAATTTTCATCTAACATTTTCTCAAAAGTAATTGTATCAGTTTAAATGTAGCATGACAACATACAAAGGAAACAGATAGAGAAAACTGATTAAATCTAATTTGAAGACTACCTGAGCCTGCCTCTGTAGACCTACAGTTTAGATTGCTGAAAAGAATTGCATCTGAATATCAAAAGCAAGCTTTTGTACTACATAGCACTAAGACTAAGACTATTTAAGTAAAAAGTAAAGTGGATATTCTTTAAAACAGAATTCCGAATAAAATAATGACCACTGGTCTTGTAAGATTTGTGTACGTTATTAATTATACGGTATACACCAATAATAGTTTTTCTTTATAGACCTCCCACAGAGAGCTACTGTCCACCCATAAAATATGGCAAAAAAAATAAAAATAACAGAGCTATATCTCTATATTCCTTATAAATCTTAATAGCACAGCAAGATTCCTCTTCTTTGAGTGTAAATCCTTTGCATTTTAAAATGTATTTTTCTAATGTTAAAGAAAATATAATGTCCTCAGTCTCAGTGTAGGTAATTACCTATAAAGAGGTCAAAAGCAACAGGCTGTCTTGTTACAACCGATACACAGTTATTTTTAACTTGGCAATTGGGAAATTGGAGAATAGGTTGTAATTTAGTTATTTGTGTGCATATAAATCTGTTGAATATGTGATCATGTATTTGTCTGCATTTTGGACAGCTTGAAAATGTACAAAGAGAGTAAGTGGACTTATGTGCCTTGGCCAGATCCAATCCATTGGATACAAACCATATGGCAACCCAGACCTATGGGCCACCGACAGCTAGAGTTTTATTCTTCTAACAAGTGGTATTGCAACGTACAGTGTCTCAGTATGTTTCCATCTCTTCAGCACTTTGGCCTCTGATCTGCTTTTAACAGCTTTTATACACGTGGCAGAGAGGAGGAGAAAAATAGACAGCCCACAGTTTCATGATTTCATGTCATCTGGTAAGATTCATTTCAAGCAGTCATTTGAAGGAGGGTGTAACAAAAACCCACTGACAGTTCTCTCCATCATGAACTTTCCGTACACTTAACTGAACAACTCCACCTTTCTATGAATTGTCAATGGTCTTTACATCTTCTATTGTTGGTTCATGAGGCTGGACCCCAGACCATGCCTACTTAGTTAAAATCTTAAACCAAACTCTTATGCACAGTTCAATGCACTGCATTCACACCTGTGTTTGATGTTCAAGCAGACCTGGAAAATTTCAACTAAGAAAACAGGTGCAAATTCCACAGAACGAAAAGTCCCGGTGATAATACATGAGATGTTACAATAACAATGAAAAAAAAAGAAGAGCAGTTTTTCCTTCTCCCTCTCATTTATCACACACACACAAACACTCACACCTTTTTCTCCTTCTGCCTCTGTGCCATGTGCTGTAATCATCTGGGGGATTTACCAACAGTCACAAGGCTGCTCTAAGGTTGTGCTCAGACAAAAACATGTGGATGAAACTGTGAGTGTGTTTGAGACCAGTGATGTACTTAGTTGTGTCCTGTAGAAAGATTTACTGTCTGTGGACGATCGTAATTTTGTGAATCATTGTAGTTTTCACCAAAAGTTAATAGACACGGACACAGACTACACTCTGAGGCTGTGCAATTAGTGATAGCAATAGCCTCATGGTGTACACACAACTAGAGCAAACATGGAGAATCTGAATTTTGTTTCTTTGTGTCTTGTAAATGTTCTATAAAAAATACTGAGCATTTCATTTAGTTCGCCTGAATAAATGAGGATTATAAAACCGACATTGTAACAATTGTACATTTCATTTATAATATTTAGGGGATCCTTATTCTGACCCACTAACAGACACTCTCACTTTCTGACTTCTATGCTTGCAGTACAGCATCATGTGTGATAACCACACATGGTGAGACATTAGAGCTGGGCACACACAGCACACAGCATCACACATCCTCCCACCCATCCACCTACACACACAAGCACGCAGAAACGCTGACTTTTACCTTGTCAGCACTTGCTCCACATGTGTCTTGATGGGTAAAGCATCCATTAACACATTAGTGTGTCTTTATCCATGTCAGTGCAGCTGCATAGCTCAGGGTGAGCTCCTCCACACACACACACGTGCGCGCTGCTCAGCTTCCTGCAGCAGGTAGAGCTGAGCGTGTTGCACCTCGGCAACACCAGCAGAGCGAGCTGTGACTGGGTGTTTGCTCATGATGATGTTAAGTCAATTCACTGAGGCATTAATTTGTTTACTGAGGAAGAGTAACTATTTTCCACCTACTAAAGATCACTTTGTCCACTGAGGTGAGTTTGACTGTCTAATGTTAGGTTTTATGTCAATGACCCAAGCTAATGCACAAGCACTAATGCTATAGTGAGGTTTTGTAAGGATTCCTCTTTGCACCTCATTAGCTTTGCTGTCATCTGATTGGAGGAGATGAGCCTCTACTTTGCTTTTGACTTCAGACCAGGCCTCATTACCCCTCTGCTCTCACCCTCTGTCCACGCTTACCTCCCCCTCCCCAACTGTCTCTTTCTTGTGCTCCCTCATACAGATGTGCACATAATCCATTTAAGTGGAACCGGGCTTTTGAGAAATGCCATTAATGAATTTATTGGTCTTGACATTTACACATCACACAATGTGTCATCAATAGATACAAATACAGTCAAACACAATGAAATAGACAAAAGCAGAAAACGGAGCCTCCTTCATAACGTGGAGCTGCCAGTGATCGCTGACACCGAACCACATCTCAACATTTCACAAGATGCCAGGATCTCATCCGCCCACTTGCACTCTTGCACACATCCTTGGAAACACATATACAGAAATATACACACATGCATCCTTTATTTCCTAATAAGCACACTTTCCACCCCCTCTGTAATCTCCATCAGTCACTCAGCAGGAAAAGACGGATTGTGTCTCCTCTGATCCTCCTTCACTGTTTACTCTCCATTATGGAGGAGGGAAGACCTGATTGCTGTGCGTGAATGTGCATGCATTTATTGATGCCTCTCTTTAAGTATGCCTCAAGAAACACACATACAGTAATTTTCAATGTAAAGAATATACTTTCATTTTATATTACAATTGTACAATAGACATAGGTTAGTAGGAGTAACAGTAGGAGTAACTCCACTGGGATATTTCACTATATGAGATGATTTGTAATTTGTTGCTTTAAGGCGATAACTATTGTTTTTCTATTTCCCCCTCATTCTCTCTGCTTTTCTCTCTATCTCTGTCTCTCTAGGTGAGTCAATAATGCATGGCGAAACCTTCCATTCTGAAGCGCCATGGATCAGTGAGTGATTATTTGTGCAGTAATGACAGGTTTCAGAAACTTTTTCAGTGCACCATTAAATCTGAACTTTTTCGAGTGTTTAAAATTAATTCATGCAGGCAAAAAATGTAAAGCCAAGCAGTAGTTCATCTTTCTCTCAGCTCCCATGAAAAACTTACAACCAGGTCTGTCTAATTGTTGCCAGGAAGTTTTTTTGTCCTAAGGTCTTACAGTTCCTAGCCGAGAGCCATCACAGATGCATTTTCGCTAGAAATGTGTTAGTCCACTTCAGTTCTTTGAACATGGGTTAACCAGGGGAGATCACCAAGCAATATTTTACAGCACACAGTTTGACATCTCAGCAGCAAATAAACTCTTGTAAACCCTAAGAGGCCCTTCCTGCATTTCTCTCACTGCCAATGTTATCTGCCCAAAAGCAAGGAATGAACAGTAGACCATTCCCTTCCCTTTTTTTCTGTTTCCAAGAATCCATTTGCCTTCTCCTGGAGCTAAACTTCTACTGTACAGACTCTTGCCATGGGTGCTGTGGGGTAAATCAAAATCATTCAGTTCAAGATGCACATGTGAAAGATGTCCTGGGGTTTTCAGTTACGTCAAACCTGAAGCTATGTTTTAATTTTAATATAATAACACATGGATAGAAGGTAACAGTTACTGCACTAATGCTACACGCCAGATGGCAGCTACTTTGTGAACTCCTGAGCAGTACTAGTCTTTCTGGTTCAGACATGCCATCCTAACCAAACCTTGGTACAAACTAAAATACATTGATAGTTTCTGCCAAAACGTTTTGTTTTAAAAGATTTTAAGAAGTGAGCTTTTTGTTGTCGTTCCTGTACTAATATTGTCTGTTGATTTAAACACATAGTGAACTACTGACGGCAGCTTAAAAACCTCTTGTGACCGCCGACTTTTGGTGGTATTTGAGTACTGAAGGTGAACTCCAAGGTTTTATGCTTTATATCTTCACTTGCAGCTATACCCCATTACAAGTCTGTGCTATCTATTTTCTGATATGAGCTCTTCTTTTTCTTGCAACCATTTCAGTCCTATTCAGTTCTGCTTCTGCTTTTTTTTTTTCAAACTTTTAGCTGGAGGCTTCATGTAAAAACTCATTAAACTTTGAATCAGGACAATGATGTAATCAGAGACACAAATTCAAGGCACCACTAATGCAGTTACATTTACACAGAGTGCCATCCGCTAACAGTCAGTCTAGCACAGTCCAGTCTAGCACAGCACAGACTGTTGTGTCTAATTATTTGGTAATAGGGGGGCACAGTAAGAAAGATCAATGAAATGCCATTATGTTAACCATTTTTAATGTTTATTTGTTTTAATGATGAATTTTAATTATCAGTTATTCTCTTGTGGCCTCTCCTGGCTTGTTGAGTGGTGGCTGGTACATATGGGAATCACAGTCTACCCTCTCCCCTTTTGCTGTCTGTTGCTTTGAGACTGTTGACTGTGGTTGTGCCTCAAGTATTTAAATTGGAAAATTGTTTCTGACTTGATTTGCATAAATGTACTTAATAAATTAGGTGCTAAATTACATAAATTTCCACCTATTATGTCTTTGCAAATGACAGTAATTATTGCTTCTCTTAGTAAATAAGGCCCTGCATTTTAAAACTCAATATGGAGCCATGTGGATCTTTCCTCACTCTAGGGATCCCTGTCTGCTCTGCTCTGTCCCTGGCATATTTTTTTTTATGGAGAGAGAGTTTATGCATCAGTGTTCCAAACAAATCTATCTCCCTTTTCAGTAAAGGGCTTATGATTCTTTGTTTTCTAAATGGCTTCCTTACACACAGATGATGATACACCTGAAAGAATCTACTCTCAATTTACTCCACTTTTTCATCTTAAAAAAAAAAAATAAAACAAGCAGCAGCGTCTTCATTTTTCTCTGGTTTCACGACTAAAATCATTTGTACTCCCAGTATCCCCATTTGTTGTTGAACCCAACCTTTTATCGACGTAGGTAGTGCACTGGCAAATATGCTGTTTTATTTTTAACACACCCATATTTACAGGGATCTGTAGAAATATAACAGTGGTACCAAAAAGAAATGGTAATATAAAAAAATTCTCTAGCAAAAAATAGGACTTGGCTTGGCTTTAACTGCAACCCTAAACTGATTTTATACCCTTTGATCCTTTGAGCAATTGTGTTTCTATGGTTGGTTAAACCCATTGCTACCTTGGGCATTGCACACTGCTAAAATTTTGCTTCTAGCCACTATGGTAAAAAATTTAATAATTTGAATTTTAACCTGTTTCCCGCTGACCTTTCAAACTGTGTCCAGTCTGAGTACAGATGTCCAGGAACCTTTAATGCAGAGTAAATACATCCCAGTTATCAGTGATGTAACATTAGTCTAATTTAAAAACAAGGTGTGTTTCTTTTTCCATTATCAGTACAACAACAACAAGAATTATATGATGACATTGAACACTGAGGTGAGCTCTCCCAACTGAGTTGGCACCCAACCCAAAAGTGAGTGCAGGTCAAACCACTTATCTCGTGTAGATGGTGCAACCTTCCAGTCCTCAACCCAAACTGACCTTATTTCTAAAACTAACTCAATGCCTCAGATAAACGCCCGACCCAGAGAGTGAATGTCTTTTCACTGACACATTACAATCACTCAATGGGAATTTTACTTTCAGCTTTGGACTATCAAAGTAAAGTCTGGCCATGACTTCTCTGCTTGCTCGTGGGCAACTCACAGGCAGTGCCTTAATCTCAGAGGGAGTCAGTGCTACACTATCCGACCCAAGGCATGTCATCGACATGTGCAGTATTTCACATAATGCCGCCTGGCTGTCTTCTTCACCCACCAGCAATGACTCTGTCCTCACAATAGCTCTTGTTTATTCACTTTCTGTGGATATCTGAACATTTCTTGAATTATAAGAACATCTTGAACTGAACTTTTGGTTTGTAGTGTGCTTTCGATGCTAGAGCGCATCTTCAAACAAGCAACATGCTAAAAGTCCCAGACTGAAGAGTTGTAAAATGTAAAAAAAACCCAGAAGTATTAACAATGAAGAGTAAAGTAAATTGAAGCGTATGAAGAGTAAAACAGTTGAGCAAACACTTAAGAGGGTGAAATGGAGAGCAGTGAGAAACCATCAGCAAAAGGCCGGTGAGAGTATTTTCACTTCACTGTCTGGCAATAATGGGAGGGAGATTAAGATAGATCAAACCCTTCACTTATTGGCACTGCCCCTCAACTGATGCCACCATGTGCATACATACACACACACACACACACACACACACACAAATCCTCGTATACCTGTCTTTGTGGGGTCCCCTCACTGGCATAATGCATTCCCTTAACCTAACCTTAAACATCACATCTGAATGCTGAACCCTAACCTAGACCCAGTTTTTGGGGTTTAGTCCCACAGGTATCCTCCACCAACACACACACAAAAAACATGCACATCTTTGTATGTTTTTCCTCTTGTGTACTTTTATTTGTGCTTTGTATCTGCTCTTTTTCTCATCATCCTCCCCTTTCTTTCCTAAATCCAGTTTAATGAAGCTGCTGAACTGAACTCAGCCAACCCTCCATAACCTCATTCTACCCTTTCGTTCTCCACAAGCACATTTACAGAGCAGCCTCTCCCAGTGTCCTCTGTCTTCTTTTTTTACAGACTCATAGGCACACAAACCCCATCACAAATGGGGAACATTTCGCTTGCATGCACACACACACACACATACACACACACACACACACACACATAGTTGGGCAGACACGTGCGCAGACACCCTCCCAGCTGTCTCTGGTAAAACATTAAGCACCCAGACTTTTGATCATGCAGAGTAAGCCAGACTACAGAAATAGTAACAAATGAACCCTCAGCAAAAGGGAAACTGTTGTCCCATCTCAGTGTGCTTTGATTGGATCATACAGCAGGCAAACCCACCATCCACAAAAAGGCTGCGGTGCAGTGAACCCACGCTGTAGCAAAACACATGCATCTGGTCTGCATTAGCGTGGCATTACTCATCTGGGATCCATGTCTGTCCCTGCGATGGAGACCACCCTTCTGTTTTCTCTTTCTTTAAGTGGTTACTAGAGTCATAAACTACTGGTTTGGCTCATCATAAAATAAAGAATCGAATGAATTATTGTCAGCTACACATTAACAGAACACAAGTGTGTCCATCCATGTTGTAAAGCTCCATTTTTATTTTCCAGATTTTGTGTATTTTCTTGTGGGATTAAGGAACGGGCTGATCAAGTATTTATGATGTGCTATTTATAGCCTAGTGTTCTTGCTTAATCGGCATATGATTTTTAAAATGCTTAAATAGATGCACATAGCATTAATGTGTGCTTGTGCATCTCCTGGGGCTGTAGGGCTTCTTCCTCCTCAGCCCATAGTTTCTGACCAATGAGCACCACAGAGCAAAATCTACCCCATGTTGCCTCTGCTCTTTGCATTTATAGATACCCTAGACTGTCCTGATTTACACAGGCCAATGAACAAAGACTGTATTCAAAAGTCAATGAAAGACTCAAGAACAGGGTTGCACATTTCTTTGTTTTTTATGAACTGAAGATATAATCACACAAACAAAGAACACACTTGAAAGCTGTCAAATCTCATCACCCTCTGTGCCAGTTCCCCTTCCTCTCTTCCTTTCTTGTGCGATGTGTCACATTTTCGGGGGTGCAAACAACCTCCACACTGGCTCAGGACTAGCCTGGTATCCCCTTTGCAGTCACCAGGAGCTGTCACATCCCTTTAGATGCCACATTAAATGGGCAACACAAACACACACGCATGAGGGCAAACCCTTCCCAAACACACACAACCCTCAGGTTATTGGAAAGACCTGAGGCGATGGAGCAGTTGGCTCGTCTAGGCTCCAGCAAAGTACCAAGAAACACATCAAATAGAACTGAAATCTGTGACTGGATAGGCAAACACCAAGGCACCCGTTGCACCAAAGAAAATTGGTGTGAGTAAGCCCTTGTAATTTGACCTTTACTGTTTCAGAGCTGTTGGAAAAAGCAGTAAATTTAAAGTCATATGTAGTCCAAACTCATAAGTGACATACTCAAATTCACTCAGTTTTAATGAAATGTAAATTTTGCTTAATAGTTGAGTAAGCTCATATGTCAATGTGCAAATTAAAATCAGCTCATTAAGTATAGTGGGCTACACTCAAAATCAGTATGTAAATCAAGAGGGATTGTGATACTTGCACACACTTTATAAACACACACACATTGCAGGATCTTTCTTCCTTTCACACTCTATGATTGAATTCTAGTTTCCATAGGCCAATAGGTATGTAGCTAAAGTTACTTTAGTCCCTGCAGTGTGTAGTGTGAGGTGTGTGTAGATAGGAAGACCGTGCACGTGAGTATGTGTGGCTAAGGGAGACATGGCTAAAGAGAAGAGACTGAAAAGCAGACAAAGAGGAGGAGGAGGAGGAGAGTGTGTACAGTGTGTATGAACATAGCCGTGTTTCTGTTATTGTATCTCTGAGGTTAACCTCAAGCTACAGGAAGGAGCCAGCAATAACAGAGCTCAGGAGCCCACAGTACAGTGTTTGCAGCTCTAACAGCCAACACAAACCTGGGCATTATCGTGTTTGGGAGCACCATAGGGCGCATGTTTGAGTCATGACACATGGCGGGATGGCATAGCAGTCAGAGTTACTGTCCTGTTTCTGAAAGGTCATAGATTTGAACCCCACAGTAGTCAACCACCCTGCCCACTCACTAAGCCCTGCACTTGCCAACTATTTCACTTTGATTCAGTTTACCTGAGCTTATATGTTATAACCGGCGACAAAACAGCAAAGCATTCCAGTAGCATATAATTTATGCATGACATTTGCATACATGTCCATCATAAAGATATGAAAGAAAAAAAATTGAATTCATTTAAATCTTGATGAGGTACAAATTGATGAAATTAAACTGCAAACCTTTCACAGAAACACACACACACTTCACCTTCAGTAGCCTCTATTTTGTAATTGTGTACTGATTACACTGTTTTTTTGTTTTTTTTTTTGGTCTTACAGTAAACAATTTTGGTGTTATCAGGTAGAACATGTGAAAATGTCACTTACCACAAGATAACAGTGAAGTGGTAGCTTATCTTTCCCTGGTCAAAGATTTGAAGGAAAGAGCTGGTACAGTACTACTGTATATGGAACATATCAATCAATGTGATGAGTGCTGAATCAAAAACAAGAGGTGTGTTGCACAGTTGCACTAAAAATACTCATAATAAGTCAGATTTCCTCTATTTTAAGACTGAATTTTAGTAAACCCTAATTTGAAGCAGAGAGCAGTGTGGTTAAATATTGGTTTTTAGCTTCTATTTTTATTCTGCAGGTTGTTATAAGAGCTCAGCTGATTGATTTTGTCTGGATATAAAATCACTATGATGTTATATCTTTGGTTATAAAATAATTGTGCGCCAGAGCCAGAGAGGCAGGGCGGGTGCAGAGCCTATTTCTCCACTTGTTTATTTTCCAGTAAGGACCCCATATGTGTCCCAGATGAATTGCTGGAGATAAAAGTAGAGCCCTTTTTTTGGTGAATGTAAAATGGAGTTAGATTGAGTGGGAGGGAACTGTGGTCTGGGGTCTTGGCTTTGTTGCTGTTAAATATAGGCTTGAGAAACACCACAAATTGAGAGCCCAGCCTCTATATTAGATCATTCTGGGGCCCACTGGCAGAAAAACACATTAATGAGAAACACACAACTATGTACACACACACAAAAGAAACCCACACATGGTATTGTAGATTGTTTTGCTTTCTCTCCCTCTTTCTAACACACATACACATACATTAAGAAGAGACTTCAAAACTCTTGGAAGATTGGAGAAGATCTTACAATACACTGAACAAGAGAATTGGCTAGGCTTTGTTTCTTTGCGGGAATATAGCAGCAGTATAGTATCAACTGCCTACACTAGATGTTTTCATGTGGTGTTTGTTTCTGATGTCCTATAAAACCCAGACTGAGCCACCCAAATTTGCTTTTAATTGCATCTTCTGCCACAAGTTTTCCATTTTTGTTTAAGATAACTCCCATGCCCGTAAAAAAGCATCCTGATATCAATATCACCCCCCCCCCCACCCTCACAGGCAATCCTGGATTTCTTTTGCACAGACCTGAGATCAAAAACAACACTGATATGAGTTTGACCTGAAGTGGGCAGGGGCCTCTCATGGGGAGGATTTACTGTGGACCCAGTGAGAGTCAATAAACACTCCATTCAAACAGCGACGACACCAAAAAATGGGCAGATATTTGTTTATGTGTGCGGGCCTGCACCGCATCTGCGGGGTCCAAAGGATCCAGTGACACTTGAAGATCAGAGAACTCAGAAATTGGCACTTGTGAGCACCATTTACAAGGCTTTGATGTAAAAGTAAAAAAAAAAGGCAAGCTAGTCTGATAGGGTTAGAGATAGGGTTGAGGAGAAAGCATTTAATGGTTGAGGTTAAGGAAAGTGGTACGGGTGGGAAAATGATCGAAAGTTGAACAATTGTCCTCAACTATAACAGCATAAGGGTGCGTGGGCTTGTACACGGTTCTTCTATTGATTTTTATCTTTGTGCAGTCTCATGAATCGTTAAGGGGGAATGTTACTGTCCTCTGCCCCATCTGAGCCAGCGTTACCCCGCATGGAGAATGGAGGCTTGGGATTGGGGCTAAAAGGTTGATTGCATTAGTGACTTCTATCAGGATTCATTTGAAGAGTGGTTTAGAAACAAAGTGATGGTTTTTGAACTCTGAGGGTGACCTTGACATTTGGGTGTCCAAGCAATCTTATCCATTGAGAGTGTGTGTCTGCGTGTATGTGCTGGCTGTGGGAGATTCACAAGGGCATACAGTGAAGAAGAACATCACACAGAGTAAGGCCTCTTCTTCTTTTTCTCTCTCCCTGATTGCAACATTCATTAATTAATTATGTGCAAAACTGAGTCCAAATGGCGTGACAGATTTTGGGAAGTGCTTTTTTTTTTTTTGACAGACAGATTGTGCGGAGTTTAAGGACATACTGAAGAAGGAAGCAGATCAAAAAGTAGGATAGGGGTCAAGAAAACATCCACTTACACATGCACATATACACACATGAATGCACACAGACACACACACGCAAATGCACGCATGCACACCCCCGGGGGGCGCACACATGACAAGCTTTCTTGCTCCGCGTTCGCTGTGAAGTAGAGCGTAGGTAGCCATGACGATAGCGTACATCGTCATGGGAGTGGAAGTGAAGGAACAAATGATATGAAGGAAAAAATATGAAAAAAAGCAGCAGAACACACTGTAAAGTCTTCCTATATTTACCTTAGCTGCACTGAGAATGAGACTTTTATTTGAAGCAGGTCTTTTTTACAGTTAGTCCTTTATTCCTCATTTTCCTGTTTTATATATTGTCATATTTTAATATGACATCTCTCCGTTTTCTGATCTGCTCCTGTTTGAATTTGCTGTTTGCACACTTGCTCTGTGTTTAAATGTTAAATAAATTCAGGATAATGTACATCTTCACAGAATTAACTACATTAGGGCATAATCCCTCTGCTCCCTGGTAGGCTTTGAACATGGAAGATCCAAACAGGGTGTGTTAGATTTTATTGACTTTTTACCTGGTGTTTATTAAGAACTGCATTTTATGTTGTTGTGTTTATTTCAACATATCATTTTCAGCTTTGTAAATGCTTGTATTGTGCTGTTATAGAGACTTGTGGAAGTTCTCCATGTTTTCAGTTCCCCAACATTCATTTTCTGTGTCTCCACTATAAAGCATTAAAAGCGAAGCACATTTTCACACAGTTCGTTTTCATAAAATGAGTTATGAGTGAAGTATATTGTGTGAAGGAGAAGAAGAGAAGAAATAGAGAGGGAAGCTTGTCTAGGGAATAGTGACCTACATGGCAATATACAGTAAAATGCATTTCAGACCTGCTTGTTACGTCACTGTCTTCCCCAGAAGGAATGGGAAGGTGGAGACAGACTGGATTGCAACCTTCGGGTTTGTCCTTCACAAAACAATAGCTCTAATAATCTTCCTTTCCCCCCCGAGGTCAGTGGTAGCAAACACACCCTGTCACACAGACGCATACATATTTGCATGTATGTGAACATGGTTCATTGAGGCAACAGATTAGACAAAACTGGCTTCAGAGCAGGACTAACAGACATGAAGTCACTGTTCAGTCACTGATGCTATTTAGATGCATTGTACATGCCTCTATTCCTGTCTACTTTCCCCTCCTTCCTCTCATCTCTTCTCCTCTCCTCTACATTTTCTTGTATGTGTGTGTGATGGATGGGCTGCTCTATCATATGAGTAATACTAATATAGGCCTGTCTGCATGCACTGGCTCTAGCCCTTGCAAATTGAATTTGTCAGAGGCCCCCCTTTTTTTCCTGCCTGTGCCTTTTTTTTATACGCTCTCTCACCTTTTTCACTGTGTGTGTGTGTGTCTAAGGGTGTGTGACTAAGCTGGCTAGTTTTTGCATAATCTAAAAACATTTTTGCTATTCTCCTCTTGTAGGAGCGTGTGTGTATATGTGTACACCGTTTGAACAAGCCATGCGGTATTCAAATGACCTTGTATCAACCCGGATCATGTCAGTTTTATCTAGAAAGAAAAGATGGAGCTCTGAATCCACAGCCTTTTCTTTTTATATCCACTCTTTGCTCCTTAATTTTGTCAAGCCCCCTGCTCCTGTTCTCTTTATTTTTCTCATTTTCAGACCACTTCTATTTTTTCATGAAATCTAGTCCCAGAATCGTATGTGGTTTTACCACACTGCTGCAGAACACTTACCCCTAGCAAGTAGCAATTTTTAAGAAAAGGCCCTTATTCTTTTTCGCTGTTGCCTCCCTGACTATGCCTGTGTGTGACTCCCATACTAAATGAGCTACTGTCCACTGCTAACTGCAAGATAAAAGATGGACAGAGGCAAGTTGTACCCTGCTCGCTTACTCCCTTCCTCCTTCTCTTGTCTCTCTTTCTGTTTTTCACTCTTTCTCTCCTGCCGTCCCCCACACTGAGCTGTGATCTGACAGATGTTGAATACACAAATTTGTTAATGTTGACTGTGTTGCTCCTCATCTGTGCCTTATGTGTGCCTGGGAACAGGAACAGGGTGCACTCGCGCGTGTGCGTGCGCTTTGGCCGGCGTGCAGCGTGTGATCACGCATACACCTGGTGCATTTACACTTTGTTTGTCTCTCTCAGCCATCAATATGCTGCTGAGGTGAAAGCTGGGTGTGATGATCCTGCCATGACTGGCCAGCTGGCTGTTGCCTGTTTGCTTGTTTGGCTGGATAACACATTAACACATAGACATAGGGAACAACATAGACATCCAAGGTTCCTCTCCCCCGCCTGCTATTTTTATAGCAGCGGTGTAGCTGAACCGACTGTATCCGACCTGTAAAAAGCTCAATTTTTACAGCCTTTGGATTTTTTTATGGGTCATTTACACACATTGTAGTCGTCCTCTTTCTTGGTATCTACAGTATCTCTTTATCACTCTCTCTCAATCACCCTGTCTGTTTCTATTTGTCTTTGCTGTTACCAATTACAGTGCCTCTTGCCCAAGCTTATCCCTATTCCCTTTGCCACTCTCCCCTCCCTTTACCTCTATCTCATCTCCTCCTTCACATTCACTTCAATCCCATCAACACATTCTTCCCAGCCATTCTTACCCTTCAATGTGTTTTCTCACCTCTTCTTCACAGCCCCATCTATCAGTTTTCCTCCCCTATTCACTCATCTCTCTGCCATCACCGTACAACCTTCCCCTCGCTCTTTTTGAGCCTATCATTAGGGACCATTAAGGCTTCAGCTGTTCCACGGAGAATGACGGAGTCACTCTGACACCTTCAGTGGAGAAATTAGGTGGGAGGTATGATGGAAGGGAACAAATATGAGATGAAAATGAAGAGAGCAAGTGAATTAAAATATGAAAAATATATCAAAATCTATTCTGGCTAATGTCAAGACTAACTAGAGAGATGCACGTGATACATGAGTGTCTGGTGAAGGTACAGAGGTGATTTCAGATTGATGATGATGAACTGGGTGATTAAGTAAAGGATGAAAACAACGTGACAACAGGAATTATGATGATGATGATGATGATGATGATGATGATGATGATGATGATGCACTGCACTGATAAGGGAGTGAAGGAGACCTTTTCATGAGGGATGATAATCACTCAAACAAGCTTGGCTCCTGAATGTTATCAGGCAGTATAGCTCAGAGCCTCGTGCACTCCACACGCATGTTTCATTAAAGTCCGCCAGTGCATTAGTTCAAGTGTCCACCTGTGAATGGTGTCCCCGTGACCCAAGCCTCCTGACCACTAGATTAGTTCCACCCACTTTTGCCCTTATTTACAGGGCTTAGGCTCAGCTGGCTGAACCCTGACCCAGCAGTTTTAGATATTTAAGTTCCCCTTGACTTAGCGGCTGGTTTAGGGGTGTCGCTGCAGTTTTTAGCTGATTATGACAAGGTTTTAATAGCCGATAATTTCAATATTCACACAGATGATACTGCTTCTTCTTATACATTTGAGGTTTTAAACATTACAGCACCTTTTACTATTTAAATAGCACATCTCAGCTCACTCTTGGTCACATCTTAGATCTGATCTTTACCTTTGGTTTAATGAATTAATACATTTTAAAAGTGCTTTATTTTTTACACTGTCCTCCAAACTTGCGTTGTTAACACCAGGCACCTCTGTTCCTGTATTTTCACTGCTGATTCTGCTGCAAAATTTTCTACAGTCTTCAGTTCCATGACCTTTCCTACTTAACTGAGGTTGAGGGCTTGGTGGACAGTTTCAGTGACTTATGCCTGGCAACATTAGACAGGATTGTTTCCTTCAGGTCCACACAGAGGCCTACAAGTAATCCCTCTCCCTGGATAAATAATACAATCACTCACCTGAAAGGAGAATGTCAGAGGGCTGAATGTAGGTGGAAAAAGTCCGGACTGCAGGTTCATTACCTTCACATGAAGGATCTTTTAACCTCTTTAAAGGTCAAGGATGCTAGAGCTTCTTATTTTGATGAGTTTTCTGATGCCATTTTTAAATTTCTTTGTTTTTAAGATAAATAACATCAGGGGTTTAATCACAACTTACATACATACATATGCATACAGATGCACCCTGCAGACATTTTGTCATACTAAACCAGCTCACACCAATCATCTGAAAACTTCAGTTGAAACAGTGTTTATATCTTCATCCATTACTATGTTCGTAAGCAGGTCCTGGCTACTGTCAACCCATGGTCACTTACCATTGTTCATGCATGCCTCATCCGGATCCAAATTTGTGCAGTAATGTGAGACCTTTTTCAAAATGACCTTTTTTCTCAGAGACTTTAGAATAAGTAGTTGTGGACCAGTGAAGTGAAAATGTGAAAGCTAATTTTATTTTTGAAAAGACAACACAATTTCTGAAGAATAGCACAGAGGCTGCTCTCCTGAGGGTGCTAAATGATATTCTTATGCAAGCTGACACTGGAGAAATTTAAATTTTAATTCTGTTGGATCTCAGCTCAACCTTTGATACTGTTAATCATAAGATCCTTATTGACAGATTAAGGCCTGTCTGGGTCTGCTCTCTGTTGGTTCAGATCCTGTCTATCTAACAGAAGATTTTCAGTATCGGCTGGGGCTATGATGTCTGACACTGCTGCTTTGGACTATGGAGTGCCTCAGGGGTCTGCAGATGGTTCAAAATGCTGCAGCCTGTCTTATTAATATAAAGTTCAAGGAGCACATTACTCCAGTGTCGGCCTCTCTCCGTCGGCTACCAATGGAATTTAGAGTCAAATATACAAAAAAATCTTAGGCCTTACTCATCAGGCTCTACATGGTGAAGCCCCTGAGTAAATTTGTGAATTGTTGTGCCCCATATAGAAAACTACAGTCTCTCAGGTCAATCAGGACAATCAGGGCCCAGTGTAAAATGAAGGGAGAGCATACATTTTCTGTCTTTGCACCTAAACTTTCCACATATTTTTCATGATATCTGTTTGATGCTTTGTACTATTTGATTGTTCTTTTTTGGAGGGTACTTTACTTGCATGGTTGTGTTATTGCCAGGAAACTTGAGGATGCAAAACACACTATCAAATGGTATCTGTTTGTGTGTGTGGAGTAGTCATCACTTCCTATAGTATATGGACCATGGTGGATATTACGACATATAAGACATGTCTCTGGCAGTTCTGGTTTAATAACTACCAATGCTATTGTACAGCACTTGAGTTAAATGCACAAAATAAGTGAATGAATAGGTAAAGAAATCTGTACAGTTGTACAATATCTACTATATATTACATCTGTACTGTTTGTCAGGTTACATATACCCATGGATCAGTATGTGTGTGCTAGAGAGAGTGAAGGAAAGAGATCTATCAAAATGACACTTAAAGGCTCGTAGACTCGTGAGCTGCTCAGGCAAAGTGGAGTAGAAGTCCCTCAGCTCATGCCTGGTACTCACACATCTATTTTAATTTTGCTGCTCACTGTCAGTCTTGCCTGGCTAACATGTGATCAATATAGGCAGACATCCATGTAATTATGATAGATTGGATTTCTGTGAGCATGAAACCAGTGACGTGGGGCAGGGGGATTGTGACATGTTTAGTGGGACGGCAGGACTGTTCTCATTAGACTGCGTTTCAGTGCGTTCTTGCTTCCAGAGCGTCAGTTCTGAATGTTCTCTCACAGCTGAAGTTGAGATCATTTATGCTAATCAATTTGGATAGTCTCCAGTCCACACTAAATATAGTCTGACCTGTAAGTGATGTGATAGCTCATTAAATTCATGAAGATTCTATATGTACCGTTCAGTTGCATCTGTTTAACAAATCCTTAAGGTTTCCATAAACTGTAAATGTTCTAGTGTGCTGTGCATTCATTCTTTACCTTTGGAAAGAAGCCATTTCTTTTTTTTTTAAATGGAGAACAAAATAGGGTTGCAGTTGAGGTAGTAAGGTAATTATTATTCACTGGGTCTTCTCTTGACGTTGTCATTCTGTCTGTCTGTCACATCCCACACATCTCATCTCAGGCTGTGTGCGTGTGTGTGTGTATGTGCCTGTGCGTGTGCTTAGCATCTTATGCACTTGAGTCAGTCATTTTTATTACTACTGGAGAATTAGTATAATTCAGATCTCTGGTCTGTGCATTTCTTTGGCTTGTTTCTGCATAGAATTGTACCCTTTATTGAAATAAATGTATACTGCACTTCCTGGAAAAGGCATGCCTTGTTTCTCTGATAGAGCAAGAGAGTGATGGACACAGATCAAAGACTTGAATATTAGTATACTGTGGTTTCTACAGAAACTTTCCTTTAGAGAACTATTTTTTATTCCATAAAAAGTAGAGAAATTTTGAAATACACTCAAAAAGAAGTGCTAACTCTTAACAATGAATTAACAATCAGTAGAGAATCCTTAAATAGATAATCATGTCAGATAAGATAGAATTGAGGTTGATGTTATATATCTCTTTCTCTTTTGGAGCATTAAAATTTAATTGGAAGGAGCTGCAATCATTGATGAGGCCTGTCTGTAATTTTATGGCAACAGCAACCTAGATAAAGTGTAAAGCTGCAGGTGCAAAATTTCAAACATCTCACTTTAAATACAGCTACTTGTATAAAGCCAAATAAAATGTAGGAGGTCTTGCCTTTCAGACTAATTACCAGATATCAGGTCAAGCTGTTTCGAAAGATGGTGTGAGTTAGGTGTGAGACCCTTCACATGAGAATAAAAGCACAGCTTCCATTGTGGATTTAGATGCAAAAGTCTTCAGAGAGCTGTGAGTGCATTCAGCAGCCTTTGCTGATAGTTGCTAGTAGTAGTTACTAGTAACTAATAGTGTGTATTTGTCAGTGGTGACCTTAGGGAGGAATGGGAGTTAAAGTATAGTGGCCTTAAAGGGCTAAAGCATGCCAGAATGAAAACAAACATGAAGCAAACATACTTTGAATACAGAATTGCTACAAACTATGCAAACCAACATCATTAATAAATACCACTACATGGTTTTGAAGTGACATTAACTGTTTGCATATACCAAGTGAAAGTACTGTATAAAACTCATGCTGCAGAAGCTGCAGGAGGTGTGAGTATAGGTGTTAGTGCACTGACAGGATGTGTTTTGAACACCTTTTGTGTTTTTCTGAAAGCAGCACTACCAGGGAACTGAAGCTACAAACCCCAGGTACCAGAAAAGGTGACTGTGCAGCTCCAAAAGTTACAAAAGTTAAAAAAGACCTTTGAGGTGGTCTTCAAAATTGTGGAGCCACTCCTGATGTTTTGATGGAGGCTGCTTCACAGTCTACGTGACAGCAAATGTGTGATCTCCCTTGTGTCTCAGTGATCTGGAGGAGACTTGAGGGATTAAAAATCTGAGATGTATCTCATTAAGAGCCATAAAAACAAACAATTAGATGTTAAAATGAATTATTTTCCACTCTAGAAGCCAGTGGAGAGGCCAGCACAGAGGTACCAGTGAGAAGTTTAACAGCAGCATTTTGAACAAGCTGCAGACATGACTCAGAAGACTGAGAAATATCAGTTATTGTAGTCTAGGTGAGAAGAAATATCGGCGTTAATAACTTGAGAAATAATGAATAAAATCAATCATTTTTTATGGCAACAACTTAGAAAATAAGGCCCGTGTTGAATATAACCAGAATTAAAGCTTTATCATATTCAGGACGTAAATGTACCATTACACTGAATTTATACACCTCGATAAGAGTGTGATATGAAGTGGAAGCATAGCACGGGCTGTGGGGAATTTGAAATTTTCTGCAGCGGTGCACCTCCACAAAGCCAGACTGTTTTTGTTGTGTCGAGTTTGATAATACAACAAAAAATGCAACATTTCCTATGCTGACAAGCAAACATCACTGAATAACTCAAGCAAAGCATTTGCCAATCAACACACAGTAGCGCCAGTAAAAACATGCAGATTATTTCCTCTGTTTGAGTGGACTCCAGCAGGCACTTTTGATGCTGTGTTGGCACTGTGTGCATTTATCCAGTGAATAACAAGCAAGTCACACTTGTTTAGTTTATAAGAAGTGCAAATCACATTTCATATGTCAATCACAAGCGCCCAGTGAAAACAATGTTCAGTACGCAAATCTGTTTTTCAGCTGTTAATTTGCACTGCACTGCGTGGATTATTATAGTCAGTGGTAGCCCACAATCATTTGAGACCCTCTGACCAATACTTGGCTCATGCAGCAGTGGGAGTTACACATTATGATAATTATGATTTTGTTAGAATTTTACTTTTTCTTAAAAAAAAATCTGGTTTGTCATCTTACTAAAAATGAGAACAGAACATCTTTTTTTATACTTACTCTAATATTCTGTTGCTTTTCCCAAATAGGACTGACGCAAACCCAGTATTTACCATTAAAATTTGAGGCATGAGGACTGTGCAGTGTTCTGTCTACACAAGAGCAAAAAAATAATTTACAAATTCCTATGTATGTAAATGTTGCATTTATCTACTGCACAGTGTGTCTGGGCAGATGTATGTGCGTTGTTTTGTCCTTAGTAATATACAATATACAGTGGGAGGTAATTCTTATTCTAATATCTCATATGACTATTCATGTCAGGAGAAGAGCCACAGTGCATTAAGGACAATTCTGAAGAATGTCATTTCTTACAACTAAGCTCAATTTGTCCTGATTCAAACTGAAATAAGAGTCTTCATACTTTTCCCACTCACACAGTATAATTATTGAGAATTATGGCAAAACATTTTTCAGTGCTTGAGTTTAAAAGAGGAGAGACATATACAGTACATACTTTCATTGCTTCACAGTCTGAGGAAGCACTTTATAAAGTATATTTTTCTTTTTCTTTAACTGTCCCTTGTGGCTCTATTGCCCCATGTGCTACACTAGTGCTTCATAGCAAAGAAGTAGTTTTTGTGCTGCATATTTTAAGATTTCCCATGCCTTTGTTGAGCTGTTGTTGTTTCTGAAGAACTGCAAAGTTAACAGGAGCAAGAGTGGAGGGGTTGGCGAAGCAGGTTAAGGGAAAAGGGGTTTGCAGAAATTCAGATACTCATTATGAGTATGGGAAAGTGAGAGGAGCTGAGCAGGAGCAACGTGTCAGCCACGCTGCCAGGCAGTCAAGGTTCACCTCAGTACCCCACTAAGAGGGTGTTGGGCACGGGTAGAGAGGCTTGCTGTTCCCCTGTCTGACTCTGTCACAGCCTCCCTATGGGAGTCTGCCATGTGTCAGCAACCTTAATTACTACACCTCATCTTCTCAAAGATTAATGATGCCTCCGTTCTCCTAGTATTTATCATCTTATCTACTCATTAACATTCTGCTGCGCATATACTGTATGTGTGTGTGTGTGTGTGTGTGTGTGTGTGTGTGTGTGTGTGTGTGTGTGCGTTGGTTTTTGTGGAACACCAGCAGTAGCAGCTGCAGTGATATGCTTATCCTCTGTGTTATTTTTTCATTGTATTTTTTTGATTCCCACTTACAACTGTTTGTGTACTCACTAAAATGAAGTGAAATGCCTTGAAAATGGAGCATGCTGTTAAACTCATTTGTTTTCTTAATTACCTGTCATGCGCAGAGCTCCTGTTTGCCTCAGTGTTGAGGCCTGTCAGGCGAGGCTTAGTTTTGGCTTTTGTTCGTATGACTTCATGTTTCAGTCTCATTATTTCATGCAGCTTGATGTGTGTGTTTGCATGCAAAATCTACCTCTTTGTCAATGCCATTAGTCGCCCATTGTGTGACAATATGTGTATGTTTGAAGCTGCCTTCACATGCGTTTGTGTGTGTCACTGAAAAAGGGTTTACAGGCTGGGCGCAGCTACAAATAATGATGCATCGTATTAACTTGTTCCAGATAAATCTCAGCGTAGCAGCTCAAAACCGGTGCAGACTTTCAGACACCATGTTTAGACAGAGACCAACAAAAAGAACAAGGCATGATGTATAAGGTCAGGGAGGGTTTGGTCAGTCTCTATCATCTCCTGCTCACTTTATGTAATATTTATCTTGCAATGTTCTTACTCTTTGCCCCTCTGATCCACCCATCGTGACCGGGGCAGCCAGATCACTTGCCTGGTTCAAATGCCAGTAAACTACAGCCTAGCTGAAGGAGACTGCCCTACCATGTAATTGTTCCATTTTAATAGGGATCAAGAGTCAGGCTTCCATCAACTGGCTACCTTCATATGCCTGTCTGAATGTGTGGATCCAGTGGATCCATTCTATGTCAATCCCCTAGTGGTTGCGTATTCATTTAAACCATTGTTCGGATGTGAATCGCTGTGGAAATTAGCCCTGATTATCATGCATAACTGCAATTTTATCCTTCAATCCCCTTTTCTCTTCAAGTCAGCAAGTGTTCATTTTTCTGAATGATGTCACAAATATAAACAAAATATGAAAATAGCTGGGCAAGATGCTGCCAGCCAAATCACAGTTATTAATATCAATTTATTCCCAACTTCTCATCTTTTCCTACAGTTTCTGCATAATCAAGCTGTCATCAGGCAGAAATATAGAGATTTGGGGGGGTAGGGGGTAGAAAAGGGAAGAAAAAAAAGAGAGATAAACATAGTTGAAACCTCTGGGAAAATGCATTTCTCTTCAAATTGCTCTGCACAGTAAGTGAGCGTGACACTGCATAGAGCCTGTCAGGAGTTTTGAAAAGTGTCTGTGCTCTGTGTGTGTGTGTGTGTGTGTGTGTGTGTGTGTGTGTGTGGGGAAGCACTCATTACGACTGGCTAACTTTAAGTATGTGTGTATTTAGCGATTACAGGCACATAGTCGGATAGTTTAAGGAGACATTTATATTTGATAATGTTGAGGAAAGCTTCAAATCCAGCTGGGAGAGAGCATTTAAATATCCCTGCTGTCAGAGACGACAGTTGTGTATTGTGCTTTTTAATAATTTGTATTATCTCTGATTATCTAAAGCACTAACTGAGAAGGATCAGTGTGTTAATTGATTGAAGAGTTGTTCATTTACATGATAATGTGGCGGAAAAAAATACAACCCCGTGTGACAGATGACGGATGATGATAGGCAACTTAATTGCAGGGTAATTAACACAAGTGACGGCATTTCATGGGATATTGCAGTTGGATTTGTACTTCTTTTTTCAAAGTTAAACTCAACATTATATTTAAGAATGGTAGTATATGTCTTGGTTCATATTATGATTTCTAAGTGTGCTCTTTTTAACTCTTAACATGAACCTATGTGAGCATATGACAAGGCCCAGGGATCCCATGTTTGTACTGTGAAACAGTAGTTTCTCACTTGTCATAATGAAGCTGATTGTACTCTGTATGCTGAAGATGTACTCTGTAAAACATTTGCAACACATGGAGATCCTTATGAATCTGTCAGCAGTTTGAGTGTTATTGGCAAGAGAACAGGGCATACAGGTGGTGCAGAAACCAATTTTAAAAAGTGATAATTGAGCAATAATCTGTGGCTTTCCATAGATAATACTGTATTGGCAAATATGTTTTGATCTGTATTTTCAAGGACTAGATGTTTACACGGTAACAAGAGCAGGTTTTCTTTGAATGGAGCAAGTACAGGTAATGGATGTACGCATTATGAGAGATGTATACTGTCCTCCATGATGGCATCCATTCATTCCATACAAAATATACTGAGTACAAGCACTGAAAACATTATTCAATTTCTGAATGTTGGAGATATAGCAAATGTTCATGAGAGTTATATGATAAGAAGAGAGTGTGTAAGTGCATGACTGAATAACAGCCAGGTATTACTAGCCTCACACAAACTTACTTGAACATTGTGAGATTTACTTGTATAAAAACCTGCAGTTCATTGTCTAAGAGTATAGAATTGATGGTGTCGTCACTTATATGCGTTTTTATGAAAGTGAATCTGTAAAAAAAAACAGTGTCAAAGTAAATCCTCACTTCTGTCTTACACCTGGTTCATAGTTAGTGACTGAACATTAATTCTGCTTCCCAAGTGTTTATTAGCCCCAGCATATGGGTCTGGAACTGACACATGCTATAGCAATTAACCTTGAGACTAGTACACGACAGCATAGGTCAAATGGGTTATAGATGTCTGATGTCAGAAGCTCCACCTCAGAAAAAGAATGAAGGAAATTAAAAAATGGGAAAAAAGTAAAATTGTGAAATTAATTCATTCCAGTTGCTTAACCGAAACTATTTAAAAATCATAACAGATAATATGGTTAATTAGCAATGACCTATTATAAGGTCCAAATTTAGAGTTTTGAAAATTCTGTATCAAGATAGACAATTTTTAGGCCCCTCTTCAAATTGACTGCCATCACTTCACTTTATAAGACACTTAAAATCTAGTGTGGGAGTACTTGAAAATACAGTCTTAAGCTCATGGGTTTTTCACTATTGTGCCATGGTATATTATGGTTCCAATATTCTTACAGAATCACACAAGATATTTCCAACTAACTTTAGGTAGAGAAAGGGCTGAGGAGCAACTGGCAGTGGCAAATAGGATTATTAATCAAAAGACTACCTCACTAACACTCCCTACTCCCATCACCTCCCACACAGACACACACACAATCGAACAGGAGGCTGCAGCCACATACATGCAACTCCCTGCCAGACAGAACCAATCATTCTCGCCGAGGCAATGAGATCCCTGATGAGTGGCATCAATAGTAATCATAGAATTTGCCATGATGGTGATGGATTTTTATGCCTTTTTGCCCTCATTACAGGCCAGTCTGATAGTTTGCTAAACTTGGATTTACTTAACTAAACTCATGAATAGCAACACCTGCACATTTACTGGTAAACTGAATTTATTCTTAGAATTCCTCAGAATTTGTTAAAACTGTGGTTGTATTTTATTCTATAGATTTCATTTTTATTTTGTGTTATTTTAGCAATGAACTTTTTTACTTCCTGACATTTCAGCAAATTGTGCAGCTCTTTAAACACAATTTATGAATTTGGGAATTAGAGGTTTCAATTGCAGCCAGTATGACTGTGAATGACTAAAAAGTGTTAGCTATTATGACAGTAACTTTATGTCTGTAGTGCATTGCACTTTAAAAAAAAATCCAGTATTTTGTTCTGTGTAGTGTACCATCTGAGTGTTTATATTGTGTTGTGTGTCCTTACTTCTCAAACTTATTAATTTTCCCCTCAGCTACAAATAAAGAGTTGAATTCATTTGAACTGAGTGGGCTGTTTCACTGTCAACAGGCCCTTTCTTCGATCCAAATTTTCTCTGAAGCTCCATTGGTGAAAAAATATCTAATTTCAACCCTCCCACAGTGCTAATGTTGGGCTGATATTAAAGTGCATGCAGTAGCAGCTTGCCTGAAGTAAAAACTTGTCATATATATTTTTAAAAAGCAGTTTGATTTGTCATTTATATGTGGTACTGTAAAACAAGTATCCCTATAGGATAAATGCTGAGGAGCTCCTGCCTGCCATAAGACCAAGGAATGGTGAAACTAAAAATACAGGCCAGTAGTTTTAAATCTGACACAGTAAAATAAGATTTTATTCCTAACTTGATTACTTTCCTCTAGTCAATGCCAGCGACTCCTCACAAACTAGCCTGTTAAGTGGTAAAAGAAGAGGAGTCATTTTTCTTTTGACGCATGCCAGTCTTCATAGATACCTGAATAAAAAAAAAAGCTTTAAGCAATTTAATAAAAAAATAAAAATCCTTTAACATGTGCTAACAAAGAATATGCAACTAATACTGTTACTCTTTGAGAACCCTCAGCTGACCTACATGAACCACAGCCACACTGAAAATACTAATATGCTATTTAAAATGTGTCTATTTTCTTTATCTGTCTTCAATTAATCGGCTCTTTATTCTGAGATTGTTACGGGAATTAGCAGTGACATGAGGTGAGATGGGCGGGGGTGTGGGAGAATGTGAGTGAAGAGGGGTGGAGGGACGGTGCAAAGAGACCTTTAGCAGGTCACGGAAGACTGGAGAGGGTGTCTGAAGGTTAAGCTAAACTGTTGGGTAAACAAACACAACCCTGCAGCGCAGGCAGGTCTGTATGAGTGCCTCTGTGTGTGTGTGTGTGTGTGTGTGTGTGGTGTCAAGGGTATTGTAACCTTTGTTATTGCAGCTCACAAATAAGAGCATTAGGGTGCAAACATTACCCTAATTGGTCATTTGGTTCCGTTTTTTTTTCCCAGGTTATGTGCACAGATTAGATTTAAGCTGCTATGAAGCACATAGATCCATGCTTAGCTCATCCCTTTCTGAGTGGGAGTGCTTGCGCCTACACATGTGGTGCTTATTCTTCTGTAAACACATATGGTATTAATGTATTTCATATAGAGTAACAGAAGCCCACCCACACCTTTCGGTCCCAGTTTTAGTCCCTATCTACTTTACTACTAGTTTATCTCACTCTTCATGCACAGGTGTCATGGGCACACATGTGCAGTTCCACACTATACTTGCCATGCATGGTACACCCAACAGACACATGCACTGCATTTGCCTCGGTGGAGTCATTAATGATAAACATGAGGTAATCATTATGAGTGGACATATTTTTAGACTCTAATTAAATGTTGGTCCTGCCGAGAGAGCACAGCATGTGACACACACCACTTGATGGGTGAGATACGCGACTCTAGTGCTCTTTATAACTATTTCCTTTGATGCTTGTTTTTTTTTCCCTGCCTCACCTTTATTCTGCTTGAAATAAGATGTACGGTACACTGTGTATGCCACAGATACAAACCTGCAGCTTTTGTTGGTATCAGAATTTCCAAAGCGTCTGAAAATGCATGCTTTGTGTGAGTGAGTCCTCTGGAAAAGAGCCTGAAACAGCATTTGTTCTTCTGTCTTAAGCCATGGATCATTTTATGGTAAAGTTCAAGCCTTTTTTTGATTATGGCATTTCCTAGAAACGGAGTATTGAGAGTGAAACTTGGTTTTGTGATGGCAGAAAGATGAAAGGAATAACAGCATGGAATGAATAAATGAAAAAAATAGTTAGACAGACATACAAAATTGACAGAGAAAAGGGTTGAAGAAATAAGAAAGACAGTTAGAGGGAGAGAGTTCATTAGGCAGGTTTGTTATAGACTGTCTTGCTGTTGTTTCCAAGGGAACGGTTATGCTATGTGTGGAGGTTGCTGTAACCCTTGAATTCTCAGGCATTACTTTTGGCTATGGGCTGAAATTGGCTGGGATATAACAGGATAACATCTAATCTCTTCAATTAGAACCACCAGGGGGCTTCCTACTGTGTGTGTCTGGGTGTATTAGCTTGCTTTTGTGAGTGTGCGTGTGTGTGTGTATGTGTGTGTGACAATCTGCAGTGGGATAAAGAACAGTTTTGTCACAGGCAAAGAATTCCTGTTATGATTTGATGGAAAATGTGGTCTTTACATGAATGACCTTCTATCCAGTATAGGCTCCTTTTCTTACACTTTCCAATAGCCATCTGAGAACATACTCAATAGGCTTTAAGTTAGAATACATGAAGTATAATTATCTATGCTCAGCACCCCTCAAAGTATTACACTTCAACTGATTTTCAGGTATATTCTCCTTTATCCTCTTTCACATCTGTCCCTAGGGCATATAATGTGTTCCTCTCATCTCTAGTGAGGCACAGTTCTCTCATTCTCATTCTCTATCTCCCACTTTTCTCCCACTCTGTCTGCCTCATGCACCCTCTTCCAGCAGCACCTTGTTCCGTGACTGTATAACCATTAAGTCCTCCAACCTAAATGACCTCATAGGTTGTTTGTCCCTACCAGGAGTAGGCACATCAGACTTTCGTTGTCATAACAATAACAAAGGCGCTGTTAAGGTTGCGGAACAGTCATAGTTTATTTAGACAAAAACTGCTTAGCTAGGTTTAGGAAAGTTCAAGTATTGTGGTTTGGGTTAAAATAAGTGCTTACTGAAGTTCAGAAGGCCTTCGTCGTCATGGTCACAATATTAAACATTAGGTTTGACTGTTCCAAAACCTCAACCTCACCCCAGCGGCAGATCTGACCCGATTCTCATCTTGAGAAGTGAGAGAACATTTATTAGTCATTCGACTTTGCACATGGCAACCACACCTTTCTATTGGCCAATCCCTTTCTCATGTGAGAGGTGCAGTAGACGGTTGTAGGTGGACCTACCCTTGATGTGTTCATAAACCACGTCCAGCAAGGAAATTTCCCTTATGCTGTTGTCTGTACATTGAGCTTTATTGCTGGAGATTACTTTGGTGGTGCAGGTTACATGATGTATGTGTTCTAATGGCATACCTACCAACTGGTTGTCTTGGCTCTTGCAGGCACTATGAGGGTATACTCTACACATGCACCCACCCCTTTTTTCTCCAAGATTTGTAGAAGTATTTGCAAGACATTTCAGGATCATTCTCCACGCCCTTGCTCAGTCTAACACCGATTATGTTAGCAGTCACAAATGGGTTTCCTAGTGAAGGGCACAGCCCCACTGAAAGGGCAAAACATTTGTTTCTAACCAATACAGACGTTCCCATTCATTATTTCAACATGTTCTGAAAGAAAGTCTCTTATTCAGTGACAGTGTGTCATTCAAACTGCTATCTGAAGCATGCTATCAGTGGTTAAACACCCACGAACAGTTGCATTTGTTAGCGATACTCTCAACTCATTAGATGTCCTTTGCTTTGCCTTGGATGTCACTATATTCATTATTTTTCCACAAAGCAGAGTCCATATAAAACAAATTCAAAGAAAAAAAAATGCATTTCATGTATTTCATATCCTTATTTTTTCATGTGCTTCAAAAACACCCTCCATTCATGCGTTATTCGATTGATTTGCTTTTATTGAAAATGTATACACAGTGGTTGCTTCTGCCACTTTAGGCGAGTCCACATCCAACGGTAATATTCTCCACAAGGCAGCACTTTTGGAAAGTGTTAGATGCTTAAATTTACAAGTGATCTTGTGGAAATGTTCTGCTTACCTCCAGGGAGCAAAGTGATTAAGGTAAAAGTTTTCACATTCTACCAAGCAGTGGTCTCAAGTCACTTTTCCTTTCTCCAAAACATCGAACATTTGCCATAATCAAACATGGCCTTTAATAGTTCTAGGATTTTTCTTTTTTATTATTTAATGTCTATGTTATTGAAAAGAAATTGCATCCTAAGGGGATGTAGTGGTACAAATGTCTGATCCTATCAATGAAAAATGGCTGAATTGGTTTGGATGTCTCATATTGTACACTCAAATCTGATCCATGATGGATTCTGGTGACAGTGGTTAAACTATGATGCAGTTTTGTTTGTCTGCATGTAAACCTTTCACACAGGTTCACATATTCATTAATGAGGTCATCAGTGTGTAAATGACAGCCAAAGTCCACATCCTCAAAAAATACTTGTGATAGTTTGCTGTCTTAAGGAAAATTTTATATGAAAATATTAAATGCCCTTACATTCCTAGAATGAGCTTGCATGACCTAAGCATGTAAATTATTGAGATGATTTGAAAATAAAAGATCCCAAATTGGAATGATGACAAAAAAAAGAGAAAATTAAATCTGAGCAGCCAGGCATGGGAAGAAATTTGTCGGCAGCTGTCGGGATGCTTAAAGATGCAGTTATTAAAAAAACAGCACATGTAGGAAAATCCTAAATAATAGCAAACTGAATTCTCTTGCTGGAGGATTTTTTTTTTCCTTTTTAATAAGTGGACAGCATTACAAAATGACAGACTAAGATGTCCATATTATGAATTCAAGCAGTCTATCTGGTGGAGCAGTCATTAGTAGTTTTAGCGAGTCAGATCTTCTAAAATTAATCTGACAGTACTCTGTATACCATGAGTGAAAAACACTTGTATGTAGGTGTGATTTTCTGAAGTCACAAAATTGTAGAATAAAGGAAGAAAATGAGAACTGAACCTCACCTCACCCGTGTGTCTCTACACAGCCGCCATTACGCTGGTCTTTTTCAACATCACAATAGATCAGCCTCACAGGGGTTGAACTTAAATATGTTTCTGCAATGAACAACAACCAATGAGAGAAAACTATTGTGGATTATGCTCCCAGTGTCCGGTTATTCTTCTCTCCAAGGAATTCCTCCTCTTTTCCTGTAAAGCTGTGTGACCTTTAAGTGCGGGATAATCTCAGTTTGCCCGTCTGGCTGCTGGGCCTTAATCCACTGACTCTCTTTATTCTTTATTCAATCTCTTTATTCAACACTTAGAGGCCCACACTAATCTTTATCCAACAAATGTTACACACCGTGCCCACTCTCCCTCACGTTCTCTTCGAAGACTCGGACATGCATGGAAACATTTACCTCTTTTTTTTTTCTCTCCAAATTCATTTTCCCCCCAGTAATTTTCTCATATTGCATGGCCTAATAGTCAAGATAACCCTGTTTTTGTAACGTCAGCACAACACAGATAGCAATAAAGCGTGTATGAGATATTGTGAAAATGATGGAGGAAACAGAGGCTCCAGGTTGTATCCAGAGACTTTATTACTGTACTAGTTTAGGACAAGGGATATGGTTGTGTAGAAGTGGAAGACGATTTTAAATGAGGAACCCTGGCTATATATACAATATATATATAAGACAAATAATAAATGCTTCCTTTCTCATATACAATCATGCACAAGGTTTTTGATAAGATGAGGTTATGAAATGCAAGTGAGTGTACAGAATTAAAAATTAATATCAACTGTTTACTTATGTGATGGCAGCGATTAGCAAGAAATACGCTGCAGCATGCAGATGCTCACACTGGGAGAGCTAGGATGAGGTTAGGAGGACTGTTGGCTCAGCGGGTCCGTTGCATCGGAACTGTAGAACAAATAGCTGTCCTACGTCTATATGTGTGTGTGAGTGTGTTGAGAGAGCAGGTGGGTGAGCGGAGTCTTCTGTGAGTGCTGGGCTGTGAAACAGCTGTCTGAGACGATGACTCTGACGAAGATGGATGAGATGGCTACACAAGGCGCTAGAGGATGGAAAATACAAAAAGACACACACACACACACACACACACACACACACACACACACACACACACACACAGTCATTACATCTCCCTTCATCTCCATCTTACATACAGTAGAAGTCTCATATACATGTACCAAAAATACAGTCTGTTTCAGAAGGTAGCTCTGAAGCTCCACTGTGTCGCTGTATTGCTGAACTGGCAACTAGAATGAATGGCTGCTCTGAGATTAGCTAAATCTGAAAATCCTAATGCCATGCTCACCCGTGCCAGCTGACACAGGACCAGACTCTCACTGACATAAACACCTTGTGTTTACACAAACACACAGACACACACTGAGCTAGCCCTACATGCTGTATTTCCTGACAGATAACATATTCATTGGATTTCTCCTCTTTGTCAACTATGGTGTCATCCAGCGGTCATCCCTCAGTCAGTTACTTAGATGTTGCACACACAAACACACACATACACACTCACACTCATGGGCACTCACACTGATTCCCCAGTGACATACAAGCTTATACCACAAGTTTAAAATTTCTGTTATTATGTCTTTATGTCAAATGCAGTTATGAGGAGTGAAAGAATGAGGACTTGTGGGCGTTTCTTATTTGTCTCCACCATTTCCGCTTTAGGGGTTTTTGTTTTTTTGGGGGGGTGTTTTTTTTTTTTTTTTGGAGAGGATGTTGAAATGTTGGTAGACAGGTAGACAGATAAAAGGAGGCAGAAGCAACGACAGAGGGAGCAAAAGTGAGAGTAAGGCCAGGAGTGCTCGCACACATAGTCCTCCTCAGTCAAACTCACTCACGCACACGCACAAATGCGCAGAAAGAGAGAGGAGCTGTCGCTTGTCACTGCCAGTCACTTAGTCGCAGAGGCGTGGACAGCCACCTTGTACAGAGTGCGTTTATATACAGAGAAAAGACGAGGACAGAGAGGTGCTGCGAGAGTGGAGGGGGCAGAGAGACAGCGGGTGAGAGAGTAAAACACAAAAAATACCTTCAGGAACAAAACTTACAGACACAAACACACATGATATACAAACTTGTGTTTTAAGAAAAACAAGATTAATGTCTTATATTAGTAAATATGACCCTCTTGACGCTGTTCCTCTGTTGAAGTATTCTACGCCCTATTCTCTTCCTTCATTCTAAAATGTTCATTCTAAAAAACATTCTTTAACACCATGACTTCATGTCCTCTATGGGATTTATGTTACTTTTTAACACAAAGTATGCCATGCATTTGCACATTTACTCCCATTAACGACAATTAATGTATATTTTGCATCACTACCAACCGTTTCTCTAATCACACTATAAGGTGTTTCAATTGTGACCTTCCTTTGTTGGTGGTACTTGCTTCTGCTTCTGAGCATGAAAACTTAACACAGAGACTTGAAAAAGTTGGTGCTGTGTGTGTTGGGCATGCTAAGGCTAGCCTGCCGCTTCAGCATTATTGTTAGTGTTTCCAAGTGGTTGCAAAGTGGGTTTTTGCGTGTTCTGGGTGGGTTGCTACTAGGAATGCAATGGTACTCTGTAAAATATTGAACTGTTCGGTCCGCCCTGCGCGGTACAATACAACCTTATGGACCGCAGGTTTACGGTTTTGCAATTCATTTCGCATTTGCGCTTACTGCTTTCCAGTGTGTGTGTGTGTGTGTGTGTGTGTGTGTGCACGCCTGTCCAGGCAGACGAAAGCCCTCCCCGCGAGTTAATGTCCATTCACTGTGGTGCCTCCACCCACTCACCCCCTCTCACACTGTAACTGGAGCTGGGTTGAAAGTGCAGCTCACTGAAATGGAAAAAACGAAAACTAATGGGCATGGCCAGCACTAGCGGAGGAGTTGAAAGGCAAAAGTTTGAAGAAGCGCCAGCTTCATTCAAATCTCCGGTGTGGGATCATTTTGTTTCACTATTGAATAAAACGACAAGGGAGTGAAAACAGTTAACAGAAATTTCACTGTCTCTAAACGTTGCTTGAAACATGTTCACTACTCAAAAGGAAACACAAGTAATATGACCAAGCATCTCCAGCATAAGCATCCTGATATAACGGTTCCTGAACACAGGACAGTCGAGCAACTTGAAAGGGTAACAGCTGCAAAACAACAACTGTCTATCGAGAACGCTTTTCAATAGACCTACTGTGCCACTTTAGACAAACATAAGAAAATAACCTGTGCAGTGGGAGCGTTCATTGCCAAAGATTTGCAGCCCTTTTCTGTGGTTTTGTCGCACGACCCACGTTATGTTGTGCCTGCCATACACATTTCAGCGCCGTTGTAATTCCCAACCTCTATGATAAAGCGTGCAAAGCTATTGAAAACCATTTGGCTAAAACACAGAGCCTCGCACTGACCATGGATAGTTGGACCTCCCACGCAACAGAGAGTTACTTAACTGTGACCGTCCACTATATGTTGGATTGGCAGATGAAGAGCTTTCCTGTAGACAATGTTGACTCATGCCCATATTGGCTAATTGATATTGCACTTTACATCTGAAATGTAGCCTATACTGAAGTATTCTTATGTTCATTTAAAATAGGCAAAGCACCAGCTATTTCTGAATTTCTGTTTTCCCCAGACTGTATATGGCAAAAATTTGTCAAGGATGAAGTGCACTTTTTCTTTTGAAATTGTTTACCTCTCTTTTTATACTGCTGTATAGTGTATACCAGTAGTCAAGGCTAAGAGGCACTTTAACATTTGAAAGTGTTTTTTTGTATGTTTTAATTTTTTATACATATTTTATACTACTGTATAGTGTATACAAGTAGTCAGGGAATAAGAGGCAGTTTACCATTTCAAAGTGTTGTGTTTAGTAACAGTTACCTTGAAAGGAAAGTGTTATATTATTCAGTACCCAAGTGATACTGGAATTTGTTTACTATGAAATGCAGTTTTTGATGACAAGCAAAATAAAAGATATAATTTTGGGAGAAAATTTTTTTTTTCTTTACGCACAAAGCATGTACTGAAACTAAACCGACACCTTGGCCCAAAAACCGAGTTATGGACTACCTGTACCATTGCACCCCTAGTTGCTACTCTGTACTGTGTTGCTATACTGTTTGGCGATTCTAGGTGGCTGTTAGGTGATAAATATGTTGTCGTTTGGCCAAATTATAAAATGATGTCACATTGGTAAACTATGACTTGGCTTTTTAAACCTTTAAACTTTCTGACTTGGAGGAGGATTGCTGTGGTGCTTTTAAAAGACGTGCTGCTGCTTAGGCCCTTAGATTGTTTACTATTCAGCTCTCAGGGTCATTACTGTAGATAATTACAATGCTCACCACTGCATTTTATATGATAAGGTCAGTTGGTCTTCACTGATTGAGACGTAATAAGCTTTGCATCTTTGTTGCTTTGGGACTCTCCATATTTAAGCTGCTCAAATGACTGGCTGATGTGTCAGGAACACCTCACCAGAGAGGATTTATTGGAAACTTTGTGTTGCTGTTAGTGCAGTGGTCTCATGGAAGAATCTGCAAAGCCATATAAAAACACCTCTGTAAGACCATTAGAATAATCACCCCATACTGGACTGGAACAGTTTTTACTGAGGTTGCATTCTGATTTTATTTTTAAATTTACTTATTTTTAATCACCCCATTCAGTTTGTGTGTCTATTGGAGGAAGTGTTTTACTAGACATTTTTTTGGAAAAAATTACCGCAGCAGATTTACTCAATGAGCTGCTTAATCTATCATGTACTGTTCATGTTGTCAAAACTGTGAGAGGGGTTACAGGGTGAAACTAGTAGCAGATAGTTTATATGTAATGAAGACACATTGGTGTATTGGAAATGATACCTATTTTTTTTATGCCATTACTTGTTTGATGCTGTTAAATATACACACCAACACACTGTAGGCTCCAATGGCTAACTTAACTAGAACCTTTAAAAACAGATTTAGTTTACCTTTTTTGGTCCACTCTGTAAATTTGCTTTTCAATTGTTCTTTTCCGTGCTCCTTGTTGTGTTTTACTTCTTTAATCGTGACAAAATAACTTGTGTTTTTATCTTGTGTGCTGACATATTGTTTTCATGTTGTGTTGTTCAGTCTCCACTGTGAACTTGTTAGCTCTCTTGTATTGTTGCCATCCTCCTCCTCTCTTACATTCACCAGCTGATGTGAGGCAAGGCCGCCTTGTAGTGCCTGCTGTCTATTTACTCCCATTCAGGGGATTCACTTGAGAGGCCACAGCACAAATAAATTCACTCACCAGCCACTGCTCAGCAGGGACCTCTCTCTCCCTTCCCCGCTCGCTCAGTCATTCGCTCTCTCTGCCTCTCCCTCTCCCTCTGACTCCTCAATCCTTTCTCTGCATCTTTTTCTGTCTTTGCTCATTTCTGTTTCTTTCTCTGTGATTCTGTCTCCCTGACTTAGCGTCATTCTGTCTATGGCTCCATGGCCTTTCTGTTTTTCTCTTCAAACTGATGTAACAACACTTTGGTTTAACACCAGAGCAATCACCCAGGACCATGGGAAACTTTGCTTTCTCAGAACAGACTCAGAACAGGGTCTGCTGAGTTTTCTTTAAACAAGTGTTACTTAAAATAATGCCATTCATTGCAGATGACTGTGGTTGTACCGTGTCAGGGTGTTTGTGTGGCGGTGGTGGAGATGTATGGCAGGATTGGATATGTTGCTTCGGGATACAGAATTGTAAACCTATTTCAGAATCCATGTTTTTTTTCCTTCAAAGCTTTTGACCATTGATTATTCAGTACATTTTCAAAAGCAGGATGTATTCCTCTGGTGGTGCAAGCAGGCTTTTTCAAAAAAGCCCATGTGCACGAACACACACAGACCATATGTGTGCATAGGCTCACAAACATAGACCCATGTGCACACACAGACACCTGATCTTGTGTTTCTCCTTTCCAGAAGGAACATGAATAAAACAGGAGTGCAGAGACTCGGTGAGAAGCAGAGAGAGACGTGGGGTGTACTGGCAGATCTCTCTGCAGCAGTGGCACTGTGTTCGTGCCACAATCTCCGTGTCTGGACTTACAGGATTAGCTCTCTCTTGGACGCTGTCTGCTCTGAGAATACACACTCTTTTGCTAACCTGTCTGTACAAACATGCACACACACATATAGACTTCCGTGTGCACACACACTCACTACGCACCACACCATCACTGCTGCACAATGCACTTCCAAACTGCAAACATCATCTTATTAAGACATTTTGTGTGCAGTAGTTATGATTTATTATTTTCCCATAAATCAAATGATTAAAAGAATATGAGATGCGATCTTTTCGGTTATATCTAGTGCTGTGCTATTCATCAGTGTCGTGGGCTGGCTTGTTTCAAAAATATTCACTCATTTAATGTGAGTGACAGTGTTTCAAAATAATTAGAAATCTTTGCAGTTTATAGTTTTCCATTAAGTTTAAGAATATTTAAGACTTAGTACATGACATGGTTATGACACCGTCCTTTTTGGTGCTAGATGCTGCAGGGGATCACTCAATGGAAATATTCTCGTACAATAAATTTGACCCTTTTGTTATATTTGGGCGCTACATCACTATAAAACTTAGGAATTTGTAACATAAATCCTCTTTGGGCCATAAAAACATTGTTTTTTCAAAGAATAACCATTTATAAATGAGCTTTATGATTATGACAGTTAAGTGTTGGCCACATCATTTTCAGATTAGTTTTTTAATACACTTATACTCCTCTCAGTTAAATATCTATTAACATGGAGTAACTATACATTTAGAATAGAGATCTTTCCTGTAAAAGCCAACAGATTCTACTGGTAGATTTATTAGAAATTCAATTCTGTGCCATTCCTCCTTAAAAATATTGACATCGCTAGTAGACTAAAACTGTGTGTGTGTGTGTGTGTGTGTGTGTCTGTCTATCTATCTACTTCTCTCTTAGCTGGTCTCCAAATCAATACTTCAAAATCTCTAGGGTTTCTTTGCCCTGCTAGTGAAGCAGTTATGAATTCTGAAGACTCAGCTGACTGAACCTCTGACCCTGAAAAACGCCCACTGAAAAGAAATGAACGCTGCCACTGTGTTATTCCAGTCTCTGTAAACAAATGGAATGTGGAACGTGAAAAAATGCAATGCCTCTCAGTGCTTTTAATATTTCATTCTCCTGAACGACCTCAATTCCCAGAAGGTCCGAAAAAAAGAGCCTCATTCCAAAATGAGATATCCACTGTTTTGAGTGACGCCTATTCTGAGGGCATGACTGATGGCAGAAGGTAAGAATAAACTGTCAGACTTTTTGTAGGTGGCTGAAGTCCTTGGCTGAAATACACTTTTACAGATTGATTCTTAAGGACACATTAAAGCCACATTTCCTAAATGCATCATAAGGATGACTGTTAAATCCATCTTACAAACGTTCTTCAGCTTAACAGGTGTTTCCCAAATGCATTGTAACTTAAGACAGTCTGATGTACGACTCCTCCTCCTGCACAGTGGATGCACGTGTCAATCTACAAGCTATTCTAAGTGTGTCCTAAATTAGGTTACCTTTTAGAAATGCATCTAAAAAACTTGAGATGGATTTTACAATTCTTAAAGCACAGCTGTATCAATGCTGTTTTATTTCCTTACTCTATTATCCTCATAATTTAAGGCTTGTCAATTTATATTTTGAAGAACAGAAAAATTCAGAAATACATGTTTGTTAATACTGTACCTTGCTCACTTAAGGCTGTACTGTTAAAATGCACCTATATATATATATATATATATATACATTGTGTATGTACGTATGCATGTGTATTTGGGTGTGTAAGCATGTTTGTCTTTTCCGACAAGTGTGTGCGTGCAGCCTGGCTGGCTAGTTTGCCAGATAAGAGGAGCAGTGGGAAGCCTATGAAAGCTTAATGTGCAGCTTCATATTTAAAAGGAAGTGCATTAGGGGCTCTGTGCCCCCATCAGTCCTCTCACAGCATCCCTCTCCCGCCTGCAGCCCTGCTGAAATCCCTCTCAAAACCAGCGACCCCAGCTCACTCCACCTCTGTCGTGGCAATGGAATGACTTCATGAATGAATGAGTGTGCATTTAGTTGGAAATTTTCTCTCAATAGCGCAGTTCAAGTTAGCAAATGCAACACAAATGAGCTGATGTGTTGCCGACAGTGAACAGAAGAATCATTTTTATTTGAGTCTCATTTGATATAACTTCTGGAATTGGGCTGAAAGATAGCAATCACAAAATCTCATTAAATTAAATCAAGTTAATAAAACTACTGAGTGGGGGATGAGCATGTGCAGTTCTTTGCTAAAAGTGACTATGTAACTTTTGTAGAACAGCCATTAGTGTGTATGAGTAAGTAATGAATAAGGCAAGTACAGGGCAATGATAAATGCTACAGTGTAGTGGAAAAGTGGAAAAAGATAAAGAAAAATTGACTCACTGATGTCCTTTATACTGAAATATCTAGCTACATAACCTTTGTTCCAGCAATAGATTTCTCTGAAGTGAGCCAGATGTGTGCAGAATTGATCACAATAATGCTACACAATGAATGCCAGTTAGATTTTATACAGCAGCAAACTGTTGTGATGGCATGCTTTACATGGCAATTCATGTAATATGTAGGTTAAACCATTAACAAATCACAGATCACATAATAGTCTATCATACAGGAGAACATGGTTAAAACAACTGTACACTGAGTTCCCAAACAAACTCAGAGATTTCATCTGCCTCACTTGACCTGTGGCTCCCACCGCGCATTTGGTGTGCGAATGACATTTTTCTGTCACTGCTTTTTTTGGTAGAATACTATCACAACTCACATTTTATTTAGCAGATGCATACACAACACTAAGTTACAAAAACTACCTCACAGACTACCATGACTGGGTTTGTTTTTGCTTAATTTCATTTATCAGATCCTTTGATGAATTCCATGAAATTGCTGTGATCATTCATTAGCTTATTATCTTGTATATGTAACCTGGCTCATACAGAGCAATGTTCCAGACTAATAGGCCTTAGACTGTATTCGTAAGTTAGCTGGTCATCAAGCAGAGCTAAGGTACAACATTACTACCAGAAATCAGTGATTTGTAACTTAGCTTGTTACGAGCAATGCTAAGCTACAGAATAGGTGCCACCCGACTTTATTTTCCATGGCATGTGAAGATGATAATGTTAGTGGAACGTATTCACCGGTTGGTTAACTCACTAACTGCTTGTTGCTGTGGCTTGAGTTGTTGCTAAGGGAAGACTCCTTTCTTGTTGCTAGCCCCTCAGTCAGTGTAAAGCTAGCGCATAGCAACTACATTTTAACACACAACTGCTGCGGGTTTAGATGTTTTCTGTCTTTTTTTTTTTTTTTTTTTTTTTTCATTTTAAGATGGTTTCCTTTCAGTACCCTTCACCACCTGGACTTGGAGCCCAACAAAATATAATTCACCAGCACTGCTAACCATTGCTCAACAAAAGTTACATAGTCTTAAAGTTCAGACAGACGTTGCCATTTTAGTTGAAAATGATCTACGTCTCTACCCAGTTCTTGTGGTTTCACTGAGCTTGCTGTAGCAATGGAAGTGCCACATAGATTCCCTATGTTTCTCAGAAGTAACTTAACTAATGCCTTCAAAATTTACCTGGCTTTGTTACATTCTATGCAGGTGGACAGAGCAACAATCAAGGTGATTGTGCAGTAATAGCAGGAGACTACATTTCTCCAGTAGAGGAACAGCAAGAAATCTTACTGCAGCACTGAATTATTGCAGAGGCTTAGACATTTCTGTCTCTGCTACCTCTAACTCTACGACAGATTTATCCCTATATAAATGTTGAATCAGAACAGTGGTGAGTCTGTAGAAAGAGGCCCTTTTTGAGGGCCTGACACTAAAACATGATGTTTACTGATGTTGTTGAGATAGTTTAAGTACATTACTCTTCTTTATGTGTTAGGTTCACATCCACAAAGATGAGACGAACATTTTTATGTTGTATTCAGTGGACACATAATGTCTGCGTCCTCTCTCTGTCTTTAGTGAGAGCTCTTTGATTTTAATGTACTGTGTATGGCCTCCTTAACATCTGTTCTAAACCATCGATCATTTCTATCTCATAATTCTCAAAAGGGTTTTTAGCCTTGCAGGTGCTGCTGAGTGAACTGCACAGGTCAGGTTCATTTTTCCATGCTGTACAGATTAAACTACTTAAGGGGCTGTTAAGTGTGACCGGTAAACAAAAAATAGTCTCATAGGGCAACAGTATACTAGCAGTTTTGTGTCAAGCCCACAAGTATAAATTGATATCCATGACCACAGGAAGCAGTAAACATCATAATATGTTTATTCTTTAATGTTTTCTATTGTGGGGTATTGTGGATGGCAACAGTCAACCATAGCTTTCTTGCTATACAGGATGACAAAATAGCCCCGTCTCATGTTGTGATCCATTTTCCCTGTTGGTCTCTTCTTCGTTTTGGGTATTGTTGTTGTTTTGATAAAAGCTCTGTCAGGTTAACAGCAGGATTCCAAAGCCTGTTTGATGTGACTGCGTTCCCTGTCGTTTGCCCCTTTTGTAGACACATTGTCCACCCGGAGGTGTAAGATCCAGATTACTCTCAGTTTTTGTTGCTGTGAATAGTGCAATCCACAAAAAAGGATGCACTAGTTTGTGTTGGTAGGTTTCCTGTACAGCTTGATGTCAGGTTTTACCTTGTTCTTTTGGGGCAGCTGCAGAGTTCAGAAAGGTCAGTCTGTTGTTCCACGTCTCCTGATGTGATGTGATAAAAATGCTGAGGCGATATCAGGTTTAACCAAATGACCTCATATCAAGGCATAAATGGAATGACACTGTCTATTTTGTTAAGTATAGCGAAGAGTGCACCAACTTGTACATTAGTGTCAGCAGACAGCCCCTAAGTGCATGGTGCTGCATAGAAGAGCAAACCACTCTGGTCAGAACTCAGTAGTTTACACACCATCAGCACTACAAACTCAGCTTTGAGCATCATAACTTTAACATCATAACGGAAAGAAACATTGAGGAAACTGCATGCATCAAACTGGAGTAACCCTTACCCCAGTTTTCTGCAACCCTTGCTGGCAAACAGTTTTATTTTGGCAGTTTTTGGACAGTTCTGTTCACAACATGGAAGACATGACATTATGGCACAAGTCACCAACAGAGGTCGTGGCTAGGAAATTCCCCACCACTAAGTTTGACTGTTTCCAGTCATATGAGTAGTTCTCATAAACATTTTTAACTCCAAACAGAAGTGCAGTGAATCTTGATTTTATAATTTTAAGACCGGTTTAGTTTTAGAGTGGTCAACTGTCTTCTTTTATTTCTAGAAAAATGCATTTTTGCTGCATCCTGCTTGAATATCTGAATGTGCATGATGTTTGTTTATTGTTTATTATTTATTCATACAGAATAGTGCACAATAATCAACAATGACATTAACAACCAAATATGCTGGGGTTTGCTCAACAGCTAATTTACACCCATTGTCCCAACACAACAAAAAATTATAGATGATTAGAAGTATTTTCTACATAGTAGAGATAAAGAAACTGGGGTAAATCTAACACACCCTTTGTCCCTTGCAATATTAAACTAACAACACAGCCAGACAAATATAAAACACTGCAAACAAGTTAATCAGTAAAACATCGGATCATTAATATGCACATGTCTGACTAGATTTGAACCAAATCTCCCAACAATAGACTGTATGTCCTGTGTGTCCTATGTGTGGTTAGGTTTAGGCAACAGAAGCACTTTGGTTAAGGTTAGGGGAAGATTCTGGCTTTGGTCAGATATAGTTAAAGGTTACTGTCCTGCCCTGCGTTTTTCCGTGATGGTGCACAAGCTCCTTTCAAAGGAGAGTACCTCAAGGTTTGTGCTTTGCTTTCTGATGTCGTCTCTGCAGTAGGAACAAAACAGAGAAGCAGTCCTACTGTGAAGAGAGAGGGCAAGTGGGAGAAAACAGAAGACAACAGAGAACATAAAGACACTGCTTTGATTTTCTGAAGTAAATGCGTACATTCACTCAGAGGAGTGTCAGTGAAGCCTGCAGTAATGTTGGAGCACGTATTTATTTTCTCTTTACATTTAGCCACTCTCCTCTTTTCTGTTTGTCTCATATCCCCATTCTGTGCTGTAACAGTACTGCATGTCTGTGTTCTCTACACTACTGAATGATTTCCCATTGCTTCACATCTTCCTCTCGATCTCGAACCTTTTCCCTGTTTTTTGTTACAGTGAAGTCTTTACACAAAATGTTCTGTATTTCCTCTTAATTATTAGCTAAATTAGTTTCTAATGTGTGCTTTTAAACTGAACTTGTGCCTGTGAAACTTTGAATGATTGTTTACCTGACAATCCACACCAAAAACGGAAATTCAATCTGTCTCTCTCTCTCTTTCACCCGGTTGCTCATCCCCGTCTCACATGCACAGCATTAGCCTTGCGCTTGTCACCTCCCTCGTCCTAGCATCATAGTCCCCCAATTACTCAGAGTCGGTGTGGTTCAGTGCAGAACAAAGGCTAATTTGAGGCATGTCACTAGCTAATTTGTGACATGTGGCTAGCACTTTGAAATCATATCACACACAGACTGTTGGGTGTCATGAGTAAATCAAGCTGGGAGGAAACGCGCTCTCTACTTTGATCTCATTAGCAGCCTTTGTTCCACTTTGCATCCCTTTGCACGTTTTGAGTTGGACTCACTATTTATCAGCTCTGTGAAAGACGTCATTTAAGAGAAGAGGATGCTAAGCCACTGATTACTCTCTGATTTCCTATGCTAGTGATAAGTATTGTAATAATACCCTCATGGCAGTTATGACCTTTATTTATCTCAACCGAGGAGGAAACTGGGCTTTTAATTAAGATGGACTATTGTAAGAAATGTCCCTTTATTTCTAGTTGCCCCTGCCTTAATAGTGTGTTTTTATCATATTTTAGCACAGCTTTAACTTTTACATCAGCTAGTGTAGCAGTCACAAGTAAGAGTTAGCCTTTGCTTAGTGTAATAAACATCCACATAGCACTAGGAAGCACTGGAGCTCTCAGAAGTCCTTAATGCAATGTCAGTGTGTGGTTTCAGTATTACACTAATGAAAGAGCACTGTTATTTATGTACCACTGCACTACAGCATATTAGTATCAACAGGTGGACCTAGTTCCACTCTTTCCATTTACACTCCACCCCCACAGTGACCCCAAGATCATTACACAGTGCAAACATACCTCAGTAAAATAACAGGAGTTGATTTCTTGATTAATGGACCTCTTTAGTAACTCTCCAACAAATGTGAAAAACACTGTGGGTCCCTCTGAAGTACCCTGCACTTTGCAAACTTTTCTAATCAGCACTGAACTATATACTTGCTGCGTAATTTTGGCCCACATATTATTGTCGGCGTGTTGAGCGTTGGTGGCTTATAAATGTCTTTAGTCAGACGAGACAGGTTTTGTTCTTCCCTCTCGTTCAGCTCAATAGGCTCCGTAATGAGTTGGCGGAGTGTGTCTGGGCAGGACAAGCGCACAGAGGCCTTGATACCCAGACGTGACCATGAAAAGTATTTTCTTTCTGGGCTCTAAACATTAATTGATGGCTTCTCTCTGCGTGGGTCAGGTGACCTACCGTGTCCTATCTAAGGGGTCTTGCCCTGATTGACTCATGATGAGGCTTTGATTTTTCAGAATTTCCCAGCACATCTTGTATAAGAAGGAGAGATAGGAGGGTTTCCCAGCAGCAGCAATATTGATGTAATGTTTAGTCTCTTGTGTTTTTTTTTTTTTTTTTATCATTTCTAAAGCCTCTTAGTTCATGTTTTTTATCCCTTTTCCCCATGGAGAATAATGCATATTCCATATGTTTGTAATCTGTGAGCATTGGCTACCTACCTTATTTTAAACCTAAAATATGCATAGGCACTTTATGAAAAGCTGCTTTGGCTTTGAATACTGTGAAAACCAAAATGCTTAGCTGTATTTCTATGTCTAATATACACCAGTTGATTTTGTGTTCTTTTCTATAGTAGCCTAATACATGAGAGAAAATGTTTGTAATTCTCCAGCAGCAGTGATATAAACTGCAATGAACTTTGCTTTGGTCAAGTTTCCTTTTTCAGATACCAGATGGCAGGCTTGTTTGGTTGATTTAAATTGGATGATAGAGGTAGAAAAAATGTAAAAGTGATTCTAGGTATTTCAATATATGGGAGGAGACTTATGTCAAATAATAAAATCATCATGTCATAGGAGGCAAATTAAACTCCACTAATAATCTGTATGTCTTCATTTCTTTGGGCAAATACTTTACATCAGCGAACTCAAATTTAGTTGTTTTTTTGTTGTTCTTGTCCCTTTAATAAAAAAACCTGCCAGTCAGTTTGAGTGAGAGTAAGTTCAGATTGTGTAACATCAACACATTTAACACACTCCGAAAGCAACGATACCATTATGTAAGTGTCCAAATGAAAGGCCACTTATACAGTAGATAATCATCATCATAAGTTGGGGCCATTCATTCCATATCTGTCTCTCCTGCTGTGTATTTTCTTCCCTCTACTTGCCTTCCCTCCTCCCTTTACCTTTTCAAAGTAATTCATGACGTCTGTTACAAAAGGCTTTCACTCCTCCAGCTCCACAGACCTCCCCACACACAAAATGAAGACGTCTACTGCATTTGATTTGTTGCGTTTCTTCATTGTTTTGATAAACTTTGTGTCATTCTCTGCAAAGTGCAAATCGGCTGCTTTTCACCGCCCCTGGGTTAGTGTTCATTGTGCTGCTGTAACTATAGTAACAAATGTGGTGATTTCACAGAATAGAATAAAGTCAGTCTCCCTTTGTCTGAAAGGTGCCATTTACTGTAAATGCTGCCAATTACTGAAAATGTCTGTGACTGCCTGACCCTAAACACTTCCGCTGATAATTCCTAACTAGCAGGCACTGCAGCTCCACATTTGTGTTCAAAATAATGAACTGATATTCCCCCACATCAGATGCCAATTTTAAAGATGGGAAATGGTAGAATAACACAGTGTGAATTGATACTATTGGACTGATACTGTCTGATTTTTCTGCTTTATGTAGGGGTAGAGTTGTGTTTGTAAGCTAACACATGTCTGCAGTCTCTATGCCATATCCCAAGCTCCCATGTGATTGGAGCAGCCTCTCCCATTGTGCTAATTGTGATGTTGTTTTGCTTTGACCTCTAACTGCTGTGACACACACACACACAGAGTGTACACACAGCACCCCCTGACACCACAGTGGTTGTCTTTTTTCTTACTTTGGATCTCCCAGCTGTAACCCTTTGACCCCTGCTCTCCAACTACTGTATTGGAACAGTGCCTCTCTGTCGCGAATGAGTCACTGCAGGTGTCCCAGGCACAGTAAATAAAACATCCTCCCACCAGTGGTGAAATATTGAACAGACAAGGCACTGAGATGCTTGTCTTGTCTGAGGTAGGAGGGGTGGTGAGGGCCAGAAGGGGTTGTGGATGCAGAAAATTGAGAGGAAAAAGCACTATGGTTAAGGTGAAACAGAGTGAAGATATGGGTGAAAGCACATCACCACAGAGAATCCAGTTGGAAGAAATGGTAGTAAAAGACAAGAATGATGGGAAGGAAATGGAAACTGATAATGGACTGCAGGCGCGGCTGCTCCATTCCTCCTGCTTCTTTTTTTTCTTTTTCCTTTTTTCTCACACTCAACAATTCGCGCACAAACTGTACACAGAAACAGAGGTGAACGTAGGCCACGGTGGCTTTTCAGCTTGAGATGCGTATTGGTCGCTTCTTTGTTCGTTCATTAAGCTCTTGCTGAGTCATTCTCCAGAAGCTGCACACAGCCTCACACTATCTCAAATCCAATGTCACATCAACACCAACCACATGCCTGGGAGGCTGCAGTAGCAGCAAAACACAATACAGCTCTCTTTCTGTGTCTGTGACTTTCTCACATGCAAAAGAAAAGAGAGGGGGTGGTGGTGGCTGTTATTCATGCTGTAAACACGGGGGACTTCCATTTACTTTCCAGTGTGGTTAAGTATTTCATTGTTCATAAAATGTGCTTGTTGGGTAAGGAGGCAGGGGGAGGAGGTAGACAATGGAACACCCCCCCCTAGATCGCACAAAGTCTTACAAATATTGAATAGATTCTGGAAATTTTGGTCATCAATTCTCCTGGTACGTGTAAAACTGCACCTTTGGAGCTGATAAGATAGAAATAAGTGAACATGAGAAAAGATTAGGTGAATGATAGAGAAAAACAGTACTTCTTTTCCCCACCACCTGTTATCACCCATGTTTGATCTTCACAGTTTGCATACAAAATGTCTGATCAAGCCTCCAAAACCACTCCACCTCTCTTGAGTAAATGCTGGATTGAACATGTACAATAAAACTTGCATAATTGTATATCCTGTATGCATTTGTTTACATAATATGTAAACATACGTATACAGGTCTTTCACAGCTGTTTAAAACCATTTTAAGCGGCAAAACTTCCCAAATATTGCAGCACAGCATCATACTTTAGGCACTGTACATATATGGCTGCATGTCTGGAATGAAAATATACATGGTCACCAACACATAGTCACAAATTGTGTCTTACTTGAGGAAAAAGAAAATGTAATGTGGTAGGGTTCCCTGCTGTGTCTAAATATGTAATTTTGCCAACCCCTTCCTGTGTACCATGATAGAAATGCGGACACTAATTACTACTTTTCAGCTTGGAATCACAAAGGAAACTAGCACCTATAACAAACCTTAAATCAAATGCCTCCATTATTTTGATTGGCATTTGTATGGCGCAAGTGGGTATGGTAAAACATTTCCTCGGTATGTCTTTGAGGTATTTTTTTAAGTTGTCAGTCAGAGCTCTGTACAGACGGTGGATGTGGAAGGAAGAAAAGATGACAAAGAAAAAGGGATTGTATGTGTACATGTGCATATGTACTGTATGTTCCTGTGTGAAGGCACATGCCAGTTCTTTCCTCAAAAGACACTGCACCTGAATGCACCTGCTGAGATAAATACGGGTCATAGACTGGAAAAATCAACACTACAGTATAACTTCCCCCAACCTACAGCGGCAGGTCTGTGTGTACTCATATGCACTCTCATATGCATGCAATGCACAACCTCTTCCAAATTTGTCCTCACTGATCACAGTGAAAGATGCTGTCTGCAAATGGCACAATTTTTCTTGCTGTTTATGTCCAGCATTAACCATCAGTTCAGAGCCTTGGACAGTCGCTGTCTGGAAGGAAGGGAAGCTATAACTATTGGCAATGAGAAACCATTCTCACATCTGTCTGACCAGCAAAAGTTTTGCATTTTTGCTCTATAAATAAATCAGTAGTTGATTATTAAAATACTGAGCAGCTAACTTTTCGATTAACATTTCAGCACTTGGCGTAACCTTTCTCCATCCCACAAGACTGGTACTGGTACATTTACTGGTATGTTTTTCACAAAACACAATTATAATAACAATTCAACCAACTGGAACAACGGCAATGACAATACTAGAAAATGGTGAGGTAGATAACATTTGGAGTTGCTGTCATATCCAATATTTAGAAAAAGCAGCAAAGACAAAACAACAGTAACCAGTAACAGTGTGAGATCAGAATAAAAGGAGAAAGGAGAACAAGCCTCATGGGCAATATAACCCAAGTCAAAGAGCTGCAGTAAAACATTTTCACAGATGGAAATCAATATTGACGACTCTTTAAAAAAGAAAAACAATGTGACTTGATGGGTGGCTAAACAGATTTTTTTTGCAGTTTTTCCTCAAACACTCATACAAACTATAATGAGTAGTCAATGCTCACTGAGCCTGCAGCAAAATTAGCTGTATTGTACTGTTCTCCTAAAGATTTGCTTCATATGCTGTGTCTAAAAGATTTTGAGGGAAGATGAGCTGCATAACAAAATATAAAGTCCTATAATACATGAGACCAAAACCTTTTTTTACATTTACAAATGGCACTTTTTCTGTTTTCCACGAATGAAAGTTTCAGCATGGATTCTTCATCTCTGCAAATCATGTTTCCCCACACCTCCATTAGATCTAGTCTTTTAGGAATGTAATCACATAAACTCTTAATGTGATTAGATAGCTGCTGTATACCAGCTACTAATGTCAGCATTGGCTGTAATGGGAGGTAATGATGCTAGATTTGATGCTGCCTGACAGAAGGACATGAATCAGAGGATTAATGGACTCATTCAAGCCATTAACCATTAGGAGTAGTTAACTGAGGTGAATCAATGGATATAGCCAGCGGCTGAACAAAAGAACACTGTCAAAATTTAAACTGATTTCGTCATCTTTCAGATCTCAAAAACTGTGTTGTGTGTGTTTGTCAGTTTGAGTTTTGCAAAAGTGGATTTTCCATGCAGACTTCCTTTTGAGAAAACTGGGGAAAAATTTTATATATATATATATATATATATATATATATATATATATATATATATATATATATATATATATATATATATATATATATTGCACAACTTGACTCACCACATTATAAATGTAGAAGAACAAATCCACTTTAATTGATTCTCTTTAGCTTGGCTCAGTTATTGGCAGGTTACTCTCCTGAAAGTCACTGCAAGTATGAATGAGAAATCCAACAGGCAGACCATCTGCACACCAAACACAAGTCCAAGAAAGAAAAAGTGCTCATGAAATCTTTGTTGGTGCTCATTTTGCCTGATACCAATACAGCATCCCACACACTGAGGTAGCATTTTAATCAGACTAGAGAAATCACTCTACATCATAGTAAGAGACTGCCCTCATGACTTATGCTCTTGTTATGTAAGGACAGATGACTGATTGGTTGATTTGTATGTATAATGTGCATTAATGTATAGTTCCAGCCACTCTACCGCTGCAGTGGTTCCAGATACATGTAGCCCTGCCGTAGTATTATTAATTATTACTGGCTGATTCACAAACATTTGAATAGGGAGATTTAAGCTGCTGAAAATTTAACTTTCCATCACAAAACAGTGTTTTTGGGGAATACATTTTAATTGTTAATGAAAGGTGAAGAAACCTGCATGCAGCTTCACCTTTTCATGACTGTCACCCCAGATCACTACCCTTCATAGTCAATTAAATAATTGATGAAACAATTAATTAATTAATTCATGAAATAACTGCTATTCCATTCAGTGTGTTGTTTTCTTATTTTTGGGCTGTTTTGAAACTGCAAAAACTGCAAAACACCACATAATTAGGTAATACTGTTGTTTGTGTGTGTGTGTGTGTGTGTGTGTGTGTGTGTGTGTGTGTTTGTGTTTGCTCATGAGCTTGTACGAATGTGTGCTCTAAAACAAACACATTTATGTGAAATTGTTAATTTGTGTCTCATTTCATTGAACAGAGGCATCTGGATATAATGATTTTAATTTGTTTTTATTTCCTTAGCTGTCATTACCTCTGTGTTACACTGGCAGATTCTTTTTGTTGTGGTGGCCTCAAGAATATCAACAAACACTGAGCTAAATTCTTAATTACTAGCCAATATATTGTTTACCAGTTGCGCACAGAGAGGCAGTTACATCCTAAATCATACATGTAACAAACAAGAAAAAATGGTAAGAGTCAGATAATCAAGATGACAATTACCATTTGCGTCTCTACGGTGTTCATTTTCACACTTGGATACTTAGCTTTCTTTTCCCTTTGAAACCTTGAGTATTACTCCTAAGTGAATTAGACTCAGTCCTGCACTTGTAAAGCTTTAGTTTTGAGTGGCGACATGATTTAAAGTGTATTGTGTATTATTGTAATTCATTACTTGGAGGTGACTCAGTCATTCACATCAGTAAAAAGCATGTGTAATTATGAAAGATTAATTATGAAAGATTTTTTTCTTTCTCATGTGGTCACAGCATGACTGATATTTACTTCACTTACTTTCAGTACTTTATTTTCCCACTTGCTGAACAACAAAACTTCAAAAACAGTAAGCCCACAACAGCGTTTGCCCCCGGACTGTGCAGCCTGTTTATTATTACCAGTGATAAGGTCTAGCTGTTGTTTTGACTTTGGCAAAATTACTTGTGGAAAATCAAAAGCAACACACCAAACAAACAACACAGAAAAATTACCTACAATGCAAACACCCAGATGCTCACACAAAACACACACACATACACACACAGTAAAGCATCTGGTGGTTATATTGTATTTGCTTTTTAAGTGACTAACAGCTGTCCCTTGGTTGATTTCTAATTAGAAAGCTATTGATTACACTCAATACCAAACTTCCACTTTAGGCCTGATGAGCAAACACAACAGATGTTCCAACACATCAATATGGGAGTCATTATTTAATGAATGTCATATTTTCACTTAGTTTTAGTACGCTATTTCAAAACATAAGTACCAACACTTTCCATCATTAATGAGCTGCAGGCGCCACCACAATGAGACCAGCACTGCAGTTTTAAACCAGCAGTTTTAGGTTTATGATTTCTTTAGTGACAACAGAAAATCAAGACATTTTGGACTATTTTTAAATGGCTGACTTGATGGTCACGGACTTAATCCAGTGGGAGTAAAGTCATCTGCAAATGTACTAATTACTTGTAGTGCTGAAATGATTAGTCAATTAATCAGCTGACTTTTAAAAATATTTTCTTTATATTTTAAAATCTATTATGAAGTAAACAATTAATTGATCAGTCAAAAAAAAATATTTACAGAATATCCAACAATTAAAATAATTGCTAAATAGTTACTTGTAAGCTAGTTTCCTTGTGCAAACAAAAATGATGCACATCAGTTCATCTGCTCAGCATTGGCTGAATCTATCTCACTTACAAAAACCAAGTGCCAACGGAGCAAAATTAAAGTTTGACACAAAAGGGTGTGTGAGTCAAAATGTTACTTTTCTGTGGCTTTTACCAGGAGACCATGGTCTGAAGTAAGATCTGGTGCAAGAGGCTGCTTTTGATGTAAAATGTTGATTTACAAGTTTTGACAGCTATTAAACATGCCTCAGGTTCAAAGTCATGTTTCAGCCGAGGGTGCTTCAGTCACGTCCCTGCCCCTGCGGTTCGCCCTGCAGAGGGTCCCTAATGAGAGTTTTTTTTTTTTTTCTTTCTTTCTCTCATGTGTCTGTGTGTCAGCTCTTTTTTCCCCCACTGAGGAAGCAGACATACAGAGAGACAGATGTGGCAATAGAAGTACGCTGCTGGGAAAGGTTCTAATCAAAAGTTTTGCGTCCTGTTAGCTTCTGTTGTTTTTCAGAGGTCATTTCCAGCTTTGTTTGATTAGCCCAGCCTTGTCGATCACCCAGTCGGTCCTCTTTCCTGTCAAGCTGCCGTATTGACTGGCTGTACCTGACGTGTACATATGCTGCTTTCTCAAACACACAAACATACCACCTTGCACCATTGACACCGGTAGTGAGTCATGCTGGTCTAAAAGCCACACAGTGTGATCCTACTGTAACGAGGAACATTGTGATCCCTTCACAAAATTGCCTGTGACCACTCAGCCTTTCAAAAGTCCTGTGAGACACAAGGAAATGACATTATCTGTTAAGTTGGACTATTTCTCACCAGAGGAAAGAGGAAATGGAGTTGAGGTGCACTGCCAAGAAGAAGCTGCTGATGGCAGTCCTTTGGAGTAATCAGCACAGACAGAGTTATTTGTTAGCGGGAATTTTTGGTGTTAACAAGATGTACACATAAAAATGTGTTTGTTCATTGGTTTCACCTGTAGTGAAACTGCCTGCAAGTCCACATTTTCATAAAACTCATTTCTTCCCTTTATTCCTTAATTACACTAACATTATCATTTGCTCTCTTCAGTGACTGTGTGCGTGCGTGTGTGTGTATCCACTCATGCACTGCTGCCCGCCCGTGCATGCATGCGTATGTGACATCACACACAGCAACCCCTTCACTAAAACCCTCTTATCCTTCCTCTGGGGGCACAGCTTAGTGTAAACAAAGGGAGAGAGAGTGAAGAAAGGGAGAGGCGGAGTGGATTATCATCCCTCTCCTCTTGAATCCGGGGGAGATCAGCGAGTCATTTACACAACATAATTCATTTAAGATGTATTATTCCCCAAAAACTAATGGACTTAAACACAACAGCTGTTGCCAGCTTATGACACACTCCAGTCAGTTAAAGCAACCAATCAAGGCTGTGTCACTGTGTTTTTTGGTGTCCCAGCATTTTAAGCTTTTTTCTTTGGCGCCTCTGGGAAATGTGATGTGTGTTTTTTCTCTTCTTTCTTTCTTTCTTCTCACCGGGCTCCAGTCCTGCGCTTCACTTAATGTAGTTCTAATGAGAGATGGATGGTATCTCTAAACTGTATACTTATTTCATATATAGTTCTGCCACACACACACACACACACACACACACACACACACACACACACCAGGCTTGTCCCTAAACAGCCAGGTCCCTCACTGAGTGCAGCATAGGTATATCCGCTGTTACCTTGGTGACTAATTCGTTGCAGAGCCAGGAAACACACACACACATCTTAACCCACCATTGTTATATGACAACAGATGGAACTGCCCTCTTTAACAACATCAGCATAACTACAATGAATTAATTATCATAAACATGTTTGCCCTGTTGCCATGGTCTTTTAAATTTGCAAAAAGTACTATTTTGTTCCTCTTGATGCATTTTGTGAGCAATAATCCTTACTCATTTCTTCTCTTTTTCTCATTTTGTCTTTCATTTCCTCTTCCTGCTGGCCTGACTGTTACCTGACCGCTGTTGTTTCATCAACAGGTAAGTACACAATTTCCTGTAGTCTGGACACGAGTCAGCTATCCGACTTTGTTCCTCTCCCCTCGAACACATCCATTTGCCCCCCTGACTTGATCAAAGCATTTTTGCCTGACAGGTACCAAGACATAAGAGATGCTGGTGGTGATGATTATGTTATATTCAGTCTTCAGGAGTGAGGAGAAATTGGATTTGTGATGGAGAAGTCCTATTTCACTCTAAATCAGAACTTTTTGGCATCCGTTGTGACTGCTCTGCCCCATCACTCTGCTTTATTCCATTCAGTTACTGAATATGTCTTTTCTTAAAAAAATATTTTTTGCACCGAGATAAAGTGAGAGTGGTCAGTCCTCTGTACAGTCCTTTATTTATTTATTTGCAGCACATTTACAATGGTAAGAATTTAAATGGATGTCATAGGTACCTGGCGGCCCTCATAGAAAATGAACCTGTTTTTGCTAATTCCCACTAAAAACTACATCTCTGTTTTCATTAAACCCTCACTTCCCCTCAGGTGGATTGCCATACAGTCACGATGTCATACAATACATTCTCCAGAGCTAAGCAGCACATTACTGAATGGTGCAATTCTGACATTCAACATATACAAAATCTTATTTTAGGAGCAGAATAATTAGCTGCCAAACTTTGGCATTGCCTGTTGACCCTGTTATGGACAGTACAGTAGAATTTACCTGACGTTTCCCCAGGGTATTGTGTATGTTGAGCATTTTGTCAGTTGAGTTATACTTTCCTGAACCGACCTATCAGCAGAGAGTGTCTCTCTAATCCCCTCTTCTGTAGGAGTTTAATGACGACCAACAGTGGGTCACTGATGAATTTCCTAAGATGAAATCAGGAAATTTAAACTTGATAAATATGAAATTAAGAGTAGAAAAATTCTGCTGATGAAGCTGGAGTGATTATTTTATCTAAATGTTTTACCTGCCCCCTGAGATGTACCATGAGGGGCACTCACACACACACACACAAACAAACAAGACAAAACTTAGATGACAACATATGTCATTAAATATGCCAGAAATTGACAGTGTTATCTATAAAAGAGAGTTAGGACTGCATTCCTTTTAACCCAGTAGTTATGAATATGGATAAACACAAAGCTGTTTGCTCATTATATCAAGCCTATTTAAGCTATTTAAGCTGTGTGCAAGTGCCAATAGGTGGCATCCACAGGTGTGAAAATGAGCACGGAAACAAATCACTGTTGAATGTTTATGGTAGTGCTGAAAACTAATCCCTGTGAGTGTGCTCGGTGTCAAACACAAGCAATTAAAAGTGTAGACCTTTAAGCAAAAGTGTCATTCTTCCAATACCTTGTGACTAGTCTCAAAGGAAAAGCAGAAGCCTTGAGCAGCAGCAACGCAAGCATCTGTTTAACAGTGGTATCTTAAAAAGAGGTGCTCTACGGAGACAGGGCCTTATTTAGTTAGGAGTTAGGGGTTAGTGGGAAGCTTTCAGGGGTCAAGCCACTGATGGTGGCAGCAGTAAATATCTGTAATGGCCAATAATAAACAGAGAACATATAAGGTCCCTGCTATTGTCAGCAGAAAGCTTGGCACTACATCATTCTAATGGCATCCCAAATGGACAATGTCTGCCACTGTCTCTAAGCACCAAAAGGCAGGAACAGCTACCACCCCTTTATCTCTTTAACTACCCAAGGCCTGGAGAAATACACCTTGTGGTACCTCATAAGATCTTACCATCCAGCACTATAAAATTCAGTCCAATGAAAAGGTCTAATATTAGTCCTGTTCTGCCAGTTTAACTGGCTTGCTGGAGTGTTGTATAGGACCAGTGTGTAAAGAGCTAAGCAGTAAATCTTTCATGCTCTGAAGCAGTTCCCCACCTGCACTTATCCCACCAACGTAGGCATGGATTCAAGTCATTATATGTATATAAGGGAGTCTGTCTCCCTGAGAGTTATGTCTCTCTCTCTCTCTCACACACACACACATAGATTTACCAGAATAAACTCAGTAATAACAAGATGAATAATACAAAAACATTTAAAATGTTGTGCAAGTTTTTGTGAGGAGTCATTCATTTTATCTTGTGCTGAGGTTACCATAACACTGTGAGCTTAGGTAAGATCATGCAGTATTGTGTTGAGTGTATGCACCACAAAGCATGTCAGGAGTCACAGAGAACCACTTGTCATACTGTAGAGCGCAGACCCACAACAATATTAATATCCACTGTCTTCTCATATATGGTATATGCTGCGCTCATGTAGACCAAACATCCCGGTGCACACACTGCCAAATGGTTATGTCCTTTGTACTTGACTTCTCTGTATCCCAGTGTCCCATGGAGGATACTGAACATCTACAGTAGCAGTCGACTAAAAGAGAATCCCCCATGCCCAAGAGAGATGTTTAAGCTTAAAAGGCTTTGTGTAGGGATATTCTGCTACCTCTGCAAATACCTATTCCACCACTGAAGGTGTGCATGTAAAAAAAATGGTATGAATGTTACATAGCTGTGTAGACATTAAAGTTTCCATCCTGTAAAAGCCATTTGAAAGATTCCAGTTCTATGCAGAAAATGTGAAATGGAGCTTCACGTGTTCATATGCAATAACTATGCTGAACAAGAAGTGCTGCACTCAGACTACATAAGTCATAAGTATTGGAGCTTATTGTAGGGATTTGGTTTTGATTAAGAAGTGATTGGCATAGCCCCAGCACAATATGTGGCAAAGCAACAAGCAGTATGAAAAACATTTCTGTTTGAATATTGGTGGCGCTGATTAACTATTCTTATGATACGGCAATGTGACAAGTGACAGATTTTTTTTTTCTCTCTTTTTGATGTTCCCATTTCATCATGTTAACACTGTCACATTTAGAGAATAGTATATTGAATGTATAGAGCATGGTTAGCACACAGTAGATGCTGTTTAATTCAGCGTCAAACCATCGGCTGCCAGCACCGGGTCCCTCATTACCCATCAACCCATTTGCCAGCTGCCTCATCATTACCCATCTCCCCTGGCGGCCCCTGTCACTCAAATGCCTGGGAAGAAGCTGGAAAGTCAATTAATGTATGTTGTATGCAAGCATGTCTGTCTGCCTGTCTGCTTGCCTGCGTGTGTGTGTGTATGTGAGAGAGAGACAGCAAGAGGACAAGTGTGTGTGTAGAGTAAATAGAGTCTGGGTGAGTGGTATGTATTCAGTACAGTACGTGAATGATTTCAGTCCTTTGAGCAATTTTATGAAGCTACATTGTGGTCCTTAGTTTATGACCGATACGAAGTGCTGGATTATGTGCTCAAGGACAGCATCATACTGAAGAACACTTGATACTTTCTTTAATGTACTTCATGTGTAGCACACGGTGCACAGAGGGTTTGCATTAATGACTTCACAAACTATTGGTATCCCATAATATACAGATATAAAGACGTAGATTTTTTTTTAAATAACTTGTTTCTCAACTGTGTAACCAAACCAGTGACAGATTTGTTTTGCATTGCATCAAACTGCAACTTAAATGGTAGCTTCTTTTGCTTGACAAGTTTGGATGTGGATCTAAAACATTAATTCACGGAACTGGGTTAACTGTGTGTGTCCAGTAATTTCTATAGTCCCTGGTTTTGTTTTGTGTAAACTGGTAGAATCCTAAATTCTAACCAACAAGACTGATTGAGCACAAAGTTTGTGCATTTATTTTGTAGCCTCTTGGTTTTGTTTGTGGTAGATTTCAGCAAATGTACTGTAATCCAAGTGCATCAACATGCATAATGATGCTTTGGTTTAGTGCAGCCTTCAGTTGGCTTCAATGTTCTGAAAGGGAAAGCCTTCATTCTGCTGAGAGGCAGACTTGGTTTAGCTACTGAAGAGAACAACCCTTTAATCTTTAGTACTCTTCTTTATTGGATTTCTTTCTATAATCACTTCAAACTTGTATTTTCTACTCATTGGAAAATGTGTAATTAAAGTGTTTATTCACAGTCACATCATCATTAAGCCATAATATTTGGCCATTTCTGCCTTTGACTTACAATAGTCAAAACTATCACATGAGGAAGTTTGCCTTACCAGAAAACATTAGTTAGTTAGTTTGGTTACGTGTGTGAGAGAGGTCGCTTGCAAAACAGCTATACAGATACTCTTGTTTTTTCTTGAATTTTGTGAGGCATATTGAGTACAGAGGCATGAAAAGCAAATTCCCAAGCACAACTGTACAGTATATTTAAACCACACATATTTCATAACCAGATGTTTTTGCCAGTTGGCTCCATTTGTAAGTAGCCAGTGTACCAATTCCAAATTCAGTGGGAGGTGTAGCACGAATTTCTCAGGTCTAATGTGTTGGGCTAGGATGAAGTGCATGTGGATAGCGGAGTGTTTACATCATCTGAAAATGTCAAAACGGATGATACCAAAGTAGACGCAAATGAACAGATGATGAGAAGTGCAGGGGGTGAGAAAGGAAGGAGGGAAGAGGGAAAGAGAAAGTTTTCTCAATGCCAGATGGAAGAGCAGTTGGCACCTCTCTCATTACTGTGAGGATGGATTTTCCTGTATCGCACAGACACACTCACATACAATTCCACAAATAAACACACATGCACACACATGCAGAGCTACCTCCTGTCACTCCACACCACCTGCCCAGCACCTGGTCATCAAAGCAAGACCAAGGAGGGCTCTCATCTTTAGAGGAGAGAGAATTAGAGCAATGGACTGAGGAGTGGAAGAGCAATAATGCCAGATGATTTTACTTTTGGTTGTCACAGCTTTGTATTGATAGTCTTTCTTCTCTTTGTTAAGCGCCACTTTACTTGAATCAGCTTTCTGTCATCTTCTGCCATGAAATAGTACATCTCCATCTCTCTCTCTCTCTCTCTCTCTCTCTCTGTGCTGTGTGTCTGTTCATGTGTGGGCAGACGTGTCTCTGTGTCACGCCCTCGCCATCGAGGCTAGCAAGGCCTGTCGTGCCTGCGATAAATTAAATGTGACACAGATGGGTGGAGTAGCTTCCCCCTTTGATCCAAGCGGTGCAACAGAAGGACAGACCCTGACCAACACATGTCAGACAAAACTGTTGGGCACCACCAAAGGTAGCTTTATGGTCCCACTGGATGTGAGCCAGGGGGTGAAACCAGGAAGCTGGACACAGACACAGACACATTCACAGAAATGGGCTCGTGGACAGAAACACAGCTGCAGTTATCGATTTGGTAGAGTCACAAATTGTATGGTGTGAACAGAAATGTGTGATAAAATGTGTGATAGTGATACAATACACCATTGTGTCGAGTGCTTCTTATGCACCAAGTTTTGAATAAATAATTTCTGCAAGTGTGAACTTCTGCCTCTTAGCCTGTCAAGCTGGATCTCTTCTCCAGCTGTAGCTGGAAGGTTGACAGTCGGAGTTAGAGCTGAACAATGTGCTCCAATCAAAATGCACTCAGCCTCATTGTCTGGCAGATATGTCACTCAAACAAGAGCAGACAGCAGTATTATGTTGCTAAGCATTCAGAATTATCTGATGTACAGCAACATAGGGAACATGATTACTGATGCTTGAACTGCATTTTTTTTTAACTTCTGAAAAGGCACTTGGTAAGTGTCAGATTTGCCTCAGCCACAACATTAAAACCACTGACATAAAGTGAATAACACTGATCATCTCATTACAATGCAATGTTCTTCTGGGAAAACTTGGGGTCTGACATTCATCTGGATGTTACTTTGACACGTACCACCCACTTAAACATTGTTGCAGACCAAGCACACTCTCCATGGCAAAAGCACTCCCTAACAACTCAACTTCCTCAAGACATTTCTTCTTAGTAGACTATTACTACAAAATAGATGTGGTGTTGTGTGTTGAATGGCATTATAATTCAACCAAAAAAATACTATGAAAAGTCTTTGAAAGTCTTACAGAACCGTGCAATTGACAATCGGTGTTCAGATTCTGACATTGCATTAAATTGCACAGTAACTGATATTGTGTCCAGCTTCGGTATGCAGAGATGCCACCAGCGGGGTGCTTATGGGTGACAACCTGCAGGGAGTCCTGAGCAAAAGGTCTTTGGGCAGGTGAGGTGATATTTCACTAAATAGGACACATCAATGTAAAGGAACTCTTTTTTTATCAGAAGGCCCAGATTGTGTTACACCTGCTGTTATGTTAATAGTAGGAACACATTGTCATTTAAATTCATATTGATAATTGCAGCCATGTTATGAATTTTACACTTGCACTTATTAATACCATGACATTATGCAAACTTGTTTCCAGACATACAGGAGACCAAATCAGTCTATTGATATTAAAATGGATGTTTTGATTGTAATGTAATACATGTATCTAAAATGCATGTGGTCTAATGGCATACTCAGGGCTATTTTTAATGCTATAGACTTGAAATATAATAGATACTATGAGATATAATACCACCATGGCTGCTTCTAAATTGGGTGGAGGGTGAAGGAAAATCATTTTGCTTGCACCCTAATGTCTTTGGATATAATAGGCTATTAGATTCCTGCTTTATAGCATGAGTACTGCAGTACTTACACCAAACTGTCTCCAACCAGCCTAGGTTATTCAGGCTTAGAAACCTAATGAGAACAATGACCTTGTGTTCCATTTGGATGGGTGGATAGTCTGTCTATCTGTGCCCCACCACCACCCATACCCTCTATGGACATCCATCTTCAAGAATTTCAAGAATTTTCCTTTCTTCATTCTTTCCCTTTTTTTATTTCCCCTGTCATGTTTACTCATCCTTCCGCTCCCTCTCTCTCTCTCTCTCTATCTCTCTTTGTTTCTCTCCCTCTCTCCATGTGGTGTATTCCATTGGGCTCTGCACAGGCATCCTAAATACAATTACAGTCCACAGCTGAATGGAGAGGAAAGGTCCTCAGGGATCCCTAGAAACAGGAAATGGTCAGGAGGGTTGGACTGAGGAGGGAACGGCAAATCCCTAATTCAATTGGCTGAACCTTGGCAACAAGCCCCCGGCGACTCTTACTGTGGAATCAGTGGAATCAAACAATGCAGCTCAAACCGCAAGAGAGATTTTCATCCACACCAGCAAACACACACATACACATGCACAAATTGACACAAATGCATCTCATTTTCTCTTTCCCTAGCATAAGGTTTATCCCTGTTCTTTGTGTTCTCCCATACCACTTCTTTTATAGATTGCACAGTATTTGTTATCAGCCACCAAGTGATAGCCTGCAATAATGATTTGGCTTTAAGATTCTCACAGAGTCTCTGCAGCCCTATGTGTTGTCCTAAACTATTAAGATAACTGGGAAGGCGATCAATAACTGCTCTATGTGTCAACGATGATGACCTCCAACCCAGGGTTTATGGGTTACACTAGATTGGTGAGGAGCTGCATGGCACTTTTGTACACTCACACGCACACAAACATACAGACAGGAGTGTGTGTAGAGGGAGAATAAGAAAATCAATCTGTAACCACACTAAATCTTTTAATCCACACTGTGGGTGGGCAACCCAGAGAAAAGGCCAGCCAGCATGTGCACATAAGCATTGACAACTAATATCTTGTTGCAAGAATATAAATATTATTTTAAGGAAATCGCACTTGTGTTGTTCTGTAATTACCTCCAGGCCTGTGCTTGGTGTAGGCTCGTGAGCACTGTAACTCCAAATGACAGCATTTTAAAATTAGAACTGTGAAAGCTACCATTTCTAACTCTTACTATAAAAGCCTCTAATGCAATAATAACCCCAATCCTTTGTTAAGTTCATGTCATGTGTCTTTAGCCAATGACCTGAAGATAATGAACTGAAATCATCAGTCAGCTTTGAGACCTTTAGAAATGAAAAAAAAAAAACATGTGAGTCAGAAAGGACTAGCTTTAATTCACTTACTTAGGAATCTTTTTTTTTTTTTACATGGCTGATTATGGAAGTTGCATCAGATTGGAACATATGTTATAGGTTAATCGTAGACTAATGCTTTGGACACAAACACACAATGTTGTCCCATTGTTATCTTGACTGACTGACCCAAAAAGGTGAGATGGAGAAATTCACAGTATAGAAGCTGCCTAGGGATCTGTCCTCCAGTCTTTAAAGGGGGGGGGGGGCATAAAAATAACATGAAATATTTATTTATTTATTACATCACGTCATGTTCTTTTCGCTCCCTCAGGTCTGCATCCTCTGCCTCTTCCTCTTCTCTCTTCCTCCTGCTCTCCTACAAGCCTCCATTCTCAGATGTGGTTGCCTCTGTTGCTCTAATGCTTGTGTGAATAGCAGTATTAGGCCCCATACCCTTACTGATAATTGGAACAAAGTGGGGGATCAATACAAAGGGCACACACACACACACACACACACACACACACAACAATAAAAACAATCACGTTTCTACACAAAGGCACACGGGTGCAGTCATACACACACAGTGGACTGGAGTGGAATCAATACAACTCAGGGGCAGGATTTTCCTCAGCATTTACAATGCATGCTCAAGACAATCTGGCATTGAACACTTTGTGCAACAGATACAAAAAAGACTGAACTGTTTGCAGTTCTGTTTGTTGTTTGTGATTTCTACTGTGTTTTTGCAGCAGTTTTGTACAGTAGCCTACAGTATGCCCCAGGCATTGTACCAATTGTGTAATTGTACATTATTTCATCAGAATTTGTGCAATAAATGACAACAGTTTTCAACAACCCTGCTCTCACTCAGACGAAAATGCATTCGTGGGATCATGAGCCTCTGCCTCCACATACAAATGTCTGTCTTCATTCATGTGCGTGTGTATGCATTTGGTATGCATGGATGCACATGCATGTTGTGTATTCCCCCAAATAAATGTCTTGTGTTTTACGGAGTTTCTCCTAGGGGAGGAAAGAGCAGCCAAGTGAGACTAACAGGCGGGTCTAAATGGAAGTGCGCTGATGGGTTTAAGTGGAAGTGTGCTGATGTAGGAGGTTACTACATCCCATTAAAACGGGAAAGATATTTGATCATGGCCTCCAGTTGTCCTTCTTTCAGGACAACAGCACTATAAATGTCAGCGCAGACAGTCAGTGTTTGTCTCTCCACAGGTAGCCCATTTGTCTGTTCAGTGGTGGAGAACCACAAGAGTTCTGTTGACTTTTGTTCCCTCTGAAAGTCTGCAGAAATTAAATTGCTTTAATGTCCTGAACTGAGTGCAGCCTAATGACCTTTCATTTTTTGTACATCATTACCATTTCCAAAATGTCAACTTTCCTCTTGCCTTTTTTCTAACCATAGTTAAAATGCATTTTTGAAGTATCTCCTGTTGTTAGATTTCACTTGTGTTTTATCCCAAACAATAACGAGCATGTACGGTTTACACTCTGTTGTCTAATGATAACCAAAATGATTACTGTAACATTTACTGTTCACCTTTGATCAGACCTCCAGTTAACTGGTTTGAACAATTGGGTTAAGGAAGCAAAACAAAACTGATCTCCATGCAGCTAGTTGTCTGGATATTTTAATTGGGTGTCAATCTGTTACAATCGACCCATCCCATATGGTGTAGGCTGAGAGAAGAAGACAGAGGAAGAAGAAAGGCAAACAAAATATGTTACCTGTCTGTAATTGATTTTTCTGAAGCTGATTTTTTTCAAGTTGATACTCGTAGAGGGGAAATATTAGCTTATCAATTAACAGTTAAAACAAATTGTCGACTGCTGGCAAAATGTAACTGAATTAACGGACTGTTACTGGCACAGAGGTACATCTTTTATTACTTATATTACACTCTCATATGTATTAGGTTTAAAAGATAAACCAAACTGAAACCCAACTGAGAAATGGAGGTTTCATGTTTTAAACCGAGGTACCAATAATATTAACAGTCTTTTTCGCTATAACTTTAGGAATTCAGTATTGTTTTGGCAGTTGAAGTTTCACAGTTTCACTAATGCACATGTTATGCATTTAAAAATAAATTACATTTTAATTTGACACTGTTGTCAAAAAACAGACATGTTTTAAAAAAATCTAATCTGTAATATTATTTAAATAAATCAATCTACAAGTACTACAAGCAATGAAATATTTGGAATATTGTACCATACTATAAAGATACTTATAATTGATTATTTGGTATAAAGTAAATCATCTTCTAAAATAGAGCTGTTTCTGTGAAGTGTTGTATTGGAAACATGGTGACAGTGATTTCATTTTCACTTTAGAAGAGACATTATCTTTCCTTGGAGGCAATCCGTAGTCACACATTGCATCTCTGCTTGATTCATGAAAGTAGGACCCTTTTTCTACTGAATACCCTCAATTTGCCTTGAGCTCTTTTTTTTTTTTTTTTTTTTTTTTGCATCACAAAAAAAATTGTCCAAAACTATTGTCATGTTTCTGTTTTATAGCTCATTTAGTCAGAGATTACACATCATTTGCTCTGCCCTTTGTTTCCTTGGTATTATAAAGTCATTTGGCTGTTTACAAGGCATTTTAGAGAAGAGCAGGGAAATGTCAACAAAAATCAGACATTTAACCACATTAAACACACGATTTCCTGGCTATTTTCCTCTATTTGGACTAACTTCACATCATCACTTTAGGTTCACATGGAAACAGTCCAAGTTCACCTCTCTCAGGTCAGACGATGCCTGATGTTGTTACTGTGGCCATATGCTACAGATATTTAAATGTTTTTTTTTTCTTACAGAAAAATACAGGGCTCATAAGAATTGCTAAGGTTTTATTTCAAAACTATCTAAATGTGTCTGTATTTGTTGCCACTACTATGTATGACTCAGTCATCATCATAGACTTTCTGAATTTTCTCTTTAACCTTTCCTCTTGAAAACTAAAACTCTGCCTTTTTACAACTGTAAAATTCACCTGGAAATGTGTCAATCTCAATCTATATTCTATATGCAAAATGAAATGACATCTAAATCACTAAGTATGCTTTTCAAGAAGGACAGCTGCAGGGGTACTGTAAATAAGCTCAGTCTACAACATCGGAATAAATGCACTGATGTACAAGAACAGCATAAGGGAAATAACTGTACAATAATAAAACCCAATAAGGAGGATATAAACACATGACAAAATTTTGTAGGCTGGGATAAATCACAGAATATGAGGAACCAAAGAAATAATGTATTGGAGAACATGATTCACGGGTGATTGTAAAGTATATTTCTTGGAGACATTCATTTTATTTTACGATCAAAGACAGGAATTGCCTTGGAGGAAGTGTTGGGAGTTTAAGACATAACTTCAGGAACCTAGGATGAAGGAAAAAGCACTATTAGATGGAAGACAAATAAAGTTTGAACAATTTAGTGTCGCTATTGTGAATGTGTGTCAGTGGACATTGTAGAGGGCGCAACAAAAGTTGTTTGTGGAGTCCATGGGATTTATTGAGGTTTAGGTTGGAGTCACTGTGACTAGATTGTATTTGCCAGTGAAAAAGTGCAGCTCGCTCTTATTAAAGTTGAGCTTTGGGTGGAGGCTATGATATATCAGCATCTGAAGTGCTGCTGGAATAGCAGTGGAAGACTTTTTAAAAATTCTTAGAATTTTTTAAAATTTATTTTTTTTCCATTTTGGAGGGAGGAGACACAGCTTTTCAGTTTCACCTGATGGTGAAGAAAGATGGGCCCAGGACAGAGGCTTGAGGAACCCCACGGGGGGATACAGTTAAGAAAGGCTCCTATTCCACAGCACTGTATAATTCTATGCATATCTAGAAAGTCCCCCTCCCTCTGTACAGGTAGAAGAGCCATCAGAGTGCAGACCCAGTGTTTTCCAGGCCAGTGAAGGTGGTGAGAGACAGCTGGAGTTTGACAGTTTCAAAGACACCAACAAGAGAATGGAAAGCTCCTGTGGAGAGAAGTGCTATAGTGATTGCAGTGATTATTGTGTCATGATGTCATGGAATGATTTTAGCATTTTCTAGTGAGGGAAGCCAGCCAAGACAACTAACTGTAAAGGTTTTTGAAACACTAATTACTCAAAATTTACCCTTTTAAGCAAATCATTTAAGCTCCTTTCGATTTTCAGTGCCCAGTCTGAACATTGTGCTCTACTGTATAATGTGTCTTTTCAAAGAGAGGTGAATTTCAGAGGTCATCTTGTTTGTGGTCTGTGGTTTGGTGTCCTTGCCAGCTCGGGCAAACCAACTCAGTTTATTTGTCTTCAGGTAATTGAAAGATTATAAAGATTATCCCACATACCAAACTCCTAAAGACACACACCCTATTCCTTTTTTTCCATTCTCTCTCCATCTTTGTCGGTCAGTCAATTACCCAATAGCCAATGTCAACTGTTTGAATAAAGCTTTTATCAAAGAAAAAAAGATTTTATTTATATTAAACTTTTTCATTGTTGATCATCAGCATGGTCATAATCAGATTTCCATATGTAAGCTCATTCAGATGCTTCTGTTTCTGTTTTCAGATGACACCATTCAGCATGAAGTTGTGCTTTTGTCCATTTTAACAAGCTACTAAAGATCTAATCTTGATTTTCCACAGAAAGTAAACAACTATATAAGTACAGATTCTGGATGGCCCCCTGAAGCTTTTGTGATGATGAGATGCATTGTTTGATAATGCAAGGAGGATTTTTTAGGACTTAAATTTTGCAGGCAAGGTGTAAAGCTTCCAAGTTAAATTCTTTCAGCAATATAGCTGAAGTATAACTTTTATTAGATACTGCAAACAGTGGTGAGGTTTGACAGCCCCACACCTGAGTGAGCAATCTGAATGTGTCTCTTGATGACCGTGGCGCTTCAGCGATAGCCGCCTCATTTCCATAAGTGCTGATTTGCCAGAGTTGACAGGTGTGATTGTACCAACTGAATACTTGCCTCACAGGATGAAAACATATTCATTCATTAAATCTCTGCGGACTGCTCCTCTTGAGCTTTATATATGCAGTGGCCTTTTTCCTGAGTTACCAACTGACAATCACTGGTTACCACCCATCTATGAGAGCATGGCTATGTGTCAGGTAACTGACATTTGAATGGCCTCCTCACTCACTGTGTGGTGTTGAGGTGTCAACACCTTTGTCTGGCCCTGACAGAAAGTCAGCTCTGATGGATATGACATTGCAGCTCCTTGACATTATTGCTCCCATTGAGAGGTCCGTGGGAGTCCACACCTACAGGATACAGGATGTCTCTCCGTTTCACACTCACACACAAATATGCACGCACATTCACACGCGCACACACATGAAGTGAGCATAAAGGCATGAAGCCAAATGGCATAATCCTTCAATGATCCATCAAGTGTTTGAGGAGCCATTGTGTTCTGGCCATTAACTAGGCGAGGAGAGCATCTTTGAGATGGTAATATTGCTGCTCTCATTTAGCACATAGCCAAGACAAAATGCCAACTGCTAATCAGCTGTGTGTGTGTGTGTGTGTGTGTGTGTGTGTGTGTTTGAGAGAGAGAGAAAGAGAGAGAGAGAAAGAAAGAGACCATTAGGCCTTTTCAGAAATTCACATAGACAATCTCCCTCATTATTTGTGTGCATAACCTATCGTAATCTAACCCTAGCCAATAATTGGGTTTTTGTTGGGAATCTTATGGAATGCAGTGGATGCTCAGTATTAATGTAAAACTTATATGAGGAGCAAACAATACCAGCCAGTAGAAAAGAAGTGGAGCACAATTAGTGGGTACGGTGACTGGTGTAGCAAGTTCCAGCCAAAAGTACGACTACAAAGACAGTTGATTTGTATGTAGAAAGTCTTTAACTGTTGCCTGAATACTTAACATTAGTATTAGTAAGTATTAGTAACATAAATTTTCTAAACTTGTAGGTCAGTAGTAGGTGGGCTTTTATTGTGTTCATCATTTGGTGCTAAACTGAGATGGAGGAAACAATCTTAACATAATCTTATTTCATCACTTTAATGAAACAAATTTAGCCAAGCCAGTAGCAGTATACACACAGTACAACATATGACACTAACACAGTGCCACATTCTGCTAAAATGCAGAACTCACCTCTTTTGTTGTATGGTAGCAGCTGTTTGTGTGTGGGAGTTTTCCACTTCTCTGATACCTATACAAGTGATTTACTGTTAATATTGTTCTAATACATGCTGCAACAAATCATCTACATCTAATGTTACTGGACCTTCCGATTTACAAATTAAGTTCAGCCTACACAGCTGAAAGAGTGGCCAAAATGTATTTGTGAAACTGAATGCAGCACCTGTACTCAGTGTATTCAGGGAATGGTGAAGTGAAGGAAGAGGAGTCTCTACCCAAACCCAAAGCAACACGTGCAAGCCCACACAAATGTGCTGCATGGTGCATTGGGATGTTTGGGCACATTGTGTGGTACACTGTGATGTTGGGGGCGGACTTTTAACAGATGGCGCCAGCTACCTCCCAGGATAGTAATGTTCAATTATCTGTGTCCAATTTACACCTTTGTAATGGGTGAGAAAGACAGGGAGAGAGAAAAGTGAAAGAGAGTTGGAATAAATGAAAGCCAGGATAGACAGGAGACATTGCAGAGGGTGTAGCAGTTGCAGGAATGTGAAGGTTTTTAAATGTTAAATAATAATAAGCACGGTTATGTGCATTCTCCTCCTGCATGCGTCCACCTCCCCTCTCTTCCCCTCCCCTCCGCTGTCCTTACATAGCTCCCATGGGCATGTGCCTGTGGATGACTATAATGGGAGCATGTTGAGGTCAACTTTAATTTGATGGTGAAAAAAAGCAAACAAGTCGCCATTTTATTTATATATTTAGTTCATTGTAACACTCAGAAGGAATTAGTTCCAGTTCAGTTTGTTCAAAATGACCCAGATGAGTTCAAATTTGTCTTTGGTAATTGGACACAGTGTTTCTTTTGTTCTGTAAACATAAGCGGTGGCATGAAATGAAATTTATTCACGTCTCCCAGGCTTGGGTGAAAGGTAATGGGTGAAGCAAGGTGTGTCAGTACCTGGATATCATTCTGCTATTTTGTCCATTTTTTAGTCTTTATCATTCTTCATAATTTGTGTAATAGTTGTTCATATCACAAGAGCCTTGTTTGATTTATCATATCTATTAAGAAAAAAGCTGTCTCAGTCTGCTTTCAGTAATTGCAGTTTCTTCACTTTTGTAAATTTTGGCAATGAAAACATTGAATCAGTAAGACATTTTCCACCATCTAAAATTTTTTACCAAATTGGGTTTAATAAATGAAACAGACTGCCTATCAGATTAATCTGCATTCAGAAAGTAATATATCTCATGTCTTCTGCATCAGAAGATATTAGGAACAAGATAGAAAATTTCAGATACATATCAAGTTTAATACATCTAAACATACCTAAGTCTGATTGGTTGGAGGGGTTGAAAACAAATGCAAAATTTAACCAGGCAGGTCACTTAAAAACAATTTCTTATTAAAAGGACGACCTGGCAGGACTCTTGCCAGGCCAGCACTGCAGGAGGCAAGCACACCCACATGAACACACAAAAAAATATAGGACAAAACAGATGGACAGCATTAGGTGGGAGGGGAGGAGGAAAAGAAAACATTACAAAGTGCTGACTCACATCAGTAATGTAAATCAGTGGACAGGTAAAAGCAATAGAAGAGAAGCAATACAATGAGCAAATAGGCAGAAAGTATAAACAATTATATAAATGTAGTTGTAACTGGGAGAAGCTTTTCCTACTTTCAGTTTGAATTGATCATAATTTACACTGAACACTGTGCTTGTAACAGGATTTTTGCACACTAAAAATATATCTATTCAGAAGGTAGAATAGCCTCAGCAGAAATAAGCCTTATATTCAGCTATTGTTCTGTATATCATCACTTCACCTACTGCACAGCCACCCTTTAGGCTCACAGCTGCTTTCCTGTACATTAGTGGAATCACAAGTGAGTATAATTGCTCTTAAGTAACCGCTTTCCCTGCACTGGAGAGTGTCAAATGGGAATATTCTGTACTGATGGAAAAAATACATCTCTTATAGATGTTGAGAAGGTAGTCTACGTGGTAGGAGTGTAAACAACATGGCAGAGAAAATATACCTGAAGCTGAAGAAAATATTATTTTTAAGATTGCCTGGAGTTATTACTAGAGATTTGTATGTTCTGGTGAAGCAGGAGCAGAAGACATCAGAGAAGAAGATCCTTGCAGGAGGCCTGGCTGACCTTGTTAGGTAGAGTTGGTTTTACTCCCATGGGAAACCTGCGCGTTGCAGCACCATTCACCTCTATACAGCTACTTCATTAGAAATTCCACTGCGCCTCTATCTCTACTGTGTTTTCTGTATTATTCTTAGGTCTTTTATTTACATGAAAACACAACAGTCGTATGCTCTTGCAGGAAAAAAAAATCTACAAACACCATTAAATTAGAAAGCTGCGGATGTAGGGATAAAAGGGAGGAGAATGCAAGACAAAAGAGTGAAAGCCATAGTCAAGGACTTGAAAGGAGGGTGAATCCACACGTCTTAGAGGCCTTTCTTCTTCCCCTTATCCTTTATAGCTGCGGTCTCCAGTGAGCTGCTGCCCACTGAGACAGGCTGCGATCCTGATGCCCTAGAGATTGCCTATTGCTATCATTACAAAAGACACCTTGCACTGCAGCTGCACACACAAGCACACACACCACTACATGTAAATGTGCGAGAAGGCACACAGTATTTTGCTTCTAAACAAACTCACAATACCATAAACATATACAGTACACACGCACAAACGCACATGCAGCATTCATTAGGGGTGCACAGCCCCACGGGTCCCCTAAGCTTTCAGTCCCTCCTGTCGGAAGTCTATTCCCCTCTTGACCTGCTGGAAAGCCAGGGAAACACAATGCCCTAAATAGAAAGGGATATAAAGGTGATGGTTTGAAAATATGAGGTAACAGCCCGGTGATGAGTGAAGCAGTAACAATCACAGAGAGCTTGCACTGTTTGATGCCAAATGGTCCCTTGAGGGCGAAGCTCACCGGTCAGCTCCCTACGGAGACACAGCGAACACTTTGCCAATTTACCATCTTTCTAGCCATTGTAATGCAACGCAGCACAAACATGCCTTTGTTCACTGACCTTTGAATAATTCAGCTTGAGCAAAATGCTATGACACATTTTTGATCAAAGTCTCACTATCAAGGGGAGGAGGCATTTTCCAGACGCTATGTGTTCCTCTCCACTGAGGATAAAAGCTTCCCTCCTCAACAGGATCTCTGACTAACAGTAAGGATAAAACCACAAAATAGAAAATCCCTCAGAAATATATGGCAATCCATATATTTGAATTAAAGAGAGCACCATATAGCTCCATATCCTGTAGGGATTTGACCTCTGCACAGGGTAAAAAATTTAGCTTGTGTTATCTGAAAGTTTTCCTTGGAAATCTCCTGTCCCTTCACCCTGTGACGAATGGTTGGAGATTACAGGTTGGTGACCAGGCATACGCATCCACTTCAAAGCTTTGTCTGGAGGAAGCCATTTGTTACCCCCAAGGCATCTATCACAATATAACTTCACCTTCTAAACTATTCATTTGAAGAAGCAGTGGAAACAAAAAGCATCTGCTGAGTTATAGGCTGTACCTGGACTGTCCATCACGCAACGGCAGTACCTGTTTGACAGTGTGTGCGTGTGTGCACATGCGTATGCATTCAGGTGTGTCCATCATCCTATAGCAATTCCTGTTTGACTTTTCTCGTTGGAGAGATTCATGGTTTTGATATCCCTCGGGTGTTTTCTGGAAATTGAAATGTGCTCGAGCCCCCGAGGGGAATTTCTCTCGGGCTTTGAATGGCAAAAATTTTATGGGCTGTGTGTGTATGTGTATGTGTGTGCTTTTGAATTTGTGTGCACGTGCCCATACTTGCTTTTAGCGGTAAAAGGGCAGTTTTAATGAGATGACCATTGTCAAACCTACACTTGTCTTTTATCTTCTCTCCTGATCCTCTTAGCTTGTCTCTTTTACACCATCCTCTGTCCCATGATGAATGGAAATGTTGCATACTATATTATCCACAGTAACATGATAACAATGGATTGAAGATTTCAGTGATAGGGAGCTACCATAGTTACAGTCCAGTGAGTGATTCTGAGGGATTAATGGATTAACAGAGATCCTGTCTTGTCAGTTTTTGGACAAGAACGTTCTCATCAAGAATTCATCAAACACCAAATAGAAAAGTAAAATTATAAATATTAGCTGATAAGTTTGAACTCTTATGCAAAAATTCTGAATTCTAAATCATCCCAAGAGTCATAATTCATGTTGACTCTCATTATTTATTCTGTGTGGGAAGGGTTTGGTTGTTTGTCAAGCTTGTGACTATAACACAAGACAAACTCATGGCTCTATGTTTTTCTAGAGGGCCTCTGCTGCCTAATAAAGATGGCTCCTGCTGCAGATACAGTATACCTGCCAGTAGACAGAGGCACTCGGTGCTGAAAAACCATCAAGCAGCCTGGCATCATGATAGAACATGTGTACCTTTCTGGCAAACAGAGCTACATAGAATGCAATCATAAACATCAAATTGGTCATTTCAGTCATGAGGATAATTGCTTTATACACGGTTGCCATACAAAGTGTGCAATCAGGAATCTGGCTGCAAATTGTAATTATAAGTCCAAATGTGAGAAAGGCAAATGTCTTTTGTTACTGTATGTACACTGCAGATTTACATCTGCATCTTAAATTACATGTCTGTGTGAAAGAAGAGGTGAGGAGAAAATCATAGATCCTTCAGTAAATAGTTTCAAACTCTCAGTAATATGAACACACTCATCATTGACTGGTGTCACAGGTATTAGAGACATGAGGCACAAAATAAAGCTTGTTCTTTAAATTTCGCTTCCAAAGCCTACAGATTTGAAAGCTGCAGTTCTTGGCTAAAACATTTAAGAAAACATCTTTGATGTTTAATATCTCAGTGTAACTATGCGCTGTCCAGATAAAACCTGACAGTTCCCAGTTTACTATATGCCTAGCAGTGCCCTAGTTAATTAACAAGATATATGAAACTGGTCTAACCAGCGGGAAAATATCAGTACAGGATTCTGTGCAGTATATACCACCACATAGTGTCACTTGTCTCTGATGAAGTCTGCTGCGTGCGTGGGACAGTGTGATATATGGCAGTCTGGGTGTGCATTCTGCAAGTAAAATGTGTGAGGTATGCTGATGCGTTCTGTTGAGTTACATGTTTTGTTATATACAGAGTGTGCGTTGTGTCTAAGCTGTTGTACAGTTGGGACTGGAGTGAACACATGCGTTTTTGTAGCTGCGCGTGCCGTGACCTTTCTTATAGAACAGCTGAGAAGTCAAGTGACAGAGGAGCTGTAAACCAAAATGTCCTGACATTAAAACCACCAGGCCACTGTCACTGAGCCCTCTCCCTAATATACAGCTATAGGACATGCACTGTTTAAGAACACAAGACAGTTCCACTGTCATCCTGAGCCAAGATTAATATGAGAATTAAGGTGAAGACAGACGACTTTTGTCATAATTAATGTATAAATTCCAGGTGTTGTAAATTAGTATTGGCTCACTAATGAGTAAGAACATCTGTCATCCCATCTCATTTGTGACTAAATCTTTGTCACAGCTGATACACAGCTGTGGCCAAAAGTTTAGACTGCAAATACCCATAACAACAATGAGTTTAATACTGTGTCAGTAGTGTTTTTGCACTGTCTTCATATATGTTGGACACATCATTATTTATCACTGACTGTACAATTTCCATCACCTCTACTTGAGAAACATTGAGCTATTAGAAAATCATTATCAACCAACTAAAGCCAGGAAAACCACTGAATCTAAGGTGGTCATTCAGTTATTCCTCTACCTACTACTTAAATAGGTGAAAGTTTCATTGTGCTGCTCTACTCAACTCTACTCAATAATCACACCTCCTTCATCTCCACTCTCATTTTGTTGCAAGTCATGAAGAACCACTTTATTACAAAAGGCACAGACAGCAAAAACATGTTTGCAAATGAGCTGCCATTTTGCTGGGTCAGCTCGGCTTCACTTGATCTACACCAACATATAAACAGTGCCCAAAGTGGTGGTGATCCATCAGGTGCCCCTATGTGTTCACTGTGTGTTTGGCTGAAGGCCATTAGCAGTCAGCAATAAACCATGGATCCCTTGAGTCATGGTCTTTGCATACTGCCTCCAATACACACCCACATTGTCACCTCAACGCAACACAGGTGCTAGAAAGAGGTTAAAAAAATCAATATGGTGTAAGATCAAGTTTCATTCAGTTGTCAAACATTCCCAGACTTTCATCCAATTTTCAATTCCTGACCTCCATCAAAATAAAGCAGACTCCCTGGTATATAACATTTATTTAACAGCAGGTCTGTCTCTTACAGTGCTGGAATGTTGTTAACAGTATTAAGCAAAATTTATTGTTTTCATTAATTAATCGCTCATGAACCTATACTGTAAATTCAAAAGTTGATCACTGTGTTGTTGAGCAGGAAATAGGAAACTCAGCAGTATAGCTCTGGAGGCCAGAATCCCTGGTGCCATTCGCACATGGTCTGGTGATGGTGATTCACCAGATTTGGTTATTTTCAGCATGGGGAAAAAAAAAAGTATGAACACTGTTGGAGACCATCTTTAAAGAGGATGAAGCATGTGCATGTGTGATCAACTCGTGTGTGTGTGTGTGTGTGTGTGTGTGTGTGTGTGTGCGCGCCTTTGTGTGTGTTTTATGGGCCTTCGTCTTATGAGCAGATGATTCTACCACGGACAGGGTATGTATGTATAATTGTGTTAAGGGGAGGAAATCAAATATGCTAGATTAAATGACAAAACAAACAGATGTGTGCCTTCCTGTAATGTGAGAAAACAAGGACGTGGTAGGCAGATCTAATAAAGCAGGCAGTATGGTGGCAATAAGCTGAGTTAAGTAAGCTTGATTCCATCTATTAACACTGTTTACCATCTCCTTTATTACCCGGAGATGAATTGCAGCCCTTAGCAAAAGCTGTGCTAAATCAAATAAGATTTAAGTGCGTTTGCTGCTAAATCAAATAAGATTTAAATACATTTGCTTGTATTCATTCAAAGCTATTTTTATGCTGATGATTCTCTTGAAATCACCATAGTCACAAAGGTGCATAGGGTTTACTATGAGTATGTGTCACAATGTATGTTTTCCTTTTTATGCTCGTGTGTGTATGTGTGGATTGATGACTCCATGTACAGCCAAGTCATAAGGTGACAAAGAGTGTGTTAAGGTTTTACAGCAATCTGCTCACCGGTGGAATATTGGTGGGATTCCAAGGGCCCGGAGTACATCAAACATACGGCAAAACAGCTGCTGCTGTACGAAAGATAAGCTAAACTCTCCATCATGCCGTGTGACAGCTCAGAGAGCCACGCTGCACACATCGATCTCCATAGGCTTTTCACTGCATGTCAGACGCTGAATATATCTGCCACTGTGAAAGAGGTAGCCCGAGGGGGGGGGGGGGTACAGAAGGGGAGAGAAAGATACGGGGAGGGGGGAGGAAAGGGTTAATTCGGAGGTAGAGTGAACATGAAAAGGCAGGTGAGACAAACTCCTGAGTGAGCACAAGTTGAAGGGAGAAGAGCGGAGACAGAAAAGAAGAGGAAAACAGGACGGATGTTGCAATTGAACACGTCCTCCCAGGAGATTTACACCCCAAGGGAATACTGTGATCAGTGTATTGTGTGTACGTGTATGCGTATGTGTGTGTGTGCGTGCACACGCGTGTATGAGTGTGTGTCACAGTAGGTGGTGTCTGTATGAACTATCACAGTTTATTTGTGACAGCTCCCTGCTGACTGTTACAGAGACGGAGAACAACCTGCTTACAAGTTAGAGCTTTTCTCTTCAACCACCACCCAGTCACTCACTTTTCATTCTCTAAGATAAAGTGTGTGTGTTTATGCGATACTTAGACCAATAGCTCCAAGCGTCCCTCTGGTAATAAGTCAAAAAAAAAAACTGGTTTACAAGCATCTTCATGAACTCTGAATGTTCATCTAAAATGTATGGTATTAATCACCGGGTATTTGTGATGGTCATTTATATAAAATGCATGCAGGAAGTGTCTGAAAGTGGGAGTGAACCTGAAGTTTCTGTAATATAGATTTGGACTATTTTCAACCTGCAGGACAGATCAAAACTTCAGCTGTTGCTGAGTCATCTCCTGTAAATGTCAGTGGGCTTTTCCTTCAGATCAGATTTTTCAGATCTTCAGATTTTTAAAGTCAAGGCACAATGTTACTTTCTACAGACTGTATTATTTGCACACTCAAGATACCATGAAATGAAATTAAACCTGCTTGAAGTGGTTTTTGCCCACCAGGGGGCAGACAGATTCCAACTTACAGTAACCAAGGTTTGATTTGTCGATTTCTTACAGCTATCATGTTAGCATACAAATGCCTAGTTACACAGGCAACAGTAATAGGACAACATTCACCACCTGTTGAATGTACAGCAAGTCTAAGTCTATTCATTGCTAGGACAAGAGTTTTGGGTAAATGCAAAATGCAACACTGTATGGAAAAATAGCCAGATCTGATCCCTTTCAGGTGTCAGTTTCTCATGTATCTTGAGTGTTTTCTGTCCAAACAGGAGTACTGTCAGAGGTGGCTATTTGGTAATCGATTGGGAATACTCTGCTCATGGCATGGTAAAACGGAGATTGAATGGAATAAAAAGTGTTTTATTCAATTTCAGTTTGCCAGGACTTACCGAACTGTTGTGTTGGTTGCTTGGTAACTGTACTACTCAGAGATACAAGTGCAGAGAGTGTTTCTTCACAGCTTGTGTTCGCTCTCTCTCTCTCTCTCTTCCTCTCCCTCTCTCTCTCACTATACATACAGCTGCTATTATGAGTGAATAGCTGTAAAAACATATATGCTTTTTCCATCTTTTCGTCTCCAGGATCTCTCTTTTTCCTCTTTTTTTTCCATGGCTATTGACTGGGAGAGATCACAGAGCCACAGCTGTGACAGGTAACTCATACCTTGACAGCAGGGATGAAAGGCAGGAATAGAGGTCAGGCTTTGCTTAGGGAATATTTCACAAAGCCATCAGTCTCATGTAGAAAGCAGTGTTGGTAGAACTGTGACACTTGCTGCCCCGTTTCTCTGTCGGTCCCTCTCCCTCTTAACCAGTGACACAGCAGCGAAGTGCGAAATTTTCACTGGCTGCCTGTACGTGCACATTCGTGTGCATGTGTAAGAGAGGAATCTTGGTGCTCACAAGAAGTTTTCTCCTGTATTCTCCTGTAATTGTTTTAGCTTTTTGTTCCACCTCTAATTTGCCCGGTGTGCCATATTATGACACAGCAGAACAAAAATGTGTTCAAATTAAGTTTGAAAATTCACCACAAATCACAAGAGATATTCATTTTGTCTGTTTGTCTTTCTCACTTCCTCACTCTATCTGTCTTGCGCCTTGGCAAGCTGTGAAATAGTACTAACAAAACATAATCATCTCCATCAGCCACTGAAAATTGGCTATCAGGATTTAACAGTACTCAGATATAAACAAAACAATATGTATGTGAGAAGTCGGAACGAGTGGTCAGACTGTTGAGCAGCTGGTTTGGATCTCCAGGCGTGTTTTCGGGATAACTTCTTGCTCTTCCGCTGACAAGGAATTTAAACCTATTTATGGTATTTTGTTGTGTACAGGGAGAGGGTTTTATAAATCTGTAATCGAAAAGAAAACACAATAAATTTATAACCTGCAGACTCGGCACCTGTGGTTAGATTCTCTTTGTTCTTCCTCTCTCATTTCAGGCTCACTGGAGGCATTCCAATAGATCCATCAATTTGGCAAAGCAGTGTGTGTGAAGCCTGAGAGTCATTCCCTCGGGACATGCACGCAAATACACAGACACATGCGCACACTAATAGACAATCTATGTTGTTTATTTGGCTCTCCCCTGCGTTTTTACCAGGAGGATGTCTCAGAGGTGATGCTCGTGTTGTTGGTTAAGTCCTCTGTGTTGGGGCTGCCTTTGTTTTTACACATAGCTATATATTGCTACACATGATTTTCCCATATCATGGCATCTACTAGATGCCACTCCTGTCTGTGCATGTCCTCACCAATTACAGTGCTGTCATTCACAGGGTAATATGCACCAGTGTATGCATGCATGACTGTCGTCTGTCCTGAGCATACACACACACACGCAGACACACAAATCATTGCTGCCTGTATGTCCACAGACGCCTCCATCAGCGGCTGTAAAATTTTCATAACCTAACGTCTGTAGTTTCCAAAAGACATCAAACGAAGCACAGCGTTCACTAATCAACCACATGATATCTACAGTATGTCCATATCCTTATGGGTCTTGCAAGCTCATTAGAAAGCAACAAGCTTCATTGCATGATCCACATGATGTGACGGGACTAATTAAAAGGTGCCACGCTGTAAGGTCTCAATTTGCTGATGAGCCAAATCAGGACATTCTCTTTCAGGGTTGAACGATCGAGGGTGGTGGTGGTGGGTTGGGGGGGGGTGGATCTCAGTGCTCATGATTGACATTCAAGATAAAGAGTGTGCTGTTTCTGCATATATATATATATATATATATCTACACGACAGATACAGGCACACTGTTCTCCCTACAGTTATCTAATCAGCTGCTCTGTCTTCTGTCTTTTGTCCTCTCTCCTCTCTGGCTTTCTGGCGTCTGCCTCTCTTGCTGTCCATCCACCCCTCTCTTGTCTACTTGGGGATTCCAGTGATGGCTTCAAAAGGCAAAGTTCGAGGTGAGTCGTGGCTGCGTTTTCCCTGCTGTGCCTCAGCCTTACGAATCTTCACATCAGAAAAGTGAAACTGAATTTAGGTTGTTTTTTTTTTTTTATAAAAAAGAATGGCTGATGTTTTAATTTGTTTGCTTGTTTTTACGTTGTAGTGTATCATAGAAAAAGGCAAGGGGAGTTTTATAAAGGGTTTTGTTGTACAGTAATTTCAAATCTCATTTCAGCTTTCGCATGCACTCTTCTGTTTTAATAGGATTTTAGTGGAAATACACTAACTACACTATACACAGTTTATTTGTCATTACAGTGAAAACATGAATGTGTTTTCTGGTTTTTAAATGGCAGCACTACCACAACATAAAGCTCATCGTAGAGTCAATATTCATATTTTTTAACATTTGCTATTCAATTATTTAGGCTCCTAAATGCTGAAGAGGACAGTCTGAGGTCATAAGATTAATAATCTGGTATTTAATTGTGTTATATTGCCCTTTACTATCGCCAGACAGTGGAAAGATGGCAGTAAATTACTATGATCACAATCTTCTCCATCACTCTCTGTGTCTGCAAGATGGCAGCATGTAACTGGAGGATGGATTATAGATCAGAGAGAGTGTCAGAGAGGAGAAGCAGAGTGTTTATTTGAGAGGAGATAACCTGATTATTCTCAGCTGTGTGCTTCAGTAAATATGCCTCTCAAAAAACTGAGAATTTAGTCAACCACGACTGTAATCTCTGTCTGTTTAGTTACCATCTTTGGCTGATGATTACAGAAGCACAGGTCTTGAACACAGTCACTTCCTGAGCAGAGACATGATAATAAGTGGAATGAGAGGATAGGCATCAGCTCAGGAGACTGTATGTGCAGATCAAATTCTATTAAGGAATATTTGGCCAATTGCACCTGTTTTAATTATTGACGGACTTGATTGTAAGTGTGTTGAGTGTTTCTTTGATAAAACAATTCAAAACTGTAATCTGAGCCAAACTTGACAGTAAAAATTGACCAGCAGGAAAATCTATGTCCAAATTCAAATTTACCCATCTAGATAAAAGTGTGGTGCATCTTTTGCAGGGGACTGTATTTTTAAAAAAGTGACATTTACCAGAGGGATTAGTGGGTAGCTGGCCTTCTGTTAAATAACTGCAATGGTCCGCTCTGATAAAACTGTTGCTTTTGTGCAAACACACAACAGCAAACCAAAAATACTGTATTTTCAAGCGCTTGAAGCAAGTTTGTCATTTTCAAAGTCCACCTGTTGTACAGTGATAGATCTGGTGTATTGCTCATGTCAAAACCCAGTCCTCTCCTTACAATGCTGTCTCCCTTTCCCTCCTCCTCCTCCTCCTCCTCTTCCACATCGTCAGTAGTAGTAATGATACCAAGACCATCAACATCACGTTTCATCTCCACTCTTCACTACCCAGCCTTGTCTCACTTTCCCTGCTGTGCCTGAATATGTAATTAATTTAAACCATCTTTCTCTGGGGGCCAGCATCCAGCTGTACAGTGTTTGAATGTAAGGTGTCCATCATACTCACTGTTGACCCACTCCTCTCTTTGAAGGCCTCCCTAACCTGGCTATCATTCCTTTCTATCTTACTGTGACAGTATAGGAAATCCATTGCACTCTTAATAGGGGAACAGAGGACGTGTAGATCAGAGTCAAGCACATGTCTCCCTCCTGCCTCTTGCACCCTTATAATGAGGCTATTGGTAGGAAAACATAACAAGCCAGATAAGATTCATGCTGATCAGTGGGCAGATAAAGGCTCGGTACAACTCAAAGCTCCAATTCATCAGCTTGTGTGTGCTTGCATGAGAGAGATACATATGTAACTGAAGGTCTGAGTGACTGGTTAAGGATGCTTTTTGCAGGTATTCATTTATAAATGTTGGCTAGAGTATATACTGTATAGTAAAGCCAATTACTATATACAACACTGATGATTAATTTTCTTGTCACTGCACTTTTTTATGGGTGAAAGATTAAATCAGGGTTATTTTTAGAAAATGTGACAACATAATGGCATGACTGTCAGGGATGCAAAAGAGCATGAAAAAGGACCTCGTTAAAAAACAACACCGAGATAAATGGCACCTGTACACTGTACTGTGTGTGTGTGTGTGTGTACGCGCAGAACGCAGTTTCTAGGTACCTTTAACCTGTGTCTTTGAAACTGTTCTCAATTCTGATGTGTTATAGTTATTTATAGACAATGTTACTTACAGTGTTACACAGTGTGAGCCTCATGGTTAATGTTCCTGATACCATCTGAAGGTTATATATTAGAAGTTTTCAAAGTCTGACAGAGACTGTAGAGCCTCCCTCAGACAAAATCAAGACCTGTCGTAAGTTCACATCATATGGGATGGTTGTGTTCACATCATCTGGCAACTTGAGGCTGATGTGTGATTAAAGAGGTGGCCAAGTTAAAAATACTGCGCATTGACAATATAACACCATATCCATTAAATGTGGGTTTAATTACACTGAGTAAAGGTCTTTGGCGTAGGCTTACCCATAGTTATTTTGTTTTCAGCCACTTCTGTATTAGTAAGTGCCAAGTTGAAGTTTCCCAGTTGTGATCAGGACTTTGTGATTCATCAACGGCAAGTGGGAAACTGGTAATTATGGTAACTTCGATATGAACAAGGCAGAAGTATCCGTGCTGATGCTCTTTTGTCATGGGAGTTGTAGTTTTTATTAATTGTTGTTTTTTTAGAAAGACCAGTGAAAAAAATTCTGAATGAAAGATTGCATTAAATAGAACAAAGTGGAACAAAGGATACCCTGGATGTAACGTTGTGACTTCAGCTGTCAACAGATTTGCAAATTGGAAGAAGCTGTTTTGGAGGCCCCGTCTTCCAGAAGGAAAAGCCCCATTTATATAATTTTATGTGACTGCAGCATTTCTATAGCTTGGATCAGTATGAAACACCAAGTTTAAATGATTGGTGACTGGTGATCATCACATAGGGTTGTCGTCATCTCTTTACATTATGTCCGATGTGTCTCTATTTAGTAAGATTAAGGATATTGATTGAAATGGGAACACAGAATGAGGAAAAAACACACCAGCAGCCTCTCCCACTTCACAATAACTAAGTTTTAGAACTACAGTTCCCATAATGCTTTGTGGAACATAATAAGGAAGCATAATGTTGGCATGGATACCACTTGAGCCCCATTGTTTAGCCTATATTTGTTTACATTTTGGCAAATTGGCACTATTAACAACAACATGTTGAATGAACTATTAGCAGTTCCTGTTGGAAACCTACACATGGATTTTCAGGCAACTTTCACTTAATCACTTTAAAACTGAAGACAACTTAAAAACTTGAGAGGAATTATGGATGTTTATTTGCGAGGGACAGATAGTGATATCTTCAGAAAGTGTAAGTCACACTGATTTTAAAAAATATGTGTATTATGTCTGTGTTTGACTGAGATATTAGTCAGAGAGGGTGTGATTTTTGATGCAGAATGTAGCAGTCAGGCACTGTGGTTTTACCTTAATTGCCTCTATGAGCTGTGTGTCACAACCACTGCTGCTGCTGCGCCAACCGCTGACCGTGTTAGTGAGACGCCCAAGCTACAATAACAAACTTCTTGTTTTTTGCAGAACATCAGCATGCGTTTGCCACTTTCACCTCATGCAGTATCTTTGCCTCACATCTCACAGTTTGAAAATCTCAGCTTCAAACCCATGGTATTGTAAAGATCTTCTGATATATTTCTACTGACTGAGGCAAATTCATTTATTTTTAACCATAGTCACTTGAATGGTGAGAGTAAAAGGAGTATAAAGGGATGGCATGGCATTTAAAATACACAGTCCACACTTTCATCATTTTCAGTTGTCGCACAAGTTATAAGAGTCTCCTCAAATTATGTACTCAGATGTTCTCATGCTGGGTTAGACCAGTCTGAGTTTAGCTTTGAGACGAGATCTTCAGTGTCAACCCTGCCACCGTGGGCCCAGACTGGAAGCTGTGGTAAAAGAGCATTGCGGCACAGTAAGTCTGACACACGAGCCAAATGATAAGAGCTGTTTTTAAAACCGGCACTTTCTGCTCACTGAATCTTGCAGAATCCCCCTGGGGGCAAAAAGCATTTCCCCAGATCACTTTTAAATGAACAGTATCTGTCAACACATCACCACGCATTAGAAAATCACACTGTGTCATGTTGATTTGGGGAATTTGGGAGTTTTTGGTGGCAGCAATGATTAGTCTGATTTCCCTCATGAATGCCACCCTAGCCTGAGATCATCCTGCTCTCACCCCTGTATGAAAGCATAAGAAATGAATAGCTTCCTGTGATGAAAAGAAGGAGAAGTCAAGCACATTTCTCCTCCACATCAGGTTGACAAATTTTGAGAATTTCAATAGCCGCAATAAATCTGATTTCCCTTGCCCTTGTGCTTTTATGACATTTAATTTACAAAACTTACCACGCCAGCAAGTGCGTGGATGTCGGCTTGGCTTTATATTTAAAGAGAGAATAGAGGAGAATATTTGAGACTATACATACACTGCACACATAGCCAAAGCTTTGCCTTCTGTGTCCTTGTAAGGCTTAAAATAGAACAGATGAGGCTGGGATTTTGCCTAAAAAGGATGAACTGAAAATGACAGTGAGTGTATATTGCACTGCTTACTTTCACCCAGCACTTCTCGTTGGTAACACACAACCCACAACGCTTACATACAGCATACACACAAGCAATTATGTACAAAGAAGCGAACACAAGCACACAGGGAAATGCACTTATACTTGCTTACATTTTTTTATGCATAAATCAGGACAGCGCAGTTTAATGCCGTCTTCTCACATGTCTGCTCAACATCTGCAGCCATGTGAGAAACAAGTCCTCCTTAGCGAAGCGTTTAAGATACCGTTCTTTTGTTTTTGCGCTTGCCTCAGTTATTTACTTCCTTCCCTCCTACCTTGTTTTCACTTATTTATCAAGATATGTACCTTTGTCCTTACCTAACTCACCTTTGCTCTCAGCTTCTTCTGCTCGCTTTTGCCAGCTGGAAGAAAGCACTGTATGAAGTATTTATGAAGGCCAGGTTTACCTCTGTCATAAAACCATGAGATGTCTGCCCTTGGCTCAGAAAGGATAGTGAGATCCCTGGCCATTTTGGAATGAACGAGCTCAAACTCAGACAGCTTACACACAGAGGATGGGCAGAGGCTTATATCCCTGCCCTTTAAATTGATGCAGCTAAATCAAGGGCAGGGATACTGGGCAAATGATAATGGTGTCTGGGAGCATGTCTGGTCACTAGTTTAAAATTAGTGTGTGGGTTTTTACAGGTGGTGATACATAGGATTGGCTTCTGTAAAGCACCGTTGCACAAAAGTTTAGCCGTGGCAGGTTTTCATCAGCAAAGAAAAAAAAAACAGTGCTCTGGCATGTTTGTTCCTTGTAGTGCTTTGTACACACAAGAAGGTGCTATCATGGGAGAAATTCTTTCCTGGATGTTTTGTCACTACCTTAACAACGTCTGTTAGCACCTCTCACACCTCTGATGCTTCTGGAAATATCCTCCCCCATCTCAAAAACAACCCTCTGACAGCTTGCGGTTCCTCCAAACCAAGCTTAAACAACACCTAATAGCACCACAGAGAAGTAGGTGATATTTTGCTGATCTGACTCCAGGGGTTGAGTTGGACGTCAGATTTGTGATGGCAGCACCAACAGCTGCCCAGTCTAATTACTGTATGTAAATGACAACAGAACTGCCATAGCCAGCTACTCTGGTGCCGGATAATTAATTTCATATCTCCAGATCAGAAATGACTGTCCTGAGGTGGTTGTACGCCAGCACTGAATACAAAGGTAGCTCCACCCTCTGCAGTGGTTGCGTTCAGTTTGCTCACAGCAGGAATCTTATCACTGTCAGAAGAGCAAGTTTAGATTGGAAATGTGCCTGCACACACACACACACACACACACACACACACACACACACAGACATGAAAATGAACATACAGTTCACTCTCAAACATGAAGAGAATGAAGCAAAAAAGCAGAACGTTTCATCAGTTGAGTTATAAGAACCAAAGTGGAGTGAACCTTCACACAAAGCATATAACCCATAATAGTAATGTGATTTATATACATATTTCTGACTCATAGAGTTCAGTTTATTAAAGATTACTAAACATACCAGTTCTGCCAGCAGAGTGTCTATGGATTATATTATTTCTACATTTATTCATCGTGCATGCCTATTTTGATTATTAACTATCAATTAGTTGCAGCATACTATGTGAATTATTTTTTGATTTGACCAAAAAGTCTGTTTTTCCTCTCACTGCTGAGGAGTTTTCCTCTGCTCTCATTAAAGCTCCCACTGTTGCCCTGTGGAGAACTGAGAAGACTCAGTTTCCCTTTACAAACTTGGAAAACCTACAGTTAAAGCTCCGCCCTGGTTTAATGCCTGTGCAGTTAGGCTCCAAGTGTCCTACCAGCAGCTGAGATGCTGTCTGGCTAAATACCAATAATGTGTCTAAGCAGAGAGAGACAAATGTTTTTTTTTCTGATATCATCTTCAAACTCACATAGATCCAAAGTTTTATTTAATACCAGAAATACACAACTCAACTCTACTGTCATAAACTGCCCTGAAGCAACATCTGAACTCTTTGAATATTTTGAAGATTCTTTATTAACAAACTGACTCCGTACGAGCTCTTATCTCACTGCCCCCCTACTGTTATCCATCAGAGTTAAACTCATACCCCTCAGTTTTTATCAACTTTGAACTGATTTCTCTCTCCTTTTGACACATGTTATTTCACATATGAAATCTAGTACATGTCCCTTAGACATCTCACTTCTACTTAAGGAATTGCTGGACACTGCCGGGCCAAGTATTTCATCAGTAATTAATAGCCCCCTGGTAAATGGATGTGTCCCATCTTGCTTTAAACATGCTGTCATACACCCTCTGATCAAAAAACCTAACCTAGATCTGTCTGTTCCCAATAATAACTGCCCAGTCTTAAAGCTATCATTTTTATTCAAAGATTCTTGAAAAAGTCATTTCCTCTCATCCTATCTCCTTCTTGGACAAATTCAGCATCATGGGTAAATTTCTGTCAGGTTTTAGGATGCATCATAGGATACAGTCTGTTCTCCTGATTTGTTCTTGTCTTTAGACTCATGAAATCACCCTATTTTAAATCTTTTAGATCTCTCTGCTGGCTTTGACTCAGTCGATCACTCCATCCTCTGGGACAGCTGTAACCATGTTGTCTGCATTCAGGAACAGGCCCCTCAGTGGTTTCCCTCCTGCCTTCAAGACGGATCAGCCTCTGTTGCCTGCTGAATTCAAAACGTGTACTCTTCCTCTGTGCCCATCTCCTGTGGAGTACCACAAGGCTCCATATCAGGCCCTATTTTATTTTCCCTTAATATGCTTACTATTTAAAAAAAAAAGTACAGTGTCTCCTACCATTTTAGCAACAACATCCACATATAAAGCAGAATAAAACTAACATCTTACTCCTCAGCCCTGCCGAGCAGTTCGCAACCACAATCAATACTCTTGGGGCCTCTATCATTGAATGTTAACTCCCATGCAAGAAATCTCTTTATTATCTTTGATTCTGGTTTTAACTCATCTCAAATCGTTTGGGAAATTAAAATCATTCCTGTTAAAGATTTTGAGACTATATTTCATACTTGTATTTCTTCTTGCCTCAATTATTGCAGCTCTCTCCAGGTAGGAATCAGTCAGTCAGCCTTATCTCACTTGCAGCTGGTTCAAAATGCAGCAGCGAGACTCCTGACTGATACCAAGCAGAGAGACCATATCTCCCCTATAGTGGCCTATCTTCACTGGTTACCAGTGCAGTACAGAACTGATTTTGAGATCAGAGTTTTATTTGTTTTTAAAGCACTCCACGGACTGGCAAGAGGTCACATCTCTGAACCTCTTGTTCCCTCTTCTACTTCCAGACCCCTCAGGTCTGTTAACCAATCACTGTTCTCCATTCCACGCCACCAGTTAAAATGCAAAGGTGTTCAAAGCTTTTTCTGTTGTTGTCTGACAGTGTTTTCATTCGGTAAATTTTGGCTACAGGTAAGGTAATGTTAATGTAACTGTGTCCCCATTTAAAAACACTCTAAATGCATTTAATTGTTTTTTATATTCCATCAGTAAAATCTGTTCTGACTTACAGAGGACTAACAGATACGACAGCTACAAATATGTGGGTATTGCTGTTGAAATGTGTCAAGCCAGACTTCACTTTCTCATCTGCTTTCAAGAGGTTTAAAAGATAAATTACATACAGAGCTGTAACTCCCCCGATCCTTTCTCGTTTTAAAAGACTGACATATAGTTTTGTCACACTGGCGATTACTATTTTTCACAGGTACACAATTTAATTTCAATGTGAATACTGCAGGTTCATTTTTCATGCCAGGCGTAATAGCATTATGAAATGTTGATAAATCACATTTTAGATGCAAACATGGATTTGGGATGCATGTTGGTAGAAGGCGTGAAAAAGGTCACATCAAAAGAGAAAGAAACAAGACTGTGTGTATGACATGTTCCTGAGAAAAGGAAGGAGTTTGTGTGAAAATTGTCACAGTCGCAGAGGGAGGGCAGGGAGTGATGATGCACTTGTCTGATATGTTAGCTTCTGTTCCAGGAAGTTACTAACAACATTTTGTCTTCCATATTATCAGCTAAAATTGGTTCTTGCCCAGAAAAAGAGAAGAAAAAAAAAAAACCTGCCTTGAAATTACTGTGCATTTGTATTTTCAACAATGCTGATGCTCTAAACCAGTGAGGAGGTTGGAGATATATTTTCTTGCTCAAGGACGCTCTGACAGGATACATGGCTGGTTGATGAATTCATACCAGCCCTTGAGATGATCAAACTCTTGACCTTGCACAGTCTCTCCAATCACGAGGCCACCCTGCTGCCTGGCGCTCTGAGAATCACTCAGTCTGAGAAGCTTGTGTACCCAGCTGTGTAGCCACCTGTGTAACCTTATAGACACTAAGTGGTCACGGCACAGGTGTCATGTCCTATGTAATCTTGTGCATCTCATTCATGATCTCCTGAGAGGGATGCTTTTTGAACACTAAACCACTTGTGGTCACACATTTGAGTGTCAGTGAGTGTCTAAACCGGTGCTGTGCTGTGCTGTGCTGTTTTGCCTATATGTAATTTGAAATGCTCATTTTTAACACATAATTACTATCATCAAAACAACTACATGTTTTCAGAATGTTTTTTAACCTTTAATTAAAACTAAGTAACATTAATAATTATTATATTATAATAATTTGTTTAGGTATAAATAATTTTCATAAAGTTAGATTTTAAAAAATAATAATAATGTAATTCTTGTGTATTACAAGTTGGGCTGTATTTTTTGCTAAATTATTAATTTTTTCTTTGTTTTTTCATCATTCCTAACAGTAATAATGACATTGCACAATCCCATTAGAACTCAAGTCAAGTTATTAGTTTAAAAGTCATTTTAGCAACAGAACTCCCATCACTTAAAAAAGGAGTCACATGGGGAAAGAAACATGAGCTAGATAATGTGAGAGGTTTTAAACAAACCATGAGTTTAGCAAAACCTGTGTGGAGGACACGTGAATGTGGACAGACACCCATCACGCTTTTTAAACCGACTTTCAGGCTCAACTTTGTACTTAAATACATATGCTGTACATGCACGCAGCTTTTCTCTGTAATGACAGATTATTATTATGGGTGTGCTAACTGTAAGTTTTATCTCCAGATAATGTGATACATAATCTTGTTATATTGTTGGCTTGTTAACAACCTGCCAGACTGTCTGAGTGCTCCTTTTGCTCTGTTGCAACATCACCATGTTGCCAGATATCAGAAATTACTATTTTCATAACTGATAGAAATTGCAGTGAACATTGCAAAAAAAAAGGGCTTGAGCTATAACAAACTGGAATTATCCATTAAATGTGAATTTGCAGCAATGTGATCCCCAAGTCTGCATTTATCAGTTGTGTTCAGCTGGCTTAAAAGGTGACTCAGCTAATCAAAAACTGTGGACTGCCTCTATCCATTTTGTAATCCTGTATTCCTAGCCATAATTCATAGCTCTACAGCTCAGTTGAGCTTTAGTCCTGGTATAAAGGTCAGTAGCTCCAGGCTGTCCGTCTGTCTGCCCGCATCTCTCTCTTTTTCTCTGCTTCTTGAATGCCTAAATAAGAAAGGTTAGTAGACTCAGCTGCTCTTGCTTGAAAGGTCATGTCAGAGAGCAGACAGGAAGCATTCAGGATACTCTTATCAGTATTATTTGTCCAGTAGTTTGCTTTGGCAACATGTACTGTGTGTCTGAATGTGCCTTTGTGTCATGTGAATATCTCTACTGGCCGCGTCGGCATATACTTTGGGGATAAGTAATAGTTTGGTCTTTTGAGAAATACTGGATGCAGTGCTTTGTGCACTGGGAGGCACAAGTCCAAATGATTGTGGGGAAGCTTTGCACCCAGTCTTGATTAGTAGCCAGTGCTTATACTGGGGGAGGGAGGATACCGAGTGGTCCCATTCAAACTTAAGATTCAGCTCATCTAAGGAGACAGCTGTGTGGAGGGTAAAGCGTGAGATTGAGATCTGGTTTCGCATCTCTAGGGGAAATAATGACTTGCTATTTGTTTAGAGGCAGCTGTAACCCACATTGCAATAGTCACTATCCCAAATGAATCAAATCTTGCTTTGCTTTATAGCATATGCCATTTATGGTGACATATATATATTATCCAATTCAAGCTAAACATAGCAAGGCTAATTTCATTATGTCATTACTCGCTAATGTCATACAGATGAGGACATTGTTGACCTGGCTTACTTGCCCCTGGTGTGTCAGTCAAAGTCGAGGGCAATTAAACTGACCCCCTCTCTCTGAGAGATGGAGCACAACTGAGCACAAGAAAAGAGTTAAGGATCAAGATAAATTTGAAAGACTGGGGAGACAGAGAGAGAATATGAAAATGAGAGAAAGTAGAAATGCCACCCTTCAGGGATCAACTAGAGGAGGGAACGTGACAGAGGGAGAGAGAGGAACAGAGAGAGGGGGGAATTGAGTGGAATGGATGTGAACTGGAAAAGATAGAGCAAGAAACTGAAAGTAGGAGAAAGAGTGGAGTTGGAGTGAGGGAAGGACCTAAATTTAGACATGGAAATCAGGAGAGAACAGCTGCCTCCTTCCCTCAGGAGATACATTTAAATCAGGTCTGGGTGGCCAGAAGGGAGAATGGAAGAACCTACTCCACTGGCCAATTAGGCGCACAGAGCAATGCACTGTTCTAATATAACCATCATTGAAGCCCCTTTGGCCCTTTCAGTCCCACTGGACGTGTAGCACCAGACAGTGACGCAGGGCTTAGGCAGAGTTAGGGATCCCCGGACTATTGTTACGTTGTGTAGGCACTAGTAGCGGACAGGAGAGGAGAGGAGAGGAGAGGAGACAAGGGAAAGAAAAGGCAAACTTTGATACTTCAGATGTTTTCCTTTGGTCCTTATGTGCAGAAATGTAAGAAATATTGGTCACAGCATGTCTACAATGTAGCACGTGCTACGTATATTTCCACATACCTCTTCCTTGCAGTAGAATTCATTTGCTATTGTCAGGTGTTGTGCTCCTGTTTCATAGTCTTCAGTGAAAGTCTGGATAGAGAAAACATATTTTGGAAGCAGCCATTTTTCCTAGAGGTGTGTGTAGCACTTTGCTATAACCATTACATCACTTTCCTTGTTTGTCAAAAAAAGATCATCACAGGAACCAACTAGCAGATTATACTTTCGGGGATGAGTGAAGAGTTGACAAATCAACAAGCGAGCATATCTCCTGAGTGTCTCCATTTTTCTGTGACATTTTGCAGTGACACATCCACTAGAGTAATGAACTAAAATTATATGCCATGTCACATTGAGCAGGACCTCGCTCAAAAATTCTCATAGCTACTGTTCAGCATGGTGGTAAACCATTAACTTGCCTTTGTGGCCAGCACAAAGGAAATAAAATGTATCACACTGGGCTGTATGTCGCCCAACTGCGTGAGTGAGAGAAATGAGAAAAAGTAAGTGATTTAAAGAGAGGAAGTAATAAAGAGAGCGAGGGCAGACACGGGAGAATGGTAAATCGCTGGCAGATCATGCCTCATGCAAAACTTTCATGAATAAAACATATTCCTAGCCTCCCATAGCGCAGATCCATTTTTCCTCCGTTTCCCTCCTCTTCCTTCTCTATCTCCCTGCACGCATGATTAACCTCGGGAGGCCTTAATCAACACTGGAAATGACCTGTGCTCCTTGACTTACCTCTCTCTACCTCTCCTTCCCTCCTTCACCTCATCTTCTCTCCTCTCAACACGTCCTTCACCACGGGGCTGTCTGTGATGGGGTTTGCCTCACCCCCACTAACCCCACAGACAAGAGAGTGTTTGAGGGTTTATTTATCTTTCCTGCGCAATCATTAACTGCTGATTATTACAGTGCTGGATGTGATCTGATACATTACCAGAGCTGAAACAGTGTGTGAATTGCACAGAAATGGAAGTTGTAGTGTTGAAAAATTCCCAATTTCTGAGTGTTTCCTATTTCTTTCTTTTCTTTTTTTTTTCTTCAGTTTTTATGATCCTTTCCTGGGGGGATGGTGGTTTAAGACGGGAGTTAGCTGGGGATGAATAATCTTTCTTACCTAAGCCTTTATTCACACAGTCTTTAAAACCTGTCCTCTGGGGATGAGGACAGAAATAGATTTATGGTTATTATTATTTACTTGCTTACTTGCTCCATCAGCCTTCCTCCCCCACTCACACACACTCACTCACTCTCACACACACAAATACACCCAGAGCTGTATGAGCTGTCCAAAGTTCTGAAAACTGGCAGGCAGCTATTGACTAACCAGTTGCGAAAGTGACCTTTCCGTGGTCCTGAAAACCAGCTCCGTTCAGCTCAGAGGTCACACAGAATTACCGTATGTAACGCTGTTTGTCTCTCGTGTTTCTCTCGTTCCAACTGCACACACACCAACATCCACACATGCACACGTGTCCATGGAGAACGGTTTTTAATTGGACTTCCCTGTATAGCTGAGGTTTCAGGGTTGATACCACAGGCTAAATGCCCCCTGTATCTTCCACGTTTGGGTTCAATTTAGCACACAGTAGTGACTGGCTGTCCTGCATGAACATTTGCTATGTAATTAGAGTGTTAAGCTTTTTTCAAAGACAAATACCAGATTTCCTCTCTATGTCCTGCAGTGTGAGGAGTTGATTTACACCTCCAGTGACAGAAATTTATTGTGTTTATTTTATGTGTCTCTTTATGAACCAACTGGATAAAGTCCACCTTCATGGTTTTACTATGTGATCAGTGTTATACTGGATTTAAATTTATTTAAGGAATTAAATTAACAAAGCAACCTTTACAAATCAAGCAATAAAAATGCACCATCTGCCTCACTCTGTCTAGCTCTGTATCTTTCTCTCCCTCCTTCTCCGTATGCATCCTCATCTCCTCTTATGTGTCGTCATCGCAGGCATCAGCGGTCAGTACCCTCTGGTTCAGAATGTGACGGTGACAGAGGGTGGGACGGCGAACCTGACCTGCCGCGTGGAGTATAATGACAACACCTCCCTCCAGTGGTCAAACCCGGCACAGCAGACCCTCTTTTTCGGGGACAAGAAAGGTGAGTTTGTGATTGACACACATCAGCAGCCACGGCAACAGATGCAGTCTTACAAAGTATTCCCTGTGTTTCACTTTGTGGCAGTTGAGAAATGCACAAAAAAAACAGCATTTTATTTTATTTATTTATTTTAGGTTGGAGATCAACCTGGAGAAAAAAAAAAACTCTCTTGAATAAGCTGCTGTCTTTGTTGTGTCATAGCATCTGTCCCACATTTCATGTGTCTGTCTTTTCCTGTCCTGCTCTGTTTTCACAGCAAGTGCACTCACAGTACAGAGAAACAGACACAGACATGCCAAAGCCTGTTTTTTTTTTTTTTATAAAGTCTTAAAAACCTTTCCTCTGGGGATGAATAGTATGTGGCTATTATTATTTCTTACTTTATCTCTCAACCTTACACACACATACTCTCTCACAGATAAACAGGCTTTGTTTAAAACAGGATAAACAGTGTAGATATCACCTGCCATGAGCGATTTGGACTTTATTGTCTCTGTTTGTTTGTTTTTTGTTTGTTTGTTTGTTTGTTTGTTTGTGCGCAGTCCATTTTACTTAAGTGTCAGAATTGTTTATTGTGTATAATTGGATAGTTGGAAAGTAGGGACAGGGTTGTAGCTCCATTGCATTTCGAGATCAATAATGGTATAAGGACCAGGCTATTGTATAGCAACAGTAGCTTTGATGATTGCTTGTCATTGATTTATATTTCCTGGCATCTCAAGCACAAACATGATCAGTGTAAACCTTGGAGCAGGTTGACTGCAACCCATGGAAAGGAAAATGTTATTTTATTTTATTTTTTCTCTTTTTCTATCTGAACCAAAAAGAGGCATACTCAGAAGTTTAAAATTGTTGTTCAAATCAAGTTAGAACATCAGAGACAACCCACACACTCTCAAAGTCAACCATGCACACTGCTGTGCAAGTGCCCTTCACTGCAGTCCTGTAGTAGTACTTAGCTCACACTGCCTCCAGTGCATGCAGCATAGTGTAAATTAAATTTCTAATAAAAGAACAAATCCAACCCTTTGCACTTAGTTAGGCTTTTGGTGGTGATTTTTTTAAGTATTGCAAAAGGTTCCATATCAAAATGAAATAAGTAAAATTGAGATTATCCAGTAGAGTACTATAAAGGTGCCCAATGGGAAGGATTTCACTATCAAAATAAGTCTGCTAGTTTAACTATGTTTACTCAAGCTAATAGCTCAAGCATGTGGATTTAGGTATGTTTTGTGATATTTAAAAATGGGACACAAATTAAGCTAAAATATTGTCTTTATTAAACTGTTGATACACAGTATATCATAAAAACTGAAAGAAGAGAGAGTTTTGGTAGAAAGGATTTTAAGCCTCATCAATCACACACTCTACTACCTGTGAGAAAATAGCCTGAGAATACTGCAATCTGCAGAAAAGACTCCAAGCTCTGTATAATAAACACTTTATATACTGGAGACCTGCATGGTCCTGCAGAGAGAATCCTTCCATTAAACGGATGCAAACCCTTGTTATCTTTGCACACACATTCACAGACACATTGATGCATGCACGCGCACACACACACACACACACACACACACATGGATATTGTGGGTGTGGCACAAAGCCACCAATGTTTTAATGACTAATGAGTACAAAGGGTTTATTCCTGACCTTTCACACCTTCTTCAGTGAAGTCCCCATAAATAGGATTCATGGGTGTTATTTTGTTGGTTCATGCCTGCTGAAATGATTGTGCCCTGTGCGTCTCTCAGCTGTATTAGGCGAGTGTAATAGAGTATGAATCACACTCTCTTGTAAGTGTCTGGATTAAGCACATATGGGATTTACACAGTCTTCCTCCATTATCCCTCTGCCCACTGGGCTGCCTTGTCCATTTGTGTGTTCACACACAGTACTCGTACTAGTGTGTGTGTGCGTGTCTTTGTTTGTGTGTGTATTTTTGCATACAGTAAATAAATGCATGTGTGTGCAAAGCATTTCAATTTCCAACCATTCACATTTTCACTTATCCACCTTTTTTTCGGAAAGAGCAGCAGTAAAAAGCTGCAATGAACATCAAATTCAACAGCTGATGTTCTCTGCAGGTTATTCCATATCACACCAGGGGTCAGGCTTGGGGGTCTGTTTCATGGCATTTCCAGTGCAGAGTTCTGAGATTGGAAATGAAAAAGGAGCCAAGGACTCTCTTATTATCAGAAAGGCAAAGGGACACCACTAAGTCCCCAGAATTGCGTTGCTGTTTTGGGTCGGCTGCGTGTGTGCGTGTGTGTGTGTGTGTGTGTGTGTGTGTGTGTGTGTGAGACCATGCATGTGCGTGTGTGGTGTGTGTTTTGGGAGCTGTCTTGCTGAATGTGGCAAATTCAGATGCACATGCTGATGGGAGCACTGAGATGGTGAGTGTTTCCAAAGTGCCAGTGGCAGTGTGAGAAAGGAAAGATGTCTCAGCTGCAAACACCTTTGAGCGCAGTAGGTTTCAGATTAATTTTCCTTGCTGCCTGTTGGGAAGAAGAAGATGGGGATTAGGGCAAGCACACAGTTTCTCAAAAATACAACCCCAACTTGCCAACTTTTTGCATACTTTTCTTTGTCACAGTTAGCTGAAAAATAGCTGTTTTTTTTTTTTGCGAACATACAAGATGCTATTTTTACAAAATTCAACTTCTGTCCTGACTCTTATTGGCTGACTCTTTATAATTACAGTATTTTATAATTACAGTATTCATGAACTCAGTGAGTTTTTCTTCATTTTCCTGTTTAACTTTTATTTGTAAAACAGAAATTTGGACAAAGTAGGCACCAATTGTTTGATCATATCTCTTGGAATAAGTGGCAAGATAATAGATGGAGAATAAAACATTTTGATGATAGACTATTCAGGCGAATCAACTGGACCTTGAGAAGGTTGAAATAATGTTTGCTGTCTAATTCAACAGATTGTCTGTGCGCATGTGTCGTATCACAATGAGTGTCACATCCTCTATTAAAGTCCGCCACAGAGCATTAGCATAAACATATTGCTTACAAAGACAAATGCAGCAACTGACTCCATTACAGTCCTCTGAGCGGTGCCGGTTTTTGTGGCTGTTGTTGTTTAATGTCAAGGCTGAGGCTCACCTCCAAGACGTTTAGTTGGATGAAAAGCGAGTCCTCTTGTCTCCCGTCCTCTCAAAGGTGCTGCGATGGCTGTGTGAAGAGTTGTTTGAATTTCAAATAAGTCATTGTCCTGAAAGTAGCCAATTTTGTCCTTTCCATCACTTACCACTGAGGGACTTTAACTGTGCTTCGACAGCGAAAGAGAGAGAGATGAGCACTGGGCAAGAGGGATTCTCTCTTTTATAAGATTCAAAAGAGGCTAATATCTCTTTACAAATTGCTCTTTTGGTTTCATGTAATTCAAGACTTGATAATAGCTTTATTTCCTGGATGAAGAAATTTTGCAGTGAGGCATAATTACAATTTATTCCTTATTCCCATACTAGAAAGAACCTATGTATAATTACTTTCCAGGCTAAATTTGCTGGCCTATTTAGTGGACTCATCATGTGTGAGCACTGGCTAAGGCATGACATTTAAATCCGTTATTCAACACACTTACTGTAATTTGCTAACCCTTTTTTATCCCATTTCTTTTCCAACACCCACATTTGTATTTTCATTTTCAATCCACAGCACTCCCCTGATCCATTCCTCTTCTCTTTAATTATCTGCCTTCCGGAGCATGGCAGGATCATGGTTTACCTGTCCTTATAAGCATCATACAGTTTTGGCCTCCAGCACAAATTTAGCAGCCCTGAAAATATTATAGCTTTGTCCAAAAAGCGACTGATGCAGCAGGCACAGGTATTGACATGCTGTCTGTATTTTCATATTTAGTAATTCGTAGTCTGACATTAGCGTGCAGGCCATTTTGTTCTTGACTCACTTTCTGATGTCAGGAAAACAAAACTGGCCAAGCATGTGCATGTCGGACACGTCCTGGGAGTGTCTTGACAGTTTTATGACTGTGAAACCTCTTCATAACATTGCATATAGTTGAAACAGGGACTTCTTGTACCCTTTGCAATGTTTTTTTTTTTTTTAGTTATAGCTTTTCTGATGCTGTCAAACAACTCTCTTGTCCTTACTATTGTGAAAAAGATACTGGGAATAATCAGCCTCTTTTTAGGCAATAAAACCATCATTCACTAGTTAATTCAGGTCATGTGAACACTGGAAATTAAGCACAAGTGAGTCTTACTTGTTTTCTTTTTTTAAATTTTGTATGAAGAACTAATTTAAATCCATCAAAAAAGCACCAGTAATTGTGTCAAATATTTGTTATTTCACTATATGAAAGTTTGTTTGTTTTTGTTTTTTTGACACTTTATTAAATATTCTGATCATACAAAATTGGTTAATTTGCATTTATTTCTAAATTCTCCACCTAAAATTCAGTGGTGCCAGTAAATTTCGAGGACCGTACCAAAGTTCCATGCTGCACCTGTGGTGGACATCTCTGCCTACACTGTGCCATCTGCAGATTGATTGAATCTGTTTAAACATTAAGATTAGTGTTATGGGTGAACAGCTAAGGGCCAACTGCTCGTTTTTAGACCTCAGAGCTGCTGAATATGAAACTGTTCGGGTCCTCAGATGTCAAATATTCAGCTGTCTGAATCAATTTGCTAGCTGTTTGTGGTTGTGCGAGTGTGTGAGTGTGTGTGTGTTTGTGTGTGTAGGCTTGTAAGTGCACATATACGTGTGTGCCTGTGGAATGTCAAGCATTGCACCTCCCCAGTATGCAACCATGAAAGCTTTGATGCATTCAGAGTATCTGTGCCTGAGCAATTTAGGGGATAGGCTTTTAAAAGTTTTCCAAAGTAAATAACAAAATAAGAAATGCCTGACAGACTTTTTATTAAACAGATAGCAGAAGTTTCTCTCAAAACTTAATCTTAGCAGGAAAGTTAAACTTTTGAGACAGCTGTCTTTTTTTTTTTTTTATTTCCTGGAAGAGTGCCTCTATGAAACATCCTTTCATATCAGCCTGAAGATTGGTACGGTGTTCTCTCTGATAGAAAAAAACTTGACTGTAAATCTCCAAAGATCCCTAACAAGTCCCCTCTCTCCAAGACAAGGACCATAAAACATGAGAGAAAGAAAAAGAGGAAAAGGGAGATGGAATGTAGGCCTTGGTGGGATAAAGGAGAGGAATTAAGGAGGCATTTTATGAGAGCTTTCAGACACAGTTATCACCTCTGAAAGACACAAGCAAACTTTTTCTTTGACCTTGAACATCCGCCGTCTTCTTTCTTTGTCACCTCCCTGTCTTTGCATGTGTTTTATAATATTCAGCTTTTGATTAAAAAAGCTTTTTTCCTCCTCACTTGTGTTTGCATAGTATTTAGAGGTGCAGACAAGTACAATAATTAAAAGCAGAGATCTGTATAGCTGTCATTGATTGTGTCTGCTGCCTGCGAATCAGAGAAATTGTGTCAGCTTCGTTTCTTCGGCTTTAAAGCAGGTTAGGGCGAGTGAGAGACTACACTGTCAAATGAAGCAATAGATCCAGTTATTACTGCCTTTATTAGTGGAGCCACTTATCATTTGTGAGGTGCAGAGAAAAATACCTTAGGCAATGGGAATAATTAGCTCACACTTAGTGGCAGACTCATTCTCTTTCTCTTCCGGGAGAAAGTTCTTGAGCACAGAGTTGGAAAAAGAAACCATAATTTATACTAGAACTAGAAATGAAGGATTGTTTGTGAGAAATTTTTTGCATTATCACAAGGGTAGGGCAACATGGCAAAAAATGTTATCACTACTGACATATTCATCTATCGATACAGACAGTCATCACAATGAATGTCATATTATTTCTCTCAGTTTTAACTTTATTCCTGAGGGAAAGTTGAAATGATGATATTTGTGGATTTATATTATCCTTTATGGTCAGAACATGACAAACACTTTGCCAAACAGCAGAAGATTTCACAACTCTGAGGCAGAACATTCAAAACAATTGTAATGATAAAATCTAGCCTAATCTAAAACCTAACTGCGCAATGCACACCTCCACACCTGCGACCAAATTAAAAGTTCATGATTCATTTTTGTGCTTGCTATCTAAATATGGAAATTATTCATAATGAACATTTATCAACCATTTATTATGTCTCTATCGAGGACAAATTATATTGCGATAGTTATCGTTTTATTGCCCAGACCTAATTATCACCATGAAGATTTAGCCCTGTAAACACTGTCTTTGAAAAGCTTTTCCAGATTAATTTGGAAGGATAGCTGTAGCAGGTACCCAAGAAAAATATGAACTACCTTATAGACCAAAGGTACCTGTTCTTAAGCTCTCTGGTTTTAGGTGGGAGATGTATCCCTCTGCAAAATACAGTAGGGTTTACAGGCAAGAGCTGTCTCCTCACTGACCTGCTTCTCACAAAAGATTTAATGAAGTAGGGCTGGTGGAGATGTCCCACTGAACTTGGTGTGACAGGTAGTAACCGATGAAAGAAAATCATTTCTGTCACAGGAAGAATCTCCACAAGCCAATTATTGTATGGAGTGTGGCACATTTTACATTTTAAAAATCCAGTGTGTGCCTCGGAAAGGTATAGCAGGTAATGGAGGTTGAAGAACGGCTGAGATACAGAATATACATCAAGCTATTCAATAAACATTGCATTCTGTTTGCCCCCACCCCCCCATCATCCCTTACACTCTCTCTCTCTTTCTCTCTCTCTCTCTCTCTCTCTCTCTCTCTCTCTCTCTCTCTCTCTCTCTCTCTCTCTCTCTCTCTCTCTCACACACACACACACACACACACACAGACAAACTCAAGTCCCCAGATGGGTTGTTGACAAGGAAAAGAGAACAGTCACATCCAGACACAGGCAGCTGAATGTATATTCTGAAATTTGCACTTTTCTCATTATAAAGCTGTGTCACTTGAATGAGCAAACACCTGCCAAGGTTCTATACTAATACACACTGTCCCTGGATAGATGAAGGGACGGGGAAGGGAGGGGAGGGTACTGGAAGGGGATGGAAGAGGAAAGGGGCAGGAGGGAGAAGAGGAGAGGGAAATAAACAGACAAAAGCGAATGTGCAAATACAATATTCTTAAAGTGAGAGAGTTTAGATTCACGACAATTTGCTTCTGCATGCACTCTGTCTACCTTTACAATAATGGCCTTTCATACACACACATACATATGCACATGCCCACAAACACCATGTTTGCTCACCTGCTGCTTTTAATGATGGAGGAGAGTAGCGATGGCTAGATATGCAGCCAAATAAGATATCTGAGCATGTGCTGTATTCCTGTTGTAAACAGTATGAATTGCATATAAACCCAGAGTATGTAGGTGGTGTGCTGCTGTGTCGTCTTTATTGAGGCCCCGGTAACATACTGATGAATCACAGAACTGTCAGCTGTGTGCAAGAACAGACCGAGGTTTCCTCATGTTGAGCGGGAAAAGGCTTTTTGGATTTTTAATTCTCGTTCACACTCATAGTTGTGTTCCCTCAGTCTGAAACACATTTTTTAAAAAAGAAGATAAATCATAGCTCTTTAGTTCTTCTTGGGTAATTGTGATCAGTCTGACTGCGTCATGAGTGACTGTTTTGAAGTGGGAGGAAAAAAGATTGTTGTATTACGTTTCTGCGACCATGCTTGTGGTGTATGCACAAGATGTCGAAAAAAAACCTTGTGCTCACAAGATATACTGAACGTGTATGTTCAAGGAACCAGGATGAAAATCATGATCAAACATGGATGTTGAGAAAAAGACAGAATGAAGTGGAAAGCATCTTGGGAGAAGATGGTGCTGCTGCTGTGCCTGAGGTTCAGCTGAGGTTCTGACAGCAACCAGGGCGCACAGCAGCAGCACACCAGCAATAATCAGCAAAACAATCATAGTGCAGAGAGTGGCCCACAGCAGGCTTTTCAAATCAAATGCAGCAAATGGGATGAAGCATGCAAATGCACCAGTATCCTTGTTTGTTTGTTTTGTGTGTTTGTTTGTTTGTTTTGGAATATAGATACAATGTGTGTCTGAACAAACAGAAAGGAAACAGGAAATCCACTGCTCTGTATAGTCAACTGATTTTCAGCAGGCAGGTGCCATGGATATGTCAGTGTACCATATTTATGTCCTGTCATGGTTTAGTTTTACTGCCACGGATACAGATTCATGATGCAGTTTTTATCAGTGTTCATCAAGTGTATTTTAAAGTGAAGACCACACATTAAAATAGATTTTCTTTTGTAATAATCTCAATGATTAATCAAGTGAGCAGTGAGATGAAACAGCATCTCAAACATGACATCAGATGCTGTTAAAGGAGTCAGACTTCAGCTTTTTTGTGATGCATCCTACCTTATGTTTACCTGAGAAAACTTTGATGTTAACACTATTTTTCACCAGTCTATGATCTTCTAATAATCTTATAGGCTGTTTCCTTGAATGAACTGTGGGGAAATGAGAATTTTCCTTTAAAAAGTAGAAAAAGTAAAATGTAAAATTGACATTCTTGTATGTTGAGTCCACCTGCTTTGCACAGACTCAGACTCCCTTGGTTATTTTAGCAATTAATTGGATTCATTAATTGTACATGCACCAGTTGAGCAGTCTCTGTATTTGGTCTATAATTAGTACCAAATTACATATTTTTCTTTCTGAGAGACATTTTGGAAATTTTTAGAAAATTATGAACCGATAAAATAAAACGTTACTACTTTGGACCCGCACTCATGCACATGCATAAGTTGATAACCTGATATCACACAGAGTTGGTATGTAGTGGATGGTGACTCAGACTCAAACAACAAAGAAAGAAATTAAAGGAAAATTACTGTACATGCTTTGTTTTTATTAACCTGTTAGTCATTAATGAGTCAAATTTTCTGACTGAATGTTAACATCATACAAAACGTGTCATTGTATCATTCACCGTCAGTTTCAATAAGACCGTTTCACCAGCTGACTGAAAGTCTTCCCTCAGAATAAAAATGTCACTTCTAATTTAAAAGTAACAAGACATCTTTGACCTTCTCTCTGTGCAGCTTCTCTCTGTCTCAGTTTTCCCTCTCAACGTTGTGCCTTTCTTCCCATCCTCTAGAGATTTTTTTTTTTTTTTTTTTTTTAAAGAAAGAGATGGCTGACGTGTTCCCTCTCTGTACAGTCCCTCTCTGAATGTACTGTTTGGGCAGAGAGAATGCTGTGGCTTTGGTGTTATGGCCGTTTTACGCTCTGTAATCTGATGGGTCATGGCTGTGTTCAAGGGAACCTCAGCACGGACGGCTCCTCTGAGTCAATGGTCACCAGTACCTGTAATTAGATCAAAAATCTTCCCGCCTATACTGGGTCTCTAAATATCAAACTGCTTCTGTTTGGGCAAAATCATAAAATTGTCAAAGTACTCTGTGTTAGTTCTGCTGCAGGGAATCAAATGTATATAATACATCTATCTTCCTCTATCTCTCTGTCTTAACACACACACAAACTGTAAAGAAACAAAAAGCAAAACAGACAGAAGTGTATTGACCATCCTTGCAGAAACAAATCAAACTTTGATGCTGACAAGTGTAGCTTTGCTCTCTGTCTCTCCTATATTTGCGGAGAAATGCAGACGAAGGCTAAATGAGCAAAAAACATTGTTGTACATTCAGTACATAGTTATTGTGGAATACAAAATCACTAGCCTTTGATGTTGACAACAATGCCATCCTCCATAAACACATTCAGGACTGTCTGCACTAATGGTCTCTAATGGATGGCGGGCAGCTGCAGCACCAGACAAATAGCAAAGGATACATTCCTCTCCTCTACTCTCTGTCGATATCCAACCTTTCACTGGGCATAGAATGAGAGACCAGAGGCTGCATTGCCAGGGAGAAGAAAGGTGAGAGGGAAACAGAGTGAAAAAAGATGGAGGAAAACTGTAGGTGGACTTAACTTTGTTGTACATTTAACAGAAAAATCTTATGAAAAAAATATTCAGCCATACTATGTATCTATGTATGTGTATGTAGTATGTCTGTTTTTCTATGGTTGTGTGGTCAAATTTTGATTTGAAACTATTGCTGTGAGGACATTCTGACATTGTGAGGACTTTCTGGCCCGTCCTCACAACTTTGAAGGGCTGTTTAAGGGTTTGGGTGCGTCCAGTCCTTTTTTATTGTATTGTTGTGTTGTATTGCATATGAATGTTTTTTTGGATCTCTAATGTCAGCTTTAATTTCTACATTTCCAAAGTGTTTAAAAGTGTGGTTTTCACATTTTAAATAAATAAGGTTTATTTGAATTTATATGTCTGATTTAAATTAAATTAGACAAATAAGCTATCAAACTATCATAAGAAATTAAAGACAAAAGTAAGAGTCCAGATGGAGAAAACAGGAGACAAAACAATCTTGGCAGCGTAGTTATTTGTCATATTAGCCATCAATATAGGATTTTTGTTCATTTGATTAAATGTAGGAAAGACTTTTTTTCAGTGTTTTTAGCTGTATTATAGGATCCTTACCAGTTATATCATGATTTCATGGTTACATATAACACCTTTCATGTTTCTAAATCCAGCCTGAATCCACCCTTCCGGGGGGATCAGGATGATCCTGCTTTTTGGCATCTAGGATATCCTTATATCTGCCTGTTGGCACTGCAAAAATGCAGAAACATTTTGAGCATTATTGTATACTAAATCCAGATTCTAATCTCATCACAGTCTTCAGATTCAAAGTATTGAATCATATATTATTTTCAGTGTTTGTCGCTCTTATCATGCAGATGATGATTCGCAGGATGTTTTGATAATACCAGTTATTCAACAAATTACAATTAGAGTGAATACAATATCATCACAACTTTTGAAGTTCATTTAACTTTTTAAATAGACCAACAAGTCAGAATATTCTATCAATCTATTCATATTGCTAAATGTCACACAAACAACTTGCCACAATAGGCTGGTGACAAGAGGGGAGGAAGAAAGCAGAGTCGCATCACGACAGCTAGCGAGCCAGCAACAGTAAATGTATTTTCTGACATTTGCCTGCTCATACTTCCTTGCCCAAAGCAAATAAAACAACAGTTGAATTGAAGCATTGTTTAACTTGCACACTTTTGCAGGTTAGTGGAGCTGCCTGAGTCGACAGAATGAGGTCTGCAGGTGGGAGGAAGGAGAAAAACTGGGAGACTGACAGAAGGAAAAGAAAACAGAGATATATACAGAGGCAAAAATAATCTATTCCTTGTCTAGAATCAGTCCAAATAATCTATTCTTTGTCTTAGTTTATTCTTTGATGAGACATGGTGTATACACTTGTGTTTATACATTCTGCATGAAACATGGCAACTGTCTTTACAGGACAGGTCTAACCATTCCCTGAACTGGCAGTGCATTACACTAAAACTAATTCAGTGGTCGTGCACTGGTGGTCTTGCATTGATGGCCATGTACACACACACACAAACAGGAAAACAGGAATGTACTGTCACCAGTGCCAAGCCTAAAGATACGTCATGTGCTCATATCAACATGTCACTCCTGCTCAGTGCTCAGTACACAGCATGTAGAGATAACCAGTGTTTTGAGGGACAGGAAGGGACAGAACAAATGCAACAATAAATGAGAGCGAGCAGCTGTCGTTTAGCCATACTGATTACAATTCAACCACCATTTACTGTAGGTCTTTAGCCTGGAACCAGCAAAGCAAAGCTATCCTGTCCCTTGGTAGACCAAATGACACGAGATAGTGTGCTCACTGACATTTCCCTACATTCGCCAGTGCTGTGATCATTGCAGCATGCATGTACAGAAGCTGTAAAGAGAATGCAGCTTATGTGCCTCCTTTCAGTGTTACATTGAAAGCTAGGCATTTACTGACAGTGATTTACATATTACAGTCACACGTGTGTAAAAAAACAACTAATACAGAAGTAGATGGCATTGATTTAATCAATCAAATTTAATCTGCCAATACAATTAATTGGCACAAGTAACATTTTAAACAGTGATACTGTCTGTGCAATGCTCTGAACAGCTACTTCCAAAGTTAACTGACTCTTGCTATGATTTACATCCTCCAAATAACATATTTTATATTTGTATCATATAGATTTTGAGCTGATCAGGTGTTTCATATAGACTATAAACTAATTCATGTCTGCATTGTAGTTTGAGAATAATTTGCACAATTTGTGTGGGCCAGGGAAAGTTAAGTTATAACATTTGTGAAAGAAAAAATGACTTTTTTAATGATGGCTTATAGCTTTAGGATGTTGAAACACAGCTTCAATACTTTAGATACCTTGGGTATTGTTTCTCACCAGTCAGCCAGCCACTCTTTAAAGAACTCTACAAACAGACTGTCTAATGGCTTTTACTTTTAGAATTTTTGTAGAGAGATTACAAAACCAGGGTGCTCTACTTTTTGTTATGACTTCTGACAATTACCATAAGATAAGAATATTCTTTCATGTGGCCACACATGAAAAAGAATATCAACATCTGTGCACAAACAATCATTCCTCTTATCTTCTAAACTGAATCATGCGCAATCGAACATGCAAACGCACACACTGCACTGGTGGGAGGTGTGCTCCAAGTCACTTTGATCGAGAGTGAAAACAAAGTAGCCTTAGCTGCTCACATTAAATAAGGTTTGTGGAAAGGCGTTGTACTTGCAGAAAGGAGGATTGAGTAAATCTCTTGAGCAGGAAAGGCCATAGAAACAGAATGAATGAAATTTTTGCGCACTCAATAGTCCATATGGTCTCTTCTCAAAGAACAAACAGGACTTTTGTGCAGTTTTGTTTGTCACAATGCACCCTTTGGACACAACAGGCATGAATCGTGCCATTTTCAAAGTGCTACCACTGTCTGAAATTTTAGTGCATGCTCCCACTGTATCATAGATATTAAGTATAAAGTCTAGTTTAAAAATCGTGGAGTATCTTTCAACTGGCCATTCAATTTCAGCAAATCCATTTCTAGTCGCACATCTTGCCAAACTCTCATTAGGCCCCTTTCTCAGCCTGTTATTGCATTATTGATTTCCATTCCCGTTATGTCTTTTGGAAGATTACATTTTCATATAAGTAAAATGTCTACGAGGGCTTCCAGCAGAGATGGATGTATGAGTGCGGTCTGCTGTGGAGGTGTGTGTGACAGAAAGTGCAGTTTTGAGGTCTCTTTTTGATACGATTTTTGATTGTTTATATATTTAAATCTATTCAAACATATATTATTTACACCACACAGTTAGGTTCTGCTAGCACATGTATTATTTTTATTTGCAAATCCTTGTTTACCAGTTCGTGTGGTTATAGGACAGTTCAATTAGCACATTAAAAGCTGAATTGTCCATTTTTGGAGGCATTACTGCAAGTACAGAGGAAGGGTTGGATAAAGATGCTCTTTTTATTCAAGGTCAAAAACTTCTTTATATTTTTCCATGCCATAGTTTGCTCTGATAATGTTGTTTAAGAATATTGTGTATGTTTGTGTGTGTGGGGTTAATGTGCACATGTTTAGCATCACACTGCATAACAGAGGGACAGCAAAATATTAGCTCACCACTGATCTCTCTTTCACTTTGCTGTGTCATGCTGCTGTGATCTCGCATTTGTTAATCTACTCTGTCGCTCTTTCCTTCTCTCTGTTTGACGTAACAGAATGGACTGCCAGCTCTACACAGTTCTCAGTTTTACCACAATAAAAAAGACAGAGGATGAACTGACTGTTGATACAATACAGAAACATTATATGATCTACTTCTACCTATCCAAAAGTGCTTAAGGGAGAGAGAGAGTCAACTAAACTGTTAGTAGATATTACACTGTATGTTAGAAAATGTTAGAATTGTGTATAATAATCATGATATTTTAATAGTTTGTAATGTTTGCTAACTCTGTCTCTGTTTGTCTCTCTGTCCAGCTTTAAGGGACAACAGGATTGAGCTGGTGCGTGCATCATGGTCGGAGCTGACCATCAGTATCAGTGATGTCACGCTGTCTGACGAGGGCATGTACACCTGCTCTCTCTTCACCATGCCTGTCAGAACAGCCAAAGCCTATCTGACTGTTCTAGGTGAGTACGGGATCTAAATAAACAAGTCCTGCCTCAAAGAAATGGTCATTTGAGGATTACACTGTTACCTAACATCAGTCACGTTTCCTCAGTCTGTCTGGTTTGCAAAAAGTTAAAAAAAAAAAAAAAAAAAAAGATCCTCCATTCCCCAGAATTACACACCTGTTGCCCACAACAGCGCCTGGACAACAGATGTGACTTGGTGGCTTTCAGCTGCAGAGGAAACATGTTTGTAGAGCAAGCAAAAGTAGAAGGTTAAAGAGATGACAAGAAAAGAAAAGAAAAGAAAGAAAGAAAACATTATACTCCTCACTCAGACATGGCTTGTGGCTGCAGTGCCTTATGATCCATGTAAGCTTATGTTGATTGTGGATTGTTGAGCATACAGGATGAAGACAAGCCCTTATAGGATCTGACCAGTACTAAAATCCATTTTGTTTGGAGGTTTTAGATTTTAAAAAATACAACAACATTGCCAAATATACAGGAAGATGAGCCCCAAAAAGTACGGTACATTGCCGATAGCTGTGGTTAGCAAAAACATGTTAAAAGGTTTCCGTAAAATTGGGAGAAAAATTTGTGCAGTTCTCAAAATATTCCACTGTTAACATTAAGAGATTGGATTTTTGCTAGATTTTGTAGTGTAGTGCAATCACTGAAAAAAAAAACAAACTCTAGCACATGTATGAAATGATGACTCTATCATTATGTGTATTCCATTTTGTGTATGGGTCAATTTCAAAACACTATTATAATAATAACAATTCCAGACAATTGTGCAACCTTGGTGTGTCTCTCCCTTCAGTAATGTTTGTGTTGCGAACATTGCCACACAAAAAACATTGTCTAATTTCCTGCCACTGGGCTTATTATCTTTCCAATTAGTTTTTACTAATGTTAATAGATGTGCTAGTGCCCTCCAGGACCATTAGCTGACTCTCTGTGTTAACAAGCATTCTGAGAATTAGAGACATTAAAGGCTACTGCTCAATAAGGATATGGAGAAAATTATTTTGCAATACTGGACAATAGTTAATGGTGCAAGCCAGGAAGCAGAGAGGGAAATTTAATAAACATACAAAATAGTCTGGGAATGGCCTGGTTTATCTGCCACTATTTTAGGACAGTGAGTGCTGGGAATGAGCACATGAAAATACTGAAAATCATTTGGACGAAATGCCAGACTCTTTATTAAACATGCAATGAAATGAGCATCACATTCAGATCTTCTCAAAATATTTTTGGTAAATGATTACAAACATCTGCTCAGCTATTACCACAGATACAATCATGAATAAACCATTAACATTATTCATTTATGAATTCTACGGTATATAAATGATGATATAATATCAATATTATAAACATCAACAAGACTGAGAGTCTATAACCATGCTAGGTAGGTATTTGCACACCAAACTTAGTCCACTTCATCCTCAGGGGAACATGGATGTGTGTAGCAAATTTCATGGTAATACCTAATGGTGGCGCCAGGTCACCAAAGTCATTAAAATTCATCAGCTGTGTGTCATGAATGTCTGCACAAAATATCATGGCAGTCCATCCAACAGGTATTTCAGCCTCTACCAAAGTGGCGGATCGACCAGCAGATTGACATGACAGGCTTAGCATTCAAATCAGACATATGAATACAAGTCAGTTATAAGTAACTGACTTTGGTTCATAATAACTTCTCACAATGACCACATGAATTATCAGTGAAATCCAGTTTCTGTCTCTTTTTTAGTTTTGTTTTTTTCATCACGCATCAGAAATCGATCTCTCATTTCTTTTTCAAGTCTTGAAAGCGCTTTTGGTTATGCTTAAACAGTCGTGCGCACACAAATTCACCACAACACACACAAATCTATGATGCACAAATGAGAGAAGAAAGACACACACACCCACAATACTCACGAATACACGCAGTCGCACACAAACAGAGAGAAGGATTAAAGCTTTGCAGCCTCCAGCCACCCAAGGGGAACTTGACTGTATAAGATGAACATTGTATTTGATCTGCTCTCTTTCAGTCTGGGAGAAAAAACCCATCATGCACTTTTTCTGAGTCAAGCCACACTAACTCATTGACATACTTACACACGCACCACAATACTTAGATGTCACGACACTTGCACTTTACACACTTGAAAACAATGAACTGAACCAATTTACATAGACAAATACACACACTGGGAAGTAGCAGTTGTTGTTAGGATGGTGTGTGCTGTTTACTCCTTACAAAAGGATGGTAAACAAAAAAAAAAAAAAAAACAGGAGGACCTTTAACTCCTGCAATAAACCTTGCAGGAGGTGGTGAGACAGACAAGGCCAGAGCCAGTCAATGGCATTGATGGACAGACCTTTCAGTCACTCAGCCTGAGGCAGACTTATTGCTCATTGACATTAGAAAGGCAGACACTTTAAACACTCATTATAGGAAAGGCCAGTAATTAACATTTTCTGTACAACCTCATGGCCTCCTCTGTGGTCATAGCTCTTTGCTTATCCACATGTGCACACATGCGTACACATATTTTTCAACTTACACTTTCTTTAGTAGAAGTCCCCAGAGTACCATGTGAAGTACCCAGAGAAACCCAGGCATTTGTTCTAGGAAGACACATTGCTGTTGAATTTTTTAAATGTAATTTTTCAATTCTGTGAGCACCACAAACAAAACTCCATTCACCCCTTTTGTTTTTGAATTGTGGCACAGACAGATGTCTCACAGCCTGGCCATAGAAAATCAAAACTGTCTGCATGGCTAAATACCACTAGGTGTACATGAGAAAATATGGTTCTTTGTAATTCGCGTGAACCGACCCATAAAGAAAGGGATGGCCCAGCGGTTAGAGAGACCATCCAAAGCAAGAATCCTCCCTGATGTGTTGTCAGAGCAGGACACTGCTCGGGGATGCTTGCTCTGCTCTCTGCTCTCTAATCTCCCCGTAGGAGGCCCGAGCTGGAGGAAAGCTTCCACCAAAGCATAAAAATATTATTGTTGCATAATGACATACTGCTGCGTGTCAGTTAGTTCCATCGCTGTGATTTCCACCCCATCCTATAGGTGTACCGGAGAAGCCGGAGATCGATGGCCTGACGAAGCCCGCCATGGAGGGAGACCACATCACTCTGACCTGCATCACTCAGGGCAGCAAGCCCGCCGCTGACCTGCGCTGGTTCAGGAATGAAAAGGAGGTCAAAGGTATGTAACATCTGCATTTTACATCTGTGTGATACATAGAGCAGAGCATTATGTCATAGAAACACTATGTCAGGGGTTTCAGAGTGAGAGTAATGGCTGGAATGACTGGAATTTCCTCATGAATTAGACCAAATATTTATTATTGTTAGCATTTTTTCCATCAAACAATTTATTTACTACAGTTTTATCATTCTGTGTCAGTAGTCATATTGGAGCTATCTGATTTGGTTCTATCTCACATATGATGCGCTAGTTTCCATTTGGAACAAACAACTCAATTAGGCCCACAATTTGTCTCTTTAAGGAGTCATTTCCACCGCCACTGTGTTGTGAGATACTAAAAAATATTGTTTATCATATCACAGCATGGTACTCAATTCCTTGTTGTGCTTTGTAATAAACAAACAGAGCACAAGTGTGCCATAAAATACTAATTTGTGTTTTAAAATATTTTAAAAATGGACAGACTTTTTAAAAAAAGCAAAACTGGCACCATGAAACTGCAGCAGTGGATGTCTCAACAGTGTATTTTTGTTCCGAACAAGTTGTTTCTAATAGAGCAGATTCAGCATGTGTCCTCTGGCCTGAGACCGATACATTAACCTTCCTTGTTATCAGAGGGCCGTTCTAAATCACACTGACTGGACTCCACACCTCATTTCCACCCTGCTCCTGTTCTGTTCTACTTGATGAACCATCCGCTCTGTAATTGTTTGAAAAGGAGAGGAAGAGAGAGACAAACAGGATGAGAGAGATATTAAAGAGAAGAGAGCGAGGGACATGAAATGACGACAATAGGTTTTTGAGGAAGAGAGAAACAAATGCAGGTTCTCTATCAAATAAAATGCAAAACCCAGCGGGGCAGACTGTCACAGTTGCACAGAACTTTCAACTTTCTGTGTTGTTTCTCAAAGCAGATTAAAGTCAGATAGCGAAATGCAAATCACCCTTTTCTAATTTAAATGTGCAAGTGTAAACAAAGAGAAAGGATTGAAAATCAGGGGTTTGCTGTTATTTTGAACTGCCATAAAACATGCAAATGATTGGAAAGACACTGTCAAAATCTCAAAATCTTTGTACAACCCAAACAGATCACTGAAACTCTGTAATGAGAATAACAAGCAGCCAGGTGTTGCACATCCTAAATGCCCAATTAAATGTAGTAAAATTCTCTTCATGAGAAGCATTTGAGATGCGTAAAACACAGACACTTCACAGACTTCATTTCCCTGCTTATACAAAGGATTAATAAACCACAAAAATAATTTTCGCCGAAGCATGCATGATTTTTGCTTTTTAACTTTGCATATTAATACTTTTCTTTCTGCTATCAGTTTTTTTTCCTTAAGCTTCTTTGGTATCACCAACAATAGTGACTAATTCTGTCTCCCATCTGTTGTGCATCTATTCCCATTCTTAAATGAATGTACAATGTGTTTTACAATATATTTATATTTACTTTTGCAACACTATGTAAACTACAGCGGACACATCTTATCAATCACAGCACTGAACCAGCATGTTAACTGTTAATAGTCGTCCTATCCTTATGCTCATTAAGAGGAAAAAAAAACTCACATTTTTTTACATGCATATCATTTATCAAAGTGAAACAAAACACTTGTTACTCTATGACAAATATCACATTTTTATGACCTGTAAATAATAATCTTAGCAATCTTTCCCTTACATTTTTGTAATCTAATCACTCCATTTTTGTTTTGCATTACAGTAGTTTGTTACTCCACTTAATATTTCCTCCTCTTGCCCTTCTGAGGAACATGAAGCACATAGAAATGGTCTATATTGTAATTAGCAGAGTGAGTATTTTTCCTTACAGGCTTATTGTGTCTCTATGGGTGATTATTGCTTCTCCCAGCAGCCCACTACTGAGAGAAAAGCTCCCTCTAAGGCAAATGGAAGCTTAGCCAGGACATTATGTTCTTTTAATTTACCACAGAAAGTGAACAGGTAGTCAGAGATATCCTTGGTGGCTTGAAGTGGAGGTAGTCTCAAGATGATATGCTTTCTCATTAAGGTCAGATGCTATAATTCTCTCCTCAACTTGGCACACGACTATCTTTAATTTGGGCCTTGTACAATATTATATCGATATATTATTCACTGTTACAAGGTTGTACTTCTTTGCCCAGAAAGGACACAAATTCTGTGTTCAGGTTCATTCTCCTGTGTGAATGTATTCTGTACCACATGTCTCATAACACTTGACATTGTTGAGACAGTTTTTTATGTAAAGACAGGAAAAAAAATCTGTATTATGTAGTCATTTTTCTCTTTGTAAAAAAACCAAAAGTCAAACCTTGAGACTTTATACAAATGTCAGATTAGGAGATTCTTGTCAGATCTGCCATTGGACTCGTCAGGAATGTCGATTGGAGCTGATGTTTCAGGCCTCGCTGAATTCACTGAAAAGCTCTCTCAGCGTCTGCCATTACACCCTCTCTACCTGAGCCTAAACCCAGACAGCTCAGCCTGCTATCTTGAGTTAGTGTTTCCCAGGGTCCAGATAAGCAAGCAGATAAGCCCAAATCAATGCTGGTTTTCCACACAGTTTTAAGCAGATATCATGGTTATCTTTCCATTTGATTAACTGAAGCTGGGAGATGATATTGAATCTATGTCATCACATTTATTCTGACTTCCTCAGAACATCCTCTAACACTTGAAAAAAAAGGCATGTTAATCTCGCACACAGAATGAAGACAAATTCCCAATCTGATTTTTAACACCACGAAAGGTCACATCTAATCAAATCAAATCCATAAACATTTAAATGCGTTTTTCCCATGGTGGCTAGCTTTGTCACCATTATCTTTGTACTATACCAATAGAAATGCTATATGAAAGTATATACAGTATAGATGCAGAAAAGGTTGTTGGTTTCAAAAGTGAAGAAAACACTGATTAATAACTTGTCTTTCTTGACAAGTAGGTGTCTGTTTTTAATTAGCAGTTCACTGCTCAGTGTGATGCATTTGTCAAGCATATGCAAGACATGTTTAGTTCAGGGAAAGGTCTGCACTCAAGATCATGATTGACACACACATATTTACACATTTAGTTCAACTTTGTCACACCATAGATGCACTAATTGGTCCACTTTCCTGTTGTAATAGGAAGGCGTGAATCATTATCTGGATAGTCAGTCCAACTTGATACAGAGACAGAGTTTATTTGTTTGTGAGTGTGTGTGTGTGTGTGTGAGAGAGAGAGAGAGAGAGAGAGAGAGAGAGAGAGAGAGATAGATAGTGTTGCATTTAAATGGAGAAAACAAAAGCAAGCCAGCAAGCCACTCGCCGGCAGTCTGACTTTGTTTCCATATTTAAAACTGACTAAATAAATAAACGTGGAAGCAAACACACACAAAGGGCAACACGTGTTAGTACACAATGTATATATGCATTTGAAGGTGTATGTGAGTGCACTTGAAGTGTTCATCATCCTGACAGGATCAGGGTGTTTTCAGTGTGAAAAGCCATCTGATTGTGGGCGACCATGCTGGGAATAAATGACAATTGTGACATATTGGTGTGGGATCTGGGGGAATAGAGAAGATTATATTACCGGCAGAGCCACTGGAGCAGTCCATCACCCATTCGCATGCAGTTAACAGACACCCTATGCTAAGTGTGTGCAAGCGTGTGCGTATTTGTGTATATGTGTGCGTGTCTGAGCAAAACAGACAGATGGAGCAGACAGCCTGCATGTAAGGACATAAGCTTGTGTGTGTGGAACGGAATCCAATATTCTTATTTTTCAGTCTCTTTGTCCCTCAGATCCCCTCAGTCCCCACCCAGTAATGATATATTTCTATCTCAGTTACACACCGTAACCCAGAGAGACCTCTGCCAATATCACCACATGTAGCACTTGTTTACACACCACTGAACCAGAGGGAGCTGTGTGGAGACCAAGCAAGGCAGAGATGAAATGAATATTTATTTCAAATAAGGGTGGGGATGTTCGCTATCGGACTAGTATTATCATACTCTCTGACCTAAACTGTAGAGGTTATTGCTTCATCATGTTACGCGATAGCTTTATTCCAAGGGGGCTTAAGAAAGAAAAAAACACAGAGATTTGATTCGGATTTGCTCGCGGTCACATCCCTATTCTATTGTCAAACTTGTTAGTCAAGGACAAGGAACTATTACTGCAAACATACCTTGCACTATTTTAGGTCGTTGTCTGCTGACTTTTCAATACGCCATCACTCAAGTCTGCCCGTTCACTTCAGTGACTGAACAACCTTTTGAAATTGTGCTGACTAATTCTTCATTCATGGGTAATTGTCCTTGGCCATTGTGAGTGAGAACAGAATAAGGTGGCCATCATTATTCTAAGGTTTTCTCCGGAACAAGCTATTGAGGAACGCACAGAGGCAATAGCTCCTGGAGCTAATTTCAAAGAGGATGATGTTGACGTTGATGAGACTGCTAGTGGCACTGTGGATACTAAAATAAGAAATTAAGTTCAGGAATTTAAAGAAGTTTTCTAGTTAAAGGAAAAATACATTTTCAGTCATCTCAGCAGTGTGAGACAACCTTGCACACTACTTAAAAAAGTCTGCGTTGGGACTACAGTTATACTATCCAGCTCCCTGGGGTGGAGTGGATCAATGGCCATTAAAGATGTAATTTCAAGATGGCTCCTGCAAGTCACAGTGGCATGAATAAAAGATGCTCAAGTGACACACACACACACACACACACACAAAACGCATATTCACCCTCTCTATCCTGTATACATAAGCAGCACAAACACAAAAGTACTTGTATGCATGCACACATGTATAAGTAATTGCCTCAAATGAGATTTATGGGAATCTGTTAGAAAGAGTATGGTATGGTATGGTATGGTATGGTAATTAGCAGCAAAGCAGTGGGCACAGATGAGGTAATATTCTCTGGTTTTATGTTGTTTTACATCTCTATGTAGGATCATAACTTTAAAGGTGCTATATGTGAGTGTTTGCTATCACTACATAGCCAACATTAGCATTAACATTATTCACTTAACAATAGCTTCAGCCATTGTCGTGCTGACAGGAGGCTAGAATTCTTCCTGTGGCCAGCGCTACTTCTTCTTCTTCTCATGCTCTCATGGAAAGTATTGCAAAGTGGTATTACAAGACTGGCTGGAGCTAGCTGGTTAGCATGCTAACTTCAGTAGAAGGAAAAAACATTGGTGTTGTTGAGGACAGTTCTTGGCGAGTAAAAGAATGAAGTTAGATGATGAACTCGCAGTTTTTGTTCTAGACTGGTAAGTTAAGAGATGTTAATGTTAACATTGGCTATGTAGCCATAGCAAAGACCTGCATATAGCTCTCAGTTCTTGTCTAAACTTTAGCTGCAAGATTACTATGGAATAAAGAGCAGAACTTTATTGAGCACAAATATGTCATACACCACTTCTACTTTCTTTCTTTCTTTAAACTTATATCACCTTGATTGAATGTTCCCATGAAGAAGTGTATCTGATCTATCCTCAGTCTCTGGTAGCATAAGAGTGTATGATCAAGTTAACAGACTTGGACTTGAGCACTGTGGTGAAAAAAGAGGAGAGCAGATTGCTACACCCACTGTCTAGGCCCATTAAGAGCAACATCCTGGAGGTGGAGCACCTGTCCGGCTTTAAATGCCAGGGCACAGAGACCAACCAGACCTCTCCTTTTAGGAGTGGAAAATCGTCTCCATGAATCCACAGTAGACACTTGTGAGCTGTGAATGCATAGGGAGTTTCATGTCAGAAAGGACATTATGATACGGGTCTGCCAGCCGCTGATAGAAAGTCTCGTAACATTTAAAAGTGCTCCCTGGTCATAGTGACCCGTCAGTTAAGCGAAGAGTCAAGCTGGTACGACAGTTCTCAGACAAGTTAGGATGTCTGCAGGCTGCCGACAGGCTCAGCTCCCTGAACACTTCACAGTAGCCAGAAAAAGCGAGAAGATAGTGGAGGGCACAAAATATCATCTCTGCACCTTACTGGAGCTGAAGCCTGCTGTGTATTAGTGTTCTTGTTTTAAAGTTTAGTCATACCCATTGCTCTGCAGTGCATCCGACAGGCAAAGGAAAGCACACAGATTAGGTATTCATCTGGCAACATATTTTTTCTGTTTGCATTGTGAATTTTATTGTATTTAAATTAGTGTTTTGTGCTGCTATATATTTTGATTATCCTCACCCAAACCCACAGATGAGTTTACATTGTTTTTGCTTGAGCAAATTGTTTTAAATCTCATATGGGATGCAGTTCAGGGTATGTTGAGTCAGCCCTCGGACCCCTGCTGCCAGGATTAGTCAGCTCTGTCGCTGTTGTTGATGATTCCTTCCCCACCCCAGCAGTCCTCCTCTGTCTGTCTTGTCGATCCCTCCATCCTCTTTTCTTGGGTTGTCCCTCTCTCCTGTGAAATGGCATAAAAGGGTCAGATTCTCACATTTTTTACGCCTGTCATTTCCATTTCTAATCCTCTGAGGCACTGTCTTGGCTCACACCAATGATGCAGAGCCCCGAGCACCCACCCACAGAACACTGTGACGCAGTCACAGCCAAGTACTGCCAGGCTTTTTGTGAAGGAGAGGCACCACAGGTGAATATGGCAGAATGGTGATTTTTTTCCTATTTGAAAAACAAGACAAAAACAGTTTAAAATGTAATTTAAAAACAAACAAAACAGTTTGTCCTTCCCTGCCAATGCTAACATCCAGTGTGAGTAAGGACTTGCTGTGACAAGCTTTTATATTTTCCCTCTTTCAGTAGGTAGCTAGGTTTTTGCCCATATCAAAATTATACCCTAAAATGCTGCATCTTACTCAAAAAAAAAAGAAAATTCTGTCAATGAAAAGTGGTGCAGCAGTGAGTAGACATAAAATATCAGTGCAAGAGATGCAATAACAGTATAATGTGAGATGGCAGTTTTAGACAATCCACATGGGGTTGCTGCCGGCACTTAAAATGGATATACTGTACATACCATATAGTGACAGGCCCAAGAGCTTAAAGAAGATTCTTTTTTTTGTTTTCTTATAGTTAAAATGAGAATATTGCGAAGAGAATTTATACATGTTTTTTAACTCTTATATAAAAACTCTAATCAAAATCTGATGATTATGTACTGTAGGTATGAGTGTGCTACACAATAATGTAGTCTTTATCCTGCAGTAGTTATATTTTGATATTTTATGACACTTATTTTAGTGTCTTATCCTAAATCACATACGAGAGCTGCAACAGAAAAGAACACCTGTCCCCCATTTAAGATTCTGTCTTACTTTTTTTAGTTTGATATGAGCTCTAATAGTGATAGCAGGATTATTCAGATTCTTCATCTGCAAAGTCACCATATTATCCTACATATACAATATGAGTGGTATGAGACTGACTGGCATATGATTCCTTTTTTTTTTTTTGGATTGACTAGTCTGAGATGTATGTCAGCTGCTGATAAGATATTTGTAGACCAATTATACCTTCACTCACATACACACACGTGTGCACACACTCGTGTGCCTACACACACATACAACAGTGCAGAGGTCCATGCGGACTGACAGACTTTAACAATGAGGTACTATTAGGGGCTAGACAACTATTATTATGTTCTCAAAGTGGATCTTAGAAGACTTTGGACCGAATAATGATATTAATGAACCAAAGTTTGTGCGAGCAAGTCAGTTTTTGTAGTGCTCTTGTCCTGAATCCTACAGAAGCAATCAGAGTCCATTAAAATTGCCACAAGACAAGAATCTAAATCAGTCCAGACGCTTAGATCACACAACAGAATAATATCGAAAGTGAGTTTCTTGATCTCTCCTGTAGTTTTTTTCCAGTGTGGAGCGCATCTACAGGAATCTTTGAGTACAGACAGAACATTAGGTTGATACAGGGGCATCGCTGAGTGCCTATCACATTGATGAAAGTACTTCAATACTTGTCCTCCAGAGCATAACATATAAGCACAATCAAACTGTGCAATTCAGTATGATTCATTCGGTTATTCAGGCATAGCATTATAATATTTTGATTTAACTTTTTTTTTTTTTTTTTAACTGATGCTAAGGCAAAAATACAGAAAAATCTGAGACAGCTGTCTGATTAAAAAACATCTAATATAGTCTTTTTGAAATGGAGTCAGTATATAATTGAACCTTTCTTTGGTGTAAGTTCAGGAAATTTGTGAAAACTAATCTCAACAATAACATGGAAATAGTAACAGGATAACAGAGGAGACAGACAAAAAGAAGGATAAAGTAAGGGTGACTTTGAAAATACGTAGTATATCTAAGGAAGAAACCTTCTTGGGCAGAAGATAGAATGAGAGAGACATGTTTGACTGTCAAAGACACATAGAGGAGAGGCAGTGTATGAGGACCTGCTGGCAAAACTAATAGAGATGGTAGAAGAATGTTTGCAACTGCTAAAGCTGGCCATAATATTAGAAATTCATTGTCCTCTCTCTCGAGCACTCCACTCTTTTCCACTCTCCTTTGTCTCCTGCAATTTCTTTTTTGTGTGAAGAAATCCAGCCATTTTGCCTCTCTCCTGTTGTGCAGATGGATGTTACTAAAGCTGCAGACCTGTCACTCATTCTTCTCTAGGGGAGGCGGGCTCATTGCTTCGGCTGGGGGAAAGTGACTGAGCAGAATAGTTGATTGGCAGAATGGAGAGGGAGAGGAGACAGTGGGGTGGGATGCTTAGAAAGTGGAGCAGATGAGCACAGAGGAGAGAAGGATATGGAGCGTAAACAGTCTATTTAAGAGATACAAACAAGGGCGGCCAGCATGATAGAGCGATAGTACATACTGTACACTGATGCTTCCTTGAATTTGCAATGGTGAGAATGCAGGAAAAGAGGGACGTGATTTCACAAAGCAGGGCAACACCTGAATGCAGAGATAAGCCTGGACAGCTGAAGACAGTATATAAGTGATTTCTTTTCTCCTCTGAAAAAGAAAAACCTTGTAGGAGTGTGGATGAACAGGCTTGATATGATTTAAAATACTTGCTGCCGGCATGATGTGAGCAGACTTACCACCCCCAAAAGACTGGTTGAACAGATGTGATTGAGAAGAAGAATATGTTAAAAAAATACCTACTTGGAGGTGGATACGTTGAACCAGTTAAGTTGTAAAACAGCCAGTGGGTAAAGGCAAATCTGGCAGCGGTGAGTTGTTGCAGGACCACTGGCTTAGATAAGAGCATCTGGTCTCTAAGAGGACGGTCATTTGTATTACACGACACCTACTTAACAGCTTCTGAGTTTAGGAGAACATTTATGTCCTATGTGTAGGCTGAGGCTTCATTAGAAATTGGCAAACGTCGTCAAATGTGATCTGTCGCCTCAACACAGCCACAGTTCTAAAATTACTTAGGTATGGGTTCGCACAGGATCACTATAGAGGAGATTGAAGTTTCCCAAATATAGATATTCTATCTCCCCAAGTACTAGGAATTTGTAGAAAAGCAAGAATTCATAACATGCCAGCAAGGTCTCAGTCTAGTACCAGACTGCCATTCTGTGTTGTAATGAAACTATGGTCATCTGAACAGTGCACAGGGCACCTCAACCGGGTAGTGTCGAGCTTGAGGACAGTTTGACGAGGATGGAAGAAGTCAGTGGTGTGGAAGTCAACTTTGTGACCTTCCGGTTAGAATGGCCGCTCTACCTACTTGGCATCTTGGCTTTCAAGGATGATGATCAATCATGAGGCAGTAAGATTTCAAGGACACTCGTGTGGTGATCAAAAATTGGTGTCATGAGTGCTGGTCATGGCACTGTAATCAAACACATTTGGCTCTAAGGCCTGTATCATTCAGGAGGCAAATGGAGCAAAAAGATGGAGTGATGTGATGAAGGAGTATGCCAAATTTCAGGACATCAGGTAGATAATTTGAGAAAGCTGAATTCTTCACCGCTTTGGCTATGATTGGGCTGTTGATGGGCATGAAGAGGTGGATCAGCTGTCTGGTTGGGATTACAAGGCAGGTGTTTCAGGGATAGCTCTGAGAGCAGATTGTACAGATGGAGTGGACTGTGCATAATGACCATTTGCTACAAGGCTGATTGAAGTTATTGCCAAATGTGTGATTGGCCCTTGTAATGTTTTTGTCCCAGCGAGGCTGGAAATGGTTGTCAGATAGAAGGATTGGAGGGAGAACTGAAGTGCATGAAAGTGTTTTAGATAGAGAGATTTAGACATTGTGTGGGAGCAGCAAAGCCGAGGAAACTGCCAGCAGAGACAGCAGGTGAGGCCAAAAGGCCTACAGTGTAAATATACACATTAAACTCTAAAACGCTCCAACCAGGAGGTGAGTGAGCTGGGTTTTGTTAGAGCCCTGACCAGAGTTGGCCATGTAGGCATACCAAAGCAGCATCCAGGGAGACGTGTGATCAGGATGTGCGCTGCGGTGCACAGACAACAAAGTGATTTCAGCTTTAATAGTGGGGCAGAGATCAGCTAAATATGGATGTCTACTGAAAAAATATTCTCATGATCTGTTGCAGTTCCCCGGTTTACTTTTTATCCGATGCATTTGTGGATGTGATTTGAAAATCAGCTGGTTTCTTGGAGAGGATGTGAAAGTCGTAATTTGAAGGCTGTAGGTGAGACGTGTGTATGGATGTGGTTGCAGTCCGTCTCCCACATGCAGTATTGGACATTCTTGTAGAGTCAGTGCTCCTGAAAATACATGTTTTGATGCTCATAAAGAGCTGGACTCCAATACTCTACTGTAGCATTTTTCAGAATTTTGCATCATGATGAAGACATAACCGGTATCAGTTTAAAAGTACTGTGCTTGTTGTGTTGCATCATAGGCCCTTGTCCATATGTATAGACTCTGGTGGAGTCTGGCTCTTACTAATGCAGGACTTAAGTGACACTGAACACAGAAGCATCACGTTACTGTGTGACCACCACGCCTTGCAAGATAAATGTGCTCTGTATCTCTGACAGTGTGCAACTCTCTCCAAAGGTGCCAAAGAGGTGAACGCAAGTGGGAAGACATTTACAGTACGGAGCTCTCTGCAGCTGCATGTGGACAGAAATGATGATGGAGTGGCCTACACCTGCAGAGTGGACCATGTGGCACTCACACAGACACCGCAGCAGGCCACTGAAGTACTGGAGGTCCACTGTGAGTGCTCACGCAAAGACATGCACACACTCAAACACACCTATCTGTAAGAGAAAAAGACATACTTGAAAAAGGAAGTACCCAAATGGTCTGCCGTTCAACCTAATAAAACCCATATTTGTAGCACTGTTTACAATTTTATTATTTTAGAGTTGTAGATTTTTTCCTTGCAGTGTTTCCATTATTTCCTTTTTTACATTACATTTACAGGCATTTTTGTCAAACAATATCAAGCTGGTCTGGGTCAAAATGTCATGTTTTATCATCCATGAAAATCACTATGTACTGTGTTTAAACTGTGATAATAATCTTGATATATGATGATGATATATCATGTTATATTTTATCAGAGTTTGTCACAATCATATTTCAATTTCATTTTAAAATTCTCCTCACTGTCTCTCCTAGATGCTCCACGTGTGGAGATCATCCACTCTCTTGCAGTCCCTCAGGAGGGTCAGTACTTGAAGCTGGAGTGTGTGTCCAAAGGAAACCCTTCGTAAGTCACTCAAATTCTATGTGGGTTGATGTCAGCCTTTAAATATAATGCTTCAGATGGGTAAACGTGGCACACCTTGTTTCTCTTTCACATCCTCTTACCTCCCAGGCCAGATCCTGTGATGTGGACAAAGGATGGCGGTGAACTTCCTGACCTGGACAGGATGATTGTAGAGGGGAGGGAGCTCACCTTTACTTCACTCAACAAGACAGACAATGGCACCTACCGCTGCGAAGCCAGCAACCACCTAGGGACCAGCAGTGCTGAATATGTACTCTACGTCTATGGTGAGTTCAGAGGAAAGGCTGTTGTGTGGGTAATCATGTTTCATGTTATCATGTGCAAAGGTAAAGAAACAGTGAGAGCTCCTCATCAATTATTTGACACTACTGACAGATGAAGGCCATGGAAAGGGAGAAAAAAGCGGAGGAAAAGAGGATGCCTTGGACACAACAAGGCTACATATAAATACTGCAAAGTATGAACCTCACAGGCACAAGCCCCAAACTCCATTGCAAAACTAGCATTATAATACCTCCTGATCTGCATACTGTATCAGTGCTAAAAGTGATTAGTGGTACCATCTCTCACAGGGAGAATAAGGGCCTCAGGTGACACAAATGCCACCAACGCCTTTCCTTAAATAAACCTGTGTCCCAGATCCTCCACACACATAGACCCACACTTTCTCACTCACACATGCACACTAGGAGGGAAATGTGTGAGGGAGGCAGAATTTAGTGCTGTGTTGTCAGGAATATAACCAGGAAGGATAAGTAATTCCTAGTAACGCCAGAGGAGGTGGAGGATAAAGGGACTCAGTGTCAGGGAAAACAGATAGCTCTTCCTCTCTTCCGTTTCTCCACTGCCATTTGTCTCTCGGCATTAAGTAATAATGCTTAAAAAAAAAAAAAGGCCAGAGCAGTGACACATCTCTTTTCTCTCTGTTTTTGGAGCTTAGACAGTGTATGAATAGAGACAAAAAGGCAGGTAGTTTTTGGCCAGAGAAACCATACAACTGGAGGCAAAATGGAATTTCCCTAAGTGAATCAATAAAATATTACATTATTATTATTACATGCACCTTGGGGGGTGTTTCATTTGCTCTCTTATTTAAAAGCAGACCTAATCCAATGAAAAACATGAGAGAATAAACTTCTCAGGTGCCGGCAGCTATGCTTTTCCAGAGCTAGAGTGATTTTTAATATGTTCTTGAATATCCTTGATGGGATTATAGTAATAACCAGATGTGGAGCCGATGAAGGATGCAAACAAGATTACTATCTGTGGTTCAGGAGGAGGTTTCTATGGGCTGTAGACAAGACCACAGCAACCTGTGAAAACCTCTGGAGTCAGGAATGTTTAAAAAATAATAATAATAAAATGCTACAACTTCACCCTTGCAGCCATGTGCATATGAAAAGTATAATATAAAATAAACTTGAACAGAACAATGTGTGGGTCCACTGTCCACGGCTCTTCAGGTGGAGGCGTAAGTTTGCTGGCCAAGTTGAACTGTTGATTACAAAACAGGAATAATGCATATGGGTTATTTATTTCTCCAACAAGAGACTCTCAGAAGGATCTGATTTAAGCCAAGCCATTACACAAATGATGACATGGACAGTCAAGTACTTCAATATATCCATTTATCAAGATAAGACTGTGAACGTCATATAAATATAATGTAATCTTCTAAATTCATCTTGGCTTGTGTAGTAGTGTGTTAATTAAAATTACAAACAAAGAACAAGGTGAAATCCCAATGTTACACAACTCAAAACCAATTTCTTCTGACTAGTAATGTTGTTGTCACACTATATTGCTGATTTTATTACTCATCCCACATAGTAGCCACTGCTACTGGTATGCATATATTATTTAAAGATCTTTTACAAACCAAAAAATATTCACATACAGTTTGGCTTAGAAGTTTAAGTGTTGCCTACCCATGTCTGAATCTGATATTCATGCTGGTTAAATTACCAGAATTACAAACAGATGTTAATTAGAATCATCTAAATGATTTATTGGTCCACTCAAATGGATCTATCATGTCTGCTTATTAATTAAACCTTTAAAGTTTCATCACATGCTGTGTTTCTGAGATTTACACTTCCTATTCAGTCCCCCACTAACCCCTTACTTAATTGCAGTGCGTGTATAGTTTGGGGAGGTTTAATTTGTGTGCTTGTCCCATGCTATGCCATGGTGTCTGTGTGCAACGGTTCCTCCAAATGCCAGCTGAATGTAACAACAAGAATAACCAATGCACCTAATGACAGTGATGTTATTAAACTGACAAATTCTTCTCCACAAAAAAGGCAATTGGGTATGGGAGGGTCAAAGAGTCCTATCCAGATTCATTACTTGTTCTTTTGAAATGGCACCCAGTCTGTTCCTACCCTTCATTAGTGATTAGCACACCTTTTAGCCTTTCACAATTGCTGCCATAATTCTCGGAAAATACCTTTTTAATGGTTCCCCTCCAAAGAGGAGACATTTTCTCTCTTCCCTCTTTCCTGAAGACATGCACTTAGCTGCTTAGTGATTCACACTAAGACTGAAATGTCACCGAGACATGCAGGACAGTTGGCCCTGAGAAAGAGTAACTCAGCCAATTAAAAGCCTCTAGCTCACTATAAAAAGCAGAGTGACATAAACATAAAAGCCAAGGTGGTAGTGTAACCTCATTAACTTTGTCACACAATGTTTCAGCCCCACTTTTCCTGTTGCTTTAACATGTGACAGTGAGAAACACTGCCTTGGTTAAAGCACTTTTACTATTATCCTGTAGAAAGAAATCAAAAACAGTGCATGGCAATGATGGCTTGGCTACCTTTTCCTGAAATCGCCCTTGCAAACATTAATAATTGGCACTGATCATTTGTCAGATTACTGTCATCATTTGGTGTAATCCAATTTCCCTTTCACATGGTGAGGGGTTCCCAGTGTAGGATGTCTTCACAGATATCAGCCAACATTACCATTACACTTTAAGTTCATATTGCATTGCTCTTTTCTCCAACCATGTGGAAAAAGTCTGAATATAGCCTAAATCAACCCTTGTATTTTCATTGTTGAACATGTGCTATTTATGAATTGTAGCCTTCTGTCTCTATACAGTATATAGTATGTACTCTATACAATATATAATATACATAATAGTTAACACAAAACTGTGACACTGCCCCAAAGACAGTCATTAAGAGTCAATCATATGAGAGGCTTTAATTCAGCAGCTACTCAGCAGGTCACTGAAGGTTCACACAGCAGAATATTTCGTTTTTAGATACAAATACATATTCTTTCTGAATTAGTGAGAATCTTTGCTCTTTTTTTGTTTCCCATCACCATATAATCTTTTGCCTTTGACCAGTTTGTGTTGCTCTTTTTAAATATCTAACTGCCACCATGTGGTTTCATTTTTGTTGTTGTTGTTGTTCTTGTATTATTTTCGTATGTATGTGTCTGTCTATCCACTCCACCAGACGCCCCCACCACCCTGCCTCCATCCACCACTCCCCCCCTACATCCCATCCCTCCAGATCCTACTGCACTATTAGGCACCCACGCCTCAGACCGCAGAGTCACTGGCAACAGAGGTACAGTACTACCCCTTGCATCTCCACAACCTCCTCAGCATGCTACTGTGTGTTCCCACTTCCCTCTTACTTTCATGTCTCCGTCTTATTACCCCTCTCTCAGCTGCTTCACTGCCTCAAGCGTCAGCATACCTGTCTAGTGTACAACTGGAAAAATGTTTAATACCTGACATACTTCCTGGGACAAAATTTGTCCCTATCTTCTGATGCATTTTGTCTCTCTTGTGGTTTGTCTATTTTACCCCTTTAGGACTGTAAACATAAACTGTATGTCATTTCAATGGACAATGACTTCAATGTCCATTAAATTAACTTGTTTTGTGTTTTGCCATCAAGGATATTATTCAGATTTTGACTCTAAGACACACTCCAAGTCATTGTATTCAAAAGGAGTCCAGCTGTTCAAATGCCCCATCCACTGTCCCCTTGGCATTTCAAAGACTTCAGTACTTCTGTGCCATGAAACCTCAAAGAAGCAAATGTCATGTCCAACTGAAAATGTCTGGCCACTGGAGATGTCTCATCATGACTCCTAATGCTGTGCTAAATCTTAGAGGATTCTGACTTAAAAAGCTCTTTTTCAGAGAGTTAACACAGTAGCCACCACATTTCACCACTAAAACTGAGTGTTTAGTGTTTTTAGAGAATCTGTTTATGATTAGAATGGAAGCTGTTGTTGTTGTCCATATTAATAGATAATAGAATGTCTATATCTATATCAAGGCTGAAAAAGAAGTTGGAGAGGGATAAAATGTTGAGATTATCCCAAATTTCAAGCATCTCTTATTCCTGCAGAGGCTACTGAAATGCCAAGAGTTATGGATTTAAGCTTTAAAATCACTGACATGAAGTGTAAATTAAATTGCCATCATCATCCTGCAGCACTAATGCCATTCACACACTGAATATTTCCTGGGCACCAAAACCCCAAAATAGTGTCAATGTCTCACCAAATCTGGGACATCTTGTCATGTCTGCAACATTCAACACGGTGGAGGCAGAGTGGGGAATCCTAGGGGAAGCTTTTCCCTTCCTTCTGATCTAGGTCACTGAGGTGGTCAAAATACTGTGCAGCCATGAAGTGCCAGATAGATGAGAGTTATCCTTAGATGGTGAAATTTGGTAGTCTTGGTTAAAGTGCCTCTTCAGTGTTGCATGGAGGCTGGGGACAACACCAGTGGTGCAACAGATGGTGGATGGTCTTGAGGTGTTTACTGGGGTCTCACACTGCTCATCCTTTCCATTAAAGCTTATGTCAGGGTGCTGGAAAGAAGACTCAAGAGTATTGGTTGTTAAACAGTGGATCAGTGTCTGTGTTTTACTCTAGCAAGGATACTGCAGGGTTCATGGGAGTTTGGGCCATCCCAAGCACCTATATACGCAATTGGTGAGGAATCCATTCCTTGCAGAGTTACAGTGAGTCTGTGAGCATTTGCAGCAATATTTCAAGCACATTGTGAATAACAACCAGGCTGCATAAAGGTTTTGATCAGTTCTGTTTGATTGAGTGCGAAGTGTCCATTTTAATAGCCTCAGGATAGCATATCTGCTTTATTCCTATAATGTATGCTGTGTTGTCCTCCATTGCATGCTGATTTACTAGTCTATCTTTGCCTCAGCCATCCCCCCTAACTCCCAGGTGTTGACAGTGCATGCAAATGGCTGACATGACTCCACAATCCCACTGCCCAGTCAGTTGGTTTGAAAATCTGATGATGCCCTCCTCTGGAAGTGTTCCATCATGTCCAATTTAGCTAGCTGTGCATTTAAAGGAGCCAGTTTGCATTAAAAAGAGCCCGTTTGGGTTGGTTTGGGCATCTGACCAAGATGCTGACTGGAAGCCTCTCTATGGAGACACTTTGGCATGTCCAACTGGGAGGAGACCCTTGGGGCTGACCCACCTGGCATGTGAAAGCATCAGGATCCTTCAGGGGGAGCTGGAAGGAATGGCTGTAAAAAAGGATGTGTTGACTTCACTTTGACCCGAATAAGCAGCAGTGAATAGATACACTAAATGGATATCACAAACCTCTAGGAAGGTATAGTTGCTCCAGTCTATTCAACCTCTATTTCTAAAGGAAATCAAAGAAAGATGAATTCATGGTGAATGTAGTCATTACATGATCTTACGTCATTTACTTTAAGCTTGACTTCATAATTCAAGGTGAACAGAGTTAGACTGTCATTAGTTTTCTTAGCACCTGGACAGGAAGTGGTAAAATATCCCATTTACTTTCAGCCCATTTCAGAAGCCTTTGTGTGATTAAATGTGTCACTTAGTGGGTTGGACAGTTGGACAAAGACCTACTTCGGAACAAGTGAAAATTACCATTGTTTGGCTGAGTTGCAGTTTGTCCAGGGATTCTGTCTCTTTGCAGGCTGCAACACTGTGACAATAATGCTGACATGGTGCCCATGTCTGGTACAGTAGAGTGATATGTCACTCAAAGTTTTCAACTGACATGTCAATTTAAAACTAATGTGCCTGTGACTAGGTTGTATGCAAAGGAGCTTGCTCACTCATACATCATCTGGATCATGGTTTGTACAAGTTGTAAAAGTATTTAACATGGTTTTAAAGATGATTGTGTAAACTGACATTTCTAATATATATTTCAACACTGTTTTCTTGCAAAACATAGCACAAAACATAAGCCTTTAATTCAAGTATAATAAAACTGACATAAAATAATACAGAGATTCAAGACAGTGATCTCTTTTCTTTGGCCTAAATTCTCTGCATTTTTTTCAGCTATTTTCCTGAGTAGCTTCATTCATTGCCATCTATGCATCCATTCTCTCACCATGTAGATGTAGCACAGTTTACCTTAAGTCTAGTCTCCACCTTCCTGCTCCCTCTCTCCATTCCTCTTAGCTTCATGGTCCTCCACAGTCCCATTCATTCACGATGATTTCCTCTCATCACTGCTGCTTTCTCAAAATTACCATCTTTCAAGTCCTTCAGGAGTCTTGACTCCCCTTCTACCTTTCCTCAGCTTTACCTTCTCTCAAGCTTTTGTTTCAATTTTCCCTCACCCACCTCATCTCTTCTAACCTCACATCTCTCTGAAGACCCTGTTAGATAACAGGCTTCCACACGTTGTTGGATATTCTTCATCAGCGTATCTCAATTCTTCTCTGATGTCTGTGTAGTGCAGAGACACAAGAGGAGCTGAGCCTCTCAGTGTATCTTCAGGGAATCTAAATATCAGACTCCTTCGCTGCATCCCCAGTCACAGGATACTACACTATCTGCTTTCATGTGTCTACTTGATTTATTACCAGGTCTTTTCACAGGCTCGGGATGAAAGCAAACAACTGTGGAGCTGTACCAGCCCCATGACGTTTTGTCTTTTTAATAAAGCTGTCTTGCAGAGGACAGACACAGTGAAGGTTTAACATGAGAGCCTGTATGCAGAATATTAGCATGTTATTTAGCCGATGAGCTCTTTCAGGTGCACCCCTCTCTGTTCTGCAGTGTTCTTGCATCTTTTCTTCTCTTGCCATTCATCAGCATATTGGATTTTCCCAAACAGCACGAGACTACCACAGCTAAGACTGATGTATCCTCCAATAAGAAACAGTTTGAGCAGAGAGGAGACAAACAGTTGATGTTACAGAAAAAATGGTTTTTGTTTTGTTTTTTTTCTTACCATCATTAATATAGTGCTTGTGTGGCTTTGAGTATCAGGTTGTATTTGGTATCCATATTTGCTAGTTTCTTCCTCTGAACAATCTGAAGACTGTTGCGATCAAACTAAGTGCTTTAAGTTTTTTCCTCTTTTGACACTTGTTATTCTAAGATTATAAATGTCCTAAGTCTCTCAGACCTTCAGTGTTAAGATATGAGTCATAATTGAACTCCTCTGATTATGGTGCTTTTTCAGAGTCAAGAGTGAGGTCTTTTTGACTTTGATCTTTGTAAGCCCCGTTAGCTACCATGACTACCACCAGCCAGTCAGAAAAGCAAGGTGATGCTGCTGAACTACATATTCACTACATTTGGCACAAGGACAAATTTGGATTTTAACAAAGTGGTTGTTATATTGATTCAATATTACATAACCTAAATGTTAATTGGAATACATTATGATTGACTAGAAATACCATGTGATATTTTCTTGTAATACTGAAAATCAGTCAATGTACTGAGAAGTGCAATTAGTACTCTTATGTTACCATTTTCTGGACAGGAAAAACCTGAATGATTTTAGATAACATTCAGGTCTACATGCAATAAGTGTGGATTTTTGTGCTTCTCACTTGTTTTCAGGTATGCTAAGAATAGCCTTAAATGCACCAACAAGATATCATCCCACAGAATCCAAACCTGAGAGGGAAACAGCATTTGCATGACAGGTGTAAATTGGCCATGGGAGCTGAAAACAACTGGCTGCACTTTTTCTTTCTGTATGTGGCAGTAAGTTGTTTTCTTCTAAGTAGTTAAAGGATTTAATATTCAGTATTTACACTTAGTAAGATATGAAATATGAGCTTATTGCACAGTATAATTTCACAATAATAGGGTTTTTGTTTTTTGTTTTTTTTGTTTTTTTTTAGTATCGTCTAATTTTGCTGACATGGTGACAGTACATTAGGTGGCCAGTTCGATAATGTACAATTTAATGAAAGCATTTATTCACCCTTGCAGGAACATTAGAGGAATAAATATTTCTTATTGTAGTCACAGTGGTTCTAATGGGACATGTAAATCTGACAATAACCCATGCCTTTAATTTCTAACTGTTGTTGACCTTTGGAGTGTAGCTAGTGCACAGATATGTGTGAGATTCCTCTGTTTTTCTTCCGTACTGTATAATGCCAGGACTGATGCATAACTGCAGTCTGTGATTCACTTTATTAATGAAGTGCTGGCAGGTATGCCCAACACACACACTGCTTCAATAGCCCAGCCAGCCTTAATGGCCATAATAACTCTTTCGCTAAGTATCAGAGGTCTATGCAATGTCATCAGACCCCGCCACCCCCCACCCTCCATCCCCCTTCCACGAATGCACACACATACACACCCCCCCTCCACCACCATCTCCACATTCTCTCAAATTTGCCAAATGCTTTTTCATGGCTTGCAAATTAGCTGTGACCTTGTGAAGCTGAGAGGTTGAATCATGTGCAAGGGTTTCTTTGGTGTTTAAAATATTTACTATTCACTTCCCATAATCAGCATTCGTGTGGCCAACCCCAGCCCCTGTAGCCTGATATTGCCACAAAAAAGGGCTCAGTGCCGAGAAGATAGCAATTTTTCATGCCTAGTGTCTCTGCATGTGGAGAAGACAGAAAAAAACTAAAATAATACCTATCTGCCCCTTCACAGAGTAAAACATAAGATAAAGGTTAAAAAAAAATGCACTAACAACCTTGAGACTATTAATCAAAGTGTATACCGTAACATGGGACATATTGCTAAATTGCCTTTAATTGATATCAGCAGGCTGATTGCTACCTGCGGTTTTAACCGGCAGTGGTTAGCAGGGGAGGTTACCATGGTAACCCATAAACACAATGGCTTTTCTGGTCAGCACTCTAAAGCAAAATAAAAAGGATCTTTTCTCTCCTCTTGAAGTTGATAGCAGTGACTCCACACTTGAAAAGAATTCAAGAGCGGAGGCGAGGGATTGGTCAGGGTTCAAAAGTTAGGATTAGTCTCAGCTTTCTCCCTTTTCAAGTGAGTATTGGCCAAAAAGCTGCATATGAATAGTAACATTAAAACAGGAGCACTCTTACCCTGTTTGGCTTCCTGAGACTTGAGCTGGCTGAGACTGACTTCTACCCAGCCTTACAAATATCAACCCGCAATTCTTAAATTAGTACTAGTAATGACACACCTGAGGATTTCCTTCTGATGGTTTGAAAATTTTTAGGGTTTGAAAATCAAACATCTGCCATAAACAGCAACATTTTTACAACTGAAACATTTTTTTCGCTTTACCTCTGAAGATATTTTCAGATATTTGAGAGTTGAAAGCAGCAACAGGAGAACACACATCCTAATTTGATGCTCTTACTATAAAATCACAAGTAAAATATAGCTTTAAGCTGCTCATTTGTCTCAGTCAGAGCTACTGTCTAAATGAGAGATGAAACTGTTGGGAATTATTTCATCCAGTGTTCAGTGTTTCTGATCCAAATTGCTTGATTGTTAACAGAAAGAAAGAGAAGAAGCTATAAAACACAAGCTACAGGTCATGCAAATATACATAGTCAAACAATAATCAAAACTGAGCTGACAACAGAATATAAAATATCTAAAACTCTATCTTGAAATCTACCTTTACCACATTGCACATACTTCACATCTTAAAAAAGAGGGAACGTTTAGAAGAATCTGATTACTTAGGAATTAAAAGGACACTGCACAGATAATGTTTTATGTCTTTAACCCCACATTCACCTATTTAAGCTCCTTTAGGCTGAGGACAAACCTTTTCTGAAAACTCAATAAGTAAAGGGATGGTTTTCATTCCTTGGAGGGATGTGCAACTGCTTTATTCTATTGCCATTGATCTTGTTTTAAATGGGGGGCACAGGTGAGGCCATGTGATGAGCAAAATACATATTTTCTCGAGGCCAAATATCTAGGACAGCTGCTTGGTTGCCGTGCTTAAACCAGGAGGACTATGCTTGAGCTGCAGCGTCCCCAGGGGGCTTGGAAATGGTTAAATATTGAACAGCACCAACCATCTTCTCTCTGTTTTTCCCTTCACTCTCCACTCTTTATACCATAAAGCTGAGGAGCACAGGAGAAATTAAAACATAATGCAAAGGTCTTTCCACTTATTGCGGGGTAAGCTTATTGATGATCTGTCACATTAACTCGCTTTGGGGAAGAATTATAGCAACAATTTGGGATAAAGTGTAGAACAGAAAAAGAGAAATCATTAGATCCTGGGGCTAGTGTTATGAATTACATGTAATAGCCCTTCTATTTATTAAATCTCAATGGCATAAGACACTTTCAGTAGTCTTGAAGAGGCACACACAAGGAAGTCTAATTTTCATTTGTTGACATGAAGTTTTATTTGGTCCTTTATTCATTTTTCTCTGCTTGTCACCCTCTGGGGATTGTTGTGGTGGCAACTTGCCTCCTCCAGTATCACTCATTTCTGTGTGGGCTACTGTTTTCTTGCTGCTCTTGTTCTGTAGTTGACTCACTCAATGTAGTTCTCCCAAGCTAACCAGCAGCTTAATGTAGGTTATGACAGAAAATATCTGAAAAGCAGCAGCAATACCGTCTTGATTAAGTCACCACAGGTGTAGAAATGATGTTATCTCCCTGCTTCGTCTTTTGTTGTATTTTATTGCTGTTTTGAAGTGGGTATGGGTTTTGTGGAACATAGAACTGCTTTGATAGATTGATTCTTGCATGCAACTTAATGAATTCATATGATTAATTATCTTGCTTTGCTTATAACTTCATGCTGTTACCCTGCTGACCACAATTTCTTTTCATTCTGGGAAGACAGAGAGGAGGTGGTTGAATATTCAAGATAGTGTCCAAGTCTACGTGTGGGCTTTATTGAATGATTAGCAGAAATAATTTGTTTTCAGAATCTAATTAATCCACTCTGACCCACCAAGCAATAATGTGCAAGGACGCACACACACAAACACACACATACACGTGGCTCGGTACCTTCTCCTCTTTTCTGTAACCCTCCCATGCATGGATTCACATACTCAAAAGTGTACGCACATGTGTCTTTCGGCCCTCTGCTATAGCCTCTAGGGACTCTTTCATCTTGGCAGTAGAGCCAGTATTAGATGCAGATTGGTGAGTTTCCAGTCCCAGCCAAAAAGCTAGGCATAATTGACTCATCGAACAAGTAAAGTCTGCAGGCGCTTCTCACTTTCTATGTTTTCTCTTTTGTGTCTCTAACTTTAACTTACTATCACTGCAGTGGAATTAAATTAATGCAGCCTTTATGTTTCACTGTGTTTTCACATTAAAAAACATATATTACTGGGCTCATTGTTTTCACTCTGTAAGGTGTAAAGGTTTCATTTATTCATTTTGGGGTGTGTGAGTAATTATCACATAATTGTGCAATAAATGTAGTAATAGCTGCTAAATAGTCAGTAAAAAGTCAGCCTTAGTTCTCAGGGCTTCCAAAGATTTTTCAGTGTTTCTCCAGAATGTAAAAAATCAGAGTTCATATCAACTCAAACTACTGTTGTCTATTTAAGAGTAATGATGTACTCTGTCTCTCAAACACACACTTAAAGATTCCCTGACCCACACCAGAGACACAAGGACACTGCAGTTCTATAAGCCCATGCTTAAGCTAGCTGCTGCTTTATTGATCTGAGCAACTGGAACCATTGCTTAACAGAGCCATATCTAACACTGAGAGAGAAAAAAGCATAATCCAAAAGAAGAGAAAGATGCCTGTTGGGCATGAATTTTAATATTAACAGGTTTAATACCAATAAACGATGAGAGAGAGAGGCAGACATGTATGTTGAGATATACCATTTCACTAGCATGCTGATAAGATTCAAGGACACGGTGTCTGATCAGTTGAAGTTGTTCATTTAAAAGATGAAAAGCAGTGCAGAGGGCAGTATGCAGTAACAATACTTTAAAGAATGGGAAACATCTCCTCTGAAGTCCTTCAGGCACTGGCTGCAAATATGGTGTTTGAGGAGAGAGATAAGGACATATATTACATACAGACATACAGTAAGTTGTCCATTTAATAAGCAGTATCCGCTTTAACTAACAAAGCCAACCAAGTCAGTTGTTTTGGTACCTCAACTGCTGCTCCAGTCAGCAGATATTTAATAGATTTGCCATTTTATGCTGGAATTAAGGAACCAGAGTTCACCACGCACTTGATGTATGATTTTACAGGTGTTCGGTCAGATCAGGCTAGTATAACATGGAGGTTATGGCTTGATTGAAGCAGGGGACAGGCTTCTCTTGTAGAGTCATCAGTCTCCAGCTGGGCCATTGATTAAATATTTGAGTTCTCGCTTGAACTAATAATGTTCCTTTGCACATCATTTCCAAATCTGAGCACCACCTTTTTGAAACCTGTCAAGGACTTATTTAGTTTAGTTTAATCACATTTCAGTCATGAACAGTGAGCTATTCTTCAAGTTTGACCTTAAACATACAGCAGCCATCACACATGCTTTTGTTTTGACACACAGTATGATTCTTTGCAGAAATGTGGTGATATGAATAATGTCATTTAATCTGACCAGATAATATGGTTAAAGTCTGTCCACTTCCAGCCTTTACTCATCCTCGAAAACCCACGCAGTATTGCCAACACATATCTTTTCACAGTAACCCAATATGGAGCCAGCATCAGTCAAACAGATCAGATGAGGAGTTAGTGGAGCAGTTTAAGAGTAACACTTTTGGTTCAGTCCGGCCAGGCAGTGGCTCACAGAAGCCCTAAACCCCTTTAATTTATTAAACAAGCCCAATTCGCAAGGCCAGACGACAAGGAGAGTGTTATAAATATTAAAAGAGGAGTTTGCTCTGCCACGCTCTCATATTAAATCACACAGAGAAGAATGTATGTGCCCTTATTAAAAGATAATGTGTTCTGGAGCCATAAAAATGTATAACCCTCCACTCTATATCCCTCTCCTCCTTGTCTTCTTTCCTTTTCCGTCTTGCTCCAACTGAAGTTTCAGTCTTTTCCTGTCCATCAATCTCTATTTTTTTTCCATTTCCTTTCTCTGTGTGTCTTTGTACACCCTTGCTGTATTTTTTCCTTCCGCAAGCGGCAGTGGACTAGAACAGAATACATAAGAACACAATACATAAACCATGTTTTGCTCTTGAAGGCCGAGGCACTGGAGCTAACTGTATTTACACGTTTTAAGCTGGGATGACTTTATGTCACAGGCTTTTGTTGCTCTATGTGTCAAGTTAACTGAAAACAACCCCCCTATTTCAACCCCTGTTGGCTTGAAATATGCCTTAAGAGAGTGCTCCACTGATTTAGCATTGCACCCCTATGATATATAATACATATGTTAGTAGCAGCTAATGTAACAGCTAATGTAGCCTCAAGCTTCCAGCCTCAAGCTCACTTGTGTCTAACTCCACACCCCCAGATTTTTTTCATTGATAAACTTCAGCCCCAACCAAGGCACTTGAGGCACACTTGAGGCAGTTTATCAGACTTTGAGCTGCTCTCTCTGTAGCTACAAAAAGCTTTATGCAATTTTTTTTAAACATATGCAGTATATGCAGTTCCCAAGACCTGTACTTAGTTGGGTAAAATCTGTGCTGTTCCCTTTTAAATTGTGTAGCTAGCTACAAAATAGCAATGCAGAATCAATTTTTTGACAAAAAAAAATCATCACAATATCGATAGAAACCTCTCAAACCACTACTGCAGTATAATCAGTTTCCCGCCAGTGATCTGCATGCACAGTATGGGGAAACAGTGACAGCCACACTGCCAGTGAATGACTAATTATACTACTTCTGGTGGAGCCTATATTGTGAGAAGTCCAGTAGCAAATCTATGAGTGTTTCGAACATTATCCTACTGGATGTATTGATACCTTTGACACTTTTTTTTGCCACGACTTGATGTAACCATTATAATCTATACAAACTCACTTCAATGGCTAGTCTCCATGTCAGCGCTCACTACAATCAGTAACAACCTTTCAGTTCTCTTCCAGAAGATACATTTTCAGTGGAGTGTTCCCTCAAGGTCAAAGAGGTGCAGTAGCAGAGGAATCAGACAACATGTTCCAGAGGTGTCAAGAGGTTTTGGCATGCAGCCCAACCACTTGGACAGGACACCAGCATATTGTATAGCCAAAGTGTGTGGCACTCAGTAGGCAGACGTACGACTGTATGGTTATGGCTTGTTTGTGTCTGCACTGGGTTGTAACAACCGAACTGAAGCGCGGCAGTCAGACAGTGAGTGTGTATGATGGTAAAAAACACTCACTATCCTGACAGATAGAGGTGAAGACACACAGCCATGTGTGTAACTAAACGCCTGAGTCCTTGCCCTGCCGGGCCACGCCAGGGGAACATTCCTCTACTCTCTGCTCTACTGACCAAGCAGAACTGCAGCACAGTGAAACCACGCTACGCACGTCTGTGTGCGTGAGCTCGTGTGTCGATACGAGTGTGTGTTTGTCCACTCGGAGGCAGCGAAGTGTGACGGCCTGGTCACTCAGACCATGGAGAGTTATGGGGCGAGAGCAAGCCAGCTGTTCAATTTGGCCACGTGGGTGGACTCAGAAAGAAAAGGAGAATACTGAAGAGAAAAAGTGGCAATATACGACGTGTGCTGTATGTCTAAACCACCCCTCTATCACTACTTACTCTGCTCTGACATCACCATATTTTACCCATCAGGAGCCCACATATACACACAACTACTCACACAAAGTGACAGGGTTGTGTATGGCATGCCCTGGCACTCAGAGAAGGATAATGAGATGAGTGCTAATTTCTCAGGTGTCATGGGCTGATATGAATAATACAGGCTATTCCGTTACCCATCTCCCCCATTGCTGTCACTGTCAACTTTTTTTAGATTCACCTACAGTGGGTCTGTAGACTGTCAGTGTCACGTCCTTACTCTTACCTCAAATAGCCTGAAAGTCAGACTTTGTGATTTTTTCAAAAAAGGAAGAGAATAAGGTGGAAAAAAGGAAATAAGCTATTGTTGAAAGACAGGGAAACCTTTGATGGGTGATGAAGCTAATTGCACATTCTTCACTCTCTCGTGTCTCTTCATTTCTACTGCTTTTCCAACAGCTAGGGACCCGTACCAACTCTCTAACACCTAATTCATTTTCCTAACAACAATCCTTCCTCATCCAAGAAGCAGAAAAAGGTTGATCTTTCCTTTTTTATTTTCTGTGTGATGATTTATTTACTGTGTACTACTCTTCCACTGCTGCCCTGGTTTGCATGTTGGGGACTCCTGCGGCACCGTGGGGGTGGTCCTGAATTATTCACCTCTTTTTTTCTCAGTCCTTCTTTCATTCTCTCTTTCCTTCATTTTGCAGGGTGAATGTGTGTCTGCCTGTAGCTGCTCTTTGTGTCAGTGTGGTGTCTGTCTCTCTTCCTCTCTCTCTCTCTCTCTCTCTCACCATTTTATTATTCTCAGAGAGCTAAGCAGCTCTGCTCTGACTGCATGATGTGAAAGGAGAGAGGAATGACAGCAGCTCAGAACAATCATTAGATCAGGAACGAGCTGGGAATAATCTTCTCTTTCCTTCTTGCGCCGTTTTGTATTGTCTGCCTTTTTGCGGTTCCTGTGCCTTTACTCCCTCACCTCACCAGCCGACACAGTCATCTGCTCTCTTTGTGTCTCTCTCTCTGTCTCCCCTCAGATCCCAACGCACTGGGGCAGCACGGCACTGACCATGCCTTGATCGGAGGAGTGGTGGCTGTAGTGGTCTTTGTCACCTTGTGTTTAATCATTGTTCTGGGAAGATACCTGGCCAGGCATAAAGGTAAAACCACAGTGGACCAGACCTGAGTCTCTCAAAGCTCATGGAACTAGTGGAGCATGTCCTACTTGTCCCATTAGACATCAGAGTCCCTCTCCAATTCCCAAATGTATGACATACATGCAGTGGAGAAGAAGGCTTAAGTCCTGCACAGATAAGAAGCATTGATGGACATGTGCCTTTGATGTGCAGTACACAGTATGATGCCACTAGTGCATACGTAGGGCTCATTAAGTTAGAAATGCTATCACATTTATTTTAATATCATTTAATATTATATGGGTGAGAGAGACAGAGCTATGACATAATTTTACTATAACCCCATGCACCGGTTGTTGAGTTTTGGGTCAGATTTTTTGCACTCCTTCTTCTCAGAGTCATAACTCATAACTCTCAAAATCAAATTTTATTTTCAGTGTGACCTAAACTTTCTCAGGGTATTACTATTTTAAAAGTCCATCACAAAATAAATGTCCATAAATCTGCTTAGAAGTCAGGATTTTTCTTTCCTCCTTATTATTCCAAAACTTGCCTGAGAAGTTTTCTGTAATCCAGTGACAGTTGTCTTTACATCCATGGGTACATTGCAAACTGAAACTGCTGATAGCTAATTTGCAGTTTTAATGGTGTCAGTTTGCTAAAATGTAAACAAATGTAGGCCAAAAAAAATTAGGTCATGTTGTAGCCCTCATCTTAACTCACTGAATCCATGCCAATATTATACTTCCTGTTTAGATCTTCCAAAGTATTAAGGGAAATGTAGATCCAAAATGTAGGGCATTTTTATCTGCCCAAACAAAGTATCAAAATCCATAAATATTACATTTTTTTGTGTTGCAATATTATTATTTACATTTCAAAGGCTCAAAAAGTCCCATCAAGATGGTATAGCACAACTCTCATGCAAATTGATGGCATTTCTGAGGAGCCAAACCTATTCTCAAAGTAGCAATATATGGCAAACTTGGCTAAAAGATTTAGCAACTCTGCTAAAGAGAGAAAAAAGAGAAAGAAATGAGCAAAAAAGCCTGGGGTTCAAAGTTAATGGTCAGTTTCCAACACTGATGCTACAAAATTGAGTTCATATACTGTGAGCTGCATCACATTATTTGAAAATGAAACTTTTAGCCTTCACTGCTGCCACTGAGTGTTGGTTTTACACACCTAGTCTCTGCTTTATTAACATATCCTGTACTATCCTAGCTTCTCATCATTCTGCATATGAATAATGTAGCAATACTGATGTTGTCTTCAGATGTGTTTTGCGCCTCAAGCAGAAGACACCACGCAGGGCTGCTCAGTATTTGTTCTGCTTGATACAGATTTGTTTTGCGCTTCCTCAGGAACATACTTGACAAACGAAGCCAAAGGAGCGGACGATGCGCCCGACGCTGACACAGCCATCATCAACGCTGAGGGCAACCATGCACACGCGGAAGAAAAGAAAGAATACTTCATTTAGACTGCAGAGGGAGCTGTGCAGCTCTCTCCTTCCCCCTTTTTCCTCTTTCAGTCTCTGTATCTCTTTTTCTCTCTTTCTGTCTCCCCCTTTTTCTTCTCCACCTCTGACCACTGCCCCCGTCATGACCACAAGGAACCTGCAGGCAGTCCACAGACAGAGAAGTTCCCCAAGTGTTTTCCTGTTATTGCCTTTTGTTGAGCCCATCTTCTATCATTTACATCTCGTCCTTTATTTCTTTGTCTTTTGTGTTCTTTCTCTTTTTGGCAGCCAGTTTTCACAGGCAGCTTGCTGTTGCTGCTGAAGTGGTACCCCTTGTTATATCTTTCCCCATCTTTGACATGAATTCCTGGATATCTGTGTATCTACCATGACTGCTTCTTACATGACCCCTTGTTGGTCCTCTTTCCCTTTCCCTACAAGCAGACACCCAAACACATACTATACTCCCCTTTGTTCATACACGTCCACAAACACATATCATATTTCACATCAACACGGTGCCTAAAAATACAGACGCCATTGAACTTCTGTCAATGCCTTCATGTATCGTCTGTCAGTAGCAATGTAAATGCTTTGTAGATGGTTTTAACTGGACCATCACTTCATTGCTTAGCTCACAGCTTTTGATTATGTTTTGCGGCTTTTTTTTTTCTTTTCTTTTTTTTTATTTGAATGAAGATCTGTGCTGTTTACGCCTTATACATGTCTATCACACTGAATATGGTACTTTTAGACGCTCCACCTTCCCCCCGGCCCCATCCCTTCTAAGTAGACTTGTAATTTAACAGTTGACCCTTGTAAGATACGCAGAAGGTTTTGTGTAACACTGTAGCAAGGTAAGTGTATAATATGATTTTAATTATTAGGGTAGGGGTAATAAAGGGTAGTGTGGTATTGTTTAGAGCAGAGAATACACACCAAAAATATATGAAAGATGCTAGATGAAGCATTCCATCAAATAAACTCAATCAACTATATATAAAACCATTTGCTAAATCTGCTGTCCCTATGTACTTTTGTCTGTATACTCCTGCACTGTTCAGGCTGCAGTTTAGCGAACCACCAACACCTTCAGTGTCCTCTTGACAGCTTACAGTAGTTTGTTATTCACATAAAAGGGTTCAGGTGTACAGAACGAGTCGATCTCCTCTCTCTAAAAGCTGTATAAATTGTATTGAAGTGAGTTTAGCTTTTCACTTTGAAGATTTTTTGTTTATGTTTATGTCACATTGAAGTAATTTTAAGGCTGAAGGACCCCATGAAATGTAAAATGGACCTTTAGGAGTTATTGCAGGCTGAAAACAAGTACACGGTTACAGTATGTACAGGAGTTTTGGTGTTAAATTAATTTTTCTCACTCTGTCTGTAATGTCATTTTGATTGATGCCTCTTGAAAGCTTGAGGTCCAGGCAGCTTTCCATAGTAGTTTGTATACAAGTTCTGTTCATTTACAGGCTCACAGATAAGCAGCCAATCATATTATTACTCAGTATGAATAGTGATAACATCAGTTCAACTAATATCGCATTTTTTTTGTTTGTTCGCTTGTATTGCCACCTTTCTGTTTAACTAGCTTATAACAAATTTAGTTAAACTGTAGATATCATAACACATCACAGGCTACACGCCCACATCTCAGACTGCATAACTGCTCCTTTTATTTCAGTTTTGTCTGAGTCGCTCTCCGTGAACTGAATTTTAATTTCCATTTCATGGGGTCTTCAAGCAAAAAAAGAAAAAAAGAAAATGGAAAAAAAGAAAAAAAGGAAATAGTGTGTGAGTGCTGGGTCATAGATCTGCAGGGGCCTCCTTTCCAAAACTTAAAACTGAAGACAAATAGAGAAGCACAAAAATGTCTGAATGAATAACTGTGTTCCTTTGCCAACAACTAGATCGCCTTGGGAATGGTTCTTCTGTTCCAGTGGGTAGTGGAAAGATGACAAGGCTGTCTTTGATTTAATTCTGGGGAGAAACAAATTTAATGCATCTTTTTGAAAATGTAAGCTGAATCATGTTTTTTATATTAAAAAAATGTTTCTAATATTTTTGGTTTAAATGGTTCTAAGCTCCCTGCTGTATATTGTGTCTGCTAAAATGTGGTTGATTGTGAAAATTGCTGTTAAATTCTGGATTCCCGTATTCCTTCAAATTTGTATATTAGCCACCTTATCTATTTACTTTTTGTTCATTTTTTCATTGCATAATCCTTATTAGAAATCTTTTAAACAAATGTATTTTTGTTTTGGCACAAGGCATGTATATAATGTGTGAGAACTAAACTTTGGTAATACACATTAGCATGTTTTTGTTTGGTTCTTTATCATGATTAATTTATTTGAATTGAAATTATTTAAGATAGAACCAGAGTGGAAGTATATTTGTAACTTACCTTTGGAGAACAGTGGCTTCTTGTGTTTGTGGCATGCTCTTGGGTGCTACAAATCTAAAGGATTGGTGTTGTAGAAAATCTCATTAACAAAAAGGAAAAAAATACAAAACTCATGTGAAACAAATGTGGAAAAAAACTAATGATGTCCCATCCAATGGCCTTTTGTCCACAGAAATAGTAGAAAATGTCCTTAAATGCAAATTGGAATTGAAATGTCTCAAAAAAACATTGAGTTTATGTAGGAGGCAATGAAAGTTTCACACGCAACTAGGCAAGCATAACATATCCTGGTAAACAACTTCTGTTTCTTTTCAAACGTCCCAGCTATTCGTCTTTCATCAGTTTGCAGGAATTTGGCTGATTTACTCTCCTGTGAAAGAGTGATAAACACTGTGGCCTCTGGAATGAAAGACTTAAAGGCAAGGCACTAATCTACCAAAAGGGAGCAAATTATTACCAAGGGCAATAAAATAGTGGGCCCAGCTGTCTCCAATTCAGTGGCCAATTTACAACATTATGCAAATGAGGTCAGCAAGTAAGGTCTTTCTCTATGTGTTATAACTCAAGCAGTGCTGGAGTGAATCACAAGTTGGGAATTGTTTGATCGATCACCTCAGTTTTTGCCCATCGCCACTGATGTAGGATTTAGGTTGCATATAAATAGATACTTTTTTTAATGTAGATGTTTTGCCACAGTTTATATATTTTACAATTTTAATGCACTCCAATCAATACACAATTTACAGGTATAACTTTAGCCTCACCACGAACCTAAAGACTAAAGTGTTGTAGACTGGCTCTGATCTTTAGAACCCTTCTATATCACGTGTGTATAAACACATTTATCACGATGATTTAGTTTTTCTTTTATTTCTTAAATTCACATTTTCTGTTGCTTTATGTTTGTGTATCCATCTTAGAAATAAGATATGGTTGAATGGATTTGTTGATTCTGAAGTCAGAGGAACAGGCTGTTATATTAAATGGGCACTCATAAATAACCAGGTCCACAGAGATAAGTTGGTGTTTGCATTAGAAATGAAGCAGGTGCCATTTACTGAATTATGCACTCTGACTAATTTGATGGATATTTTTTTAGTAAGCAGTGAAATTTGTTTGTTTGTTTGTTTCGTTCTGAAAACCACATGTAAATATTTGATTTGACATTACAGTAATGAGCTAATTTGTTGCAAATGGCTTTTTATAATTGTTAGACCAAACCTGAATCTTTTTGAATTTGTTATTTTAACAGTTTCGCACATAACATCATGCACTATTTTAATATGACAGAACCAGCTGTAGCTCTGTCACACCTTGGGGTCAGTTTTTAGTCGTATTTCTTTGTTGTTGTCAGTTGAAACTAAGCTTTAAACTTGTTGCCTCCTTGCTTTCCACTATATATTGGTTCAGATGAATATTCATGTCATCATGGGCCTCTAATTTCATCCTGGCAGCAAGACAGTGATCGTAGTCGCAGTTGCATTTATATTGGCCACAAGTCCATTCTTTAGACTCTGTATTTGGTCATTTCATGGCTCCAAATGAACCCACTTTCTTTGACTGAGGGTGGGAGTGGTGCAGCTAAAGTTACGTGTTTCTGCAGAATAAGGAGTCATACTGGTTGTAATTTCACCCTAAAATTGCATACAATTTTGTGAACTATTTTCATGTTTGTGAAGGCACACACAGACCTGTACAAAACCACAAAAAAGGCGTTTATATCTACTGAGTTTTGCCTCCTCCACTGCTATTTACCTTCTTTTGATCTAACCTGGATTTAAATGCACATAAAAGACATCTTGTAGTGTGATTGAAGCAGTTTGTAATGGGTTAGGTTAATGGGTGATTTGCTTGTAGATTGTAGGATAATTCTGTTTCTGATGACCAAAACCTGCAGTCATCATACAGCAACAGGGGTCATACATGTGTGCCCCAGATAACTGACAATAATAATAAAAAACAAATTTCATTATACTTCAAGCTACTGTCAGTGTTGACTAAGTGCACTGGTATCATTATCTTATCAAATAGTGTAAATTAAATGTAAATTCAGCTTTAACAAAAGGGGGGACATCAGAACAAGCTCGGATGCATACTTGTGGAGCTGTTTATTTTGTGCCTTGCGACTCTGCACCCCCAGTTCCCTCCTTTATCCTCCTCCTGCCTGTCTGCGGCTTTTAAGGAGGGATGAGACGAGTTCATGTGAATGGTGATTATTGAAGCTTGTCCAAACTCCACGTGCTGTTACTGCATAGTGTATTCATCATGCTACAGCCTTTTCACCACACTGCACTCCCCCTGCATGGAGCACATTTGGTCACAAAATATTGCAGTAGTCAGTCGGGGCACATACACATGCTAATGACTGCACTTGTCCCCAGTTTGGGGAAATTAGAGGCCCATATCAACTAAAAATATCAACTCAGAATCCCTGATTGTAAAGGGATGGATGTGAATATAATGGCCACTTTGAGTCATATCTAAAAGATCTCCCTTTTTTACTGTGTTGGTTGACATTTTGTTTTAACTCATGGTTATAATGGTTTTGTTTACCACAGCAGTGATGATAGCAGGATGTGGCCCAGTCCAGTTCTGTCTCTCCTCCTCTGACCCTTCATATGTCTTTGCTGTACAGTTTGGCTTTAGCGCACCTCTTAGTTCCTCTGCAATACTGACACTAGAATCAATCAGCCCAATCTCTATATTGTCACAGCGATGACAACAACATGTGACACAATCACTTTTAGTGATGATTCTTTCTCTCTTTCTTTTTTTTTCATTATATCTGTTTCTTTTTTTGCATCTCAGGAATATTTTTCATTCAGAGATTTTTTTTTTTTTCTTTTTTTAGTTTGTTCATTTTCTGTCTTAAATGGGGGGTCTTGTGAGCACTTCTCACTCCGCTAGTCCCTGTATGCTGACACCATGTATTTGTTGAGTTTAAAATTATCACAATGTTAATAAAATTATTCAGTGATTCTTCAGTAATTCTGTCATCTCGCTGTCATTGGGATATTAGACTTAAGAAGCTGTTTTTTGATATGATCACTGACTTGAAATACTGAGATTTAGAAATATGCTGCAAATAATCATGAGTTTCGGTAATGATAGAAGTTGTGTTTATACACAATGTTACCTGATTTTAGCTATGGTATGTAAGCAGTTCAATGCTTTTGTCCTCTCGTTTTTCCTGTAGCAACACACATCTTTATGTATATCAGTCTTTAGATGGAAGGGGTTGTAACGCACTATTCACTTATATCCACAGTAAAGCTCAGTAAAGAACAGGATTAGAGCTAGACATGTTAGTTCAGCTTCTGATGTACCTTGGTGAAATAAGGGGTTTCATATCAAGCTGTACTGGGAGGGCTTGATTCGCTATATAGCATCATAATGGAGGTGTTTTTCTCCCATTATCTGTGGGATTTATTATATTTAATTTAGAGGTTCGTTCTCATGTATGAAAATGGAAATTGTTGAATAAATAGTTGCCAAAATGTCTGTATAAGCCTGATTCCATTTTTTAAGTCATCATTTTTCTTCTGGAAGCCTCTTACCTCAGTATTTCTGAGCTGAGAGATAAGCATTGATGATACATTATAAATACTCTGTGCAGCTTTGAAAATGTGTGAATTCACAAGGATCCACAGGCACACGCAGAACACACTCACAAAAACACAAGCAAACACATGCAAAGACACATGTTCATGAATTTTTATTCACAGGAATAATTTATGTTATGTTTTAGCTCCCCTATCTGTGCTCTGTGGTGGTGATGACGCCATTCAGTTTGTCATATGGGGTCTTTCAGCTGTCTGAGCAGTATTTCCTGTATTAGTATATGAGCTGACAGCCCATACAAGGCTGTAATACTGCTGCAAAAATGGGTCTAACTGTGATTTATAGTATAAGAACTTAAAAGTAGTCTCAGTAAATCAGGACAGGAGGTTGAGGGGAAAAGTAATTGAAAAGAATTAGGAAAACAGGAAAGTATATGTTGCTGGGGGGGGGGGGGGGGGGGGGTGAACAATTGCAGCTTGAAAAACACTGAGGGGGGAAAAAGCTGGAGGAAATAACTTCTTTAAGTTTCTCCCCATGGTCACTTCATGAATGATCCCTCACTCATATGCACAATAATCCACCAAAACCAATGAGACCAAAGACAATGTGTAGGAAAAGCTGCAGTAATATAGTTCTATAGTAAGTATAGTTTCTGCAAGACTTCCACTTCTCTTAAAGCTTTATATTTCAAAATATATCACAGTAAATCCCTAAAACTGAAACACTTGAGCATGCATTGTATTATGGTGCAATAATAAGATCTATGTATTCACTTGTAAAAGCAAAAGCTCTCAAAGTTCTTGGATGCAGTTAAGCCTGATAGACAGGGGGGAGAGGTATCCACCCTTTTTCAGTGAGTCAGAAGATGATGACTGAGGGTGGGAATTAAGTAAAGACGTCATGTTAGTCTGAAGAAAGCATCCGCAATCAACCCACCTGTCAGGAATAAACACAGCCCAAAGAGGGCTGAATTTCTGCAGCTGAGGTGTGATTCTTCTCCTGATGAAAAGTGAGGGGGTCAGTGAAAAACTCATTTACCACTGAATCAATCAAAGAAGAAGTGAACTGGGAGAGGGAGGTCAAGGAGGACCACACAGAATTCACTTTTCATGCAAAATGTTGTTTGGCATTAATTTTTTTTTTTTTTTTAAATCCATCCTTGCTGTCAAGCTGATTTTGCAGCTGACAATTTCCAAAGTGTTTGTGTTTCCCCAGGGGAAAATGATGTTTGAACTTTCCCAAATTTGCTGAAAGTTGTATCATTTATATTGTCCCTGTTTTGTTTGATGGTGAGGCATAGTAACAGGACAGATGGGAGAGACAGGTGGGATGACAGGCAACGATGGATTTGAAGCCATGTAGTGAATAAATAGCATGTAACATAGTCCACTGAGCTGTCACATAAACCAAATCCACGAATGTATTTTTATACATCTATACCTTGTCAACATGTTTCATGGCTAATCACGCCCTAAATGTAATGTTAAAGTGAAAGTTACAGCAATGTCCCACAACTGTATAACCCAAAAATGAAACACATATATCTCCTCAGAAAGGCAACAATTAAATACTTAAAACTCATTACTGACAAAACCAAAAGCCTCACAGCTAGAATATAGACTTTCTCCAAACACAAGATTTCTGAACTGATTTTTCTTTCCTTGCTCTCAGTTATTTTACTTTCTCTAATGAATATTGGATTTGTCAATATGTTTCTTAGTGAAAAGAGGACACAGGGGCTTTGCTTAAAATTCCTGAGCCATTATTCCATTATTCGCAGTGATTTTGGATCAACATTCAAATATATACTGAATGACCTTGAATTTGACTTGTTACAAAGTGATTTGCATCATTCAAAAAGGCCCAGAGCCAAAAAACGGGGGGGATACAGAGGTGCTATAACAAATTGAAGAAATATGACAAAATGTATTGCCCTTAACTTGCCAATTTGTGCTGCCTCTTTAAAATTTGCTGCTTTGTTGCCACCATTGAAATGACAAGGGTATAAAGCCAGATGGGAAGAAGGGGTGGGGGTATTGATTGATGCATTCATTTAGGTTTGTCAGAGCAAGACGGTTTCGGAATGAAGAATAGTCCACCTCCTGGCCAAGCAGGAAAGTGACAAGTTTAACATGTTCATCGAAGATGTTTTGATGCAAAGTTGAGATCCAAAGATAATGAAATAAGTCCTAAAATCAGTCATCAGTACAGATACATACCTCAGGTTTTTACATAATGTAATTGCATGAATGTTCGCTCTTAAGTCGATAGAGTGCTTTCCTGCCCCTCGGTTTAACTTTAGGAGAGAAAAGAAGATAAAATTGTAGCGAAGTGAATGGCAGTTAGAAGGAGGGATACAGATGGATGTGCTGGGGAAAAGAGAGAGAGCTGATACAGTATGTCTCTATTTTTGAAGGCTGTTTAAGATGAATGGTGCCCACTCCACACACACACACACACACACAGATACACACACACACACACACAAAGCTCTCGTTAAGTGTCACTTTCTGAATGTGCCATGGTGCTGAGCTTCACTCACACCTGCCCAGCGCTGTCAGTCTGCCAGCTGTGAGAGCTGCAGCTGTCTCAAAGGTATCGGCCGCTCCATATGCAAATACATTCCTCCTCTTTATGATGTGGATTCACTTGCCCACATCTCAGGTCTCCTCCTTTCAGTGGTTGAGTTGGAGCCACTTGGTCCCATCCCCTTATCAGTCCCGATCTTTTCCTCAGCTACTTTTCTCCTTTATATCCTGCCTTCGATACAGGCCCCTCAACTCAACTTAATTTTCCTCTTCATCCCTCCTTCTCTCCTTCCTCTTCCAGCAGTTTCCGGTGTTGCGAGATCTCCATTTACCTTGCCAGGATGATTCGCTTTGGAGGGATCGACCAGGGAGGACAGCAGAGATCTTAGTAGCCTTTGATGTTCAGTAATTGTGCTGACCACGTGTAGCCACAGCTACATTCACACACAGTACACACACACACACACACACACACACACACACACACACACACACGATGGCCTGTTTGCTGTGCTTTAAGATGCCATCAGCGAGAATTTGTGCACGAAAAAAAAGGCTTTGATGTCTACGAGCTTTACTTTGAGGGAATTTTCCCCACATGAGCCCATGAACATGCTGAGATGGTCAAGCAGCACCTCTTTGACTTTTCTGAAGTTCAGGGCAAAGACCAGAGGTGATCAGGCAGGTGACCTCAGGTTAAGATTTCTTAACAGGAATAGTCACCTCATGTCAGGAAGACATGCAGCGAACAATCTTTAATATGTGGTGAAAACAAAGTCTGAAAAAAAAAAAAATCCATGGCTCCAGTAGTTTAAAGGTCAAGTGTCTCATCTCTGCAAGCAGGTGTGCTGTCACATGTCATTGTTGCTCACATGGCTGGGCTTAACTTCTATTTGTCAGAGAGCTTGATCATATTAACCTTACATACCAGGGATAAAGACAAATAAGGAAGGAATTATTGCTTTCACAGACTTCATAACGACTAATTTAATAATATGCAGCATTTTTAACTTCAAATAATTCTAGTTAGATACGCAAGTCCTGATAGTAATGAGTATGGTGTGTGCATTATCTTTTACTGAATACATACATGTACGTAATGTATAGGTACATTGCAGAGAGTTAAGGCTTTACACACGCTGGTGGTTTGTGGTTTACAACCATGTACCCATGATGATCCTGGTTTAACTCCAGCCAGGAACTTTTGTTGTATGTTATCACTCTCTCTTCTCTTGTGTTTCCTGTCTCCCTTTATAAGGTCATAGCATCAAATAAAGGCAGAAAGTTTTTTTAAAGGAATATTTTAACAAAAGTAATTTTACTATCAACAAATCTCGCTCTAAAAATAGGCATATCATCATTATTTTATTATATTACATTTTATCATCTGTTCATTTCATCATGATAATTCTCACAGCTTTTGGCGCACTGGCACTGTGTAAAGTTAATAAAATGTGGCAGAAGTTCTCCAACAGCTCATTTCATGTGGGACAACATATCCATTAAAGCTGACAGTCTGGACATAAAACTAATAGCAGCTGTGCTGTTTCACATCTAAAGTAATAACAGCACAGAGCCAAAACATCACTGTATGTCTGTCCAAATGCCTATGAAGCTCACTTTATGTGAGGCACCAGAGTAGTAGGAGTATGTCATGGTAGAATGTGAGCTTTATGGCAGATTGCAAAGCATTAGTCGGCCTTTGGCTGGATGCTGCTGTGGTTGCAGTGATATTGCTAATTTATATCTGCAGCAAGACTAATGGAGGATATAAAAGGCCCTAGGTCTGTCCATTTCAGCGTTTGCATTTTAGGGCACAGCTCCAAATGATGAGGAAACGCTGTGGTAAATTAGTGTCTTGTGGCAGTTAGGGTGTGCGTGTGCTGGGGTGGTCTCTGTGGTGGTGCCTCATTAAAGAGCTACAGAGCTATCATAGTTAATTAGAACAGATTTCACTCTCTTTGCATTTTTTGTTTCTATTTCATGCACACATGGCCTATACTGTGAAGATAAACACACACGCTATCAGATCTGATCTGGCTGTGTTATGTAATTGCTGCAAGTTCAAACCAAAAAACCTTGTGTATTTTCCTTTGGCAGGAGCAGTGATTCTCTTTGACTGTTTTTCCCCTCTCTGTCTGAGATGGACAAACAAAAACCATTCTCACTAAACACTGTATTATGAAATTTATTTTAAAACATTATATGATGTCCATGACATCATATAATGCAACTTTTTGATTCTGTCCTACTTGTGGCATTATGACTGATTTTTTCAATCTTTTTGATCATACACTTCCCAAAACTCATCACACTATAAAAATAATTTCATCTTGCATAGAAACCTAGAAGAAAGACACAACCCTGCTGTAAGAATGAGGAGGGGCTGAAAAAGTTGTAACTCTGTCAGAGGTTGGGGGCAAAAGGGTCACAACAAAGCAAATGTTTTTCACTGAGCTCCAACTCCACATGCTTCCCAGTTCACACACGCTAACCCCTCTGGTTTGGCCAGAGGTAATGATCTATGTCGAGAGAAAGGTACAACTTTACACCAAGGTACCACACAGGGGTCAGGGTCACCTTTAAACAGATGTTATGGCAGAGACTGCTGCCAGTGCATCGGGACATGGGTCAGTATTAAGCAGATGTTGCAGACCAGGAGGGATTAGCATGTCACATCCTCTTTGAGCTGACTAAATGCCGATGTCTCTGTCAAGAGACCCCCCGCTAGCAAGCCAGATAGCAGGAGTCCAGCTTTTATGCTGTTGCCATGGTGTAACTAAGAAATCATTGCTAATGTTACTTATTTTGAGAAAGTGCTGTCAAACCCTGAAAAGAGCCCTCTTGGCTCACTGCTGCCATGTCATTCAGTCACTGTCAACCAATCTGGTGTTAGGGTGATCAGTACTCCTCTACAGTAACACACAGAATGTAGCTTTCATAAAATAATGCTGTAACACTGTATAAAGTGTAATAGCCATCTGTAGTCAAAAGCTGTATCCATTTCACTACACATAAAATTAATTGACCTATTTGTATTATTTCTAGAAGTGTATGAATGCAATTTAGATTCTGCCAACAGGATTTTTTAAATATCTGCTCAATTATCAGGGAGTGACATGCATTTCCACACTGGATATTAAACTATAGAATCACTGCAATCTTCACGCAATTGTGCCAATAACAACTGCTTAAACAGATGCTGAGTGTTTGTAGAAAATCAACACAGCAGTGTGCCTGTTAAATACTGCACTCACTGAACACTGAACAATATTTTTTTTCTTCTAAAAAGCAGAGCTTATTAAACTAATTAAATCAAATTAGTTAAATCCTTAATGTTGATGATGACAACACAACTTATCACAAACCTCCTGCCCTAGAAATAATGAATTCCAAAACAGGATTATCTGGCAGTAAAGGAGGTCAGAAAACATCAGTCACCAAAATAATAAACAGTGATGACCTATTTGACTGCCTGTGGAATGTTTCCACTTTTTTTCTTATTGTAGGAGTGATGAACACATCCCTCACAAACATTACGTTTGGCTTGTCTGGAAGCAGAGTTGCTGAAGAGACGGAAACAGAGATTCTCTTATTTGAAAAACTAAAAACAACTCAGAACATTTTGATGTTTAAATCAAAACTTTACACCCTAAAGTATGTGTTTGACCCCCAGAAGGGTTAGGGTTAGTGTTTTGTGAGAAACTGTCAGGTCCAACTGTGTCTCTGTGGAAGTTGTTAATCAGCTGGGCAATTGGCGTTTTTTCTGCTGTTGCTGGCTTGCCTGTGTTGTTATTGGCCAACGTGTGTCGTCATCGGCCGTCGTGGGAGGAGCGCAGAGAGGCGGAGTCGGAACATAGATTTAAATCAACGTTTGAACTCTTACCTCGGTTTGTCTGTACAATGAGAAAAGTTAATTACTGATTAAAAGTTATTTACCAAACAAGCCTGGATGTCTGGAACACAAGTGAGGCTGTGCATTGAATATACCTGTGGCGCGAAGGTAAGGCTAAGGAGCGAACTAGCTGGCGGGTAGCGTTAGCATTTGCGTTAGCTGCAAGCGTTAGCGTTAGCCTTTTCTTTTAATGACATCATCTTCGACCTTATTTCAGTTTTCAGTCGTTTTTAGCGCGTGGGTAAGAGTGTGTTTGTGTTTCCGTGACTGAGGCGTCCCTGACATGACTTGTGGACTGGTGAAAACACCTTGAGCTCTTGATAGTCTGTTTAAATCCCTGTTCTAATTGTTTACAGTCACTTTACAGACATTTTGCATCTCTTTGTAACCTTGTGTTCCATCCTGGTCATTTTAACTCAGTTTAGCGGTCTGTCACGTCGTTGTCGTCGTTTTGTGTCTATTTGTGGTCATTTTGTATTATATTGCGTCTGTACCTGGCTGCTTTATACCTGGATGTCAGCCATAGCAGTAGTGGCGAGCGTTAGCATTATGTTTCTGTGACTATAGCGTCCATGACATGAGTTGTGGGCACTTTACGGAGGTAAGGTAACTGTTCAGCAGTCTGTCTGTCTGATTGTCGTCGTGATCATTTTGTATCTATTTGTTGTCTTATTGCATCATTTTGCATCTTTACTTGGCTATTTTACTATGTATGGTCAGCTACTTTGTCTCTTTGTGGTCGTTCTTACTGTGTCTCTGTAGTTTTGTGTCCATTCCTGATCATTTTACATTTCTTTGAGGTCATTTTTGTGTTTCATTGTGGCAGTTAAGCATATCATTGTGATTGTTTTGAGTCTAAGTTTTTTTGTCTGTCTTTTTAGATTGGTGGCAGTAATCTGTCCATAGCTATCTATTGACCCATATATATACTAGTTATGAGAAATTTGTTTGTGGTTGTTTAACACTTGATTGAGCTCAGCTATATGTTAAATTCAAGCTCGAAAACTACATTTTTTACTCTGTGCTCCTCCACAAGTTTGAACCTCACACATTTTAGTTATTTTGTAGTTGGTCCTTAAGGATATAATGCTTTTTCTTGTCATAATAGGAGCCCATTTTCTGAAACACCCCTCTAATATTTGGAGAAAGTTCTGGTTCAGCTCTAATGATTAATATCTGTTAGGCGTGTGACGATACACTCAGCTCATGAGACAAGACAATACACGATATTAAGGTCATGAGAATGATAGACTTTAACACTACATCACTTAAATGATATAACTGGAAAGATAGTCTTGCAAAACAATGCAGGTGCATTTTGAAATGTCTGTCTGACTTTCCAACATCTAAGTGAAGCTGTGTGTGACCTTTTAACTGAACGTTTTTCTACAAAGAGAACATAAAAAATAAAGTATACAGTATACAGTATAAATAACAAAAATAAAATAATCTTATTTTTTAGCAACCAATAATTAAAGTACTACTCAATACTGTGCAAACAGACACTGATAAAATTTTTCTTCAAGCATGATACAGAGCTAAGAGATAGTTACAGCTACATAGCCCAGCCAAACATATGGTCTCGGAATTGAGAGTGATGTCACCTACAAGTTGACAGCCTTGGGAAAACAAGTCAGGAAAAACAGGAAAATATGGACACTCACAGGAAAGTCTTTTTCGGAGTACCTCCAGTGGAGAGATGTAATAAACTCACTCATGGTTACAGGAAGTGAGTGATTTCAGTTATATTTTACTAAGGATGCGCTACTAAATATTAAGTTGAGGTTGTCAATGATTGTTCTGATTTGATAGTTCTGTCTGAAATTATATCAGATTTGGCAGATCAGATCAAACAAAAAGAAAATAAAAGAAATAAACATCAAAGCAGAGACCAAACAAATCCCACCATAAGCAAGCATGAGGCGACAGTGACAAGCAAAAACTTTGTTTTAAGAGGCAGAAACCTCAAGCAGAACCAGGCTCAGGGTGTGCAGTCATCTGCCTCAACCAGTTGGGTTGAATTAGGTGATACACACACAATTAATAATAATTTTATCTATTTTTCCCAAATATTTGTTGTCGTTGGTTCTTCAGGTAATGACAGTCAACTGTTCATTTTCTGAAACAGCCTCTAATGTTGTGGTTCAGCTGTTATGTTGTTATGTGTTTTCATGGTTAAACTGTTGATGAGGAATAGGTAGTAGTGTATTGATCATTTTCCTTTTTATGTTTCTCTTTGATTTCCTCCAGATGTCACCACTTCATCCACGACATAATTCATGATCGCTGAGACATCATCCATAATCGCAGAGACATGGTCCATGATCGGAGAGACATTGTCCATGATCAGAGACATTGTCTATGACTCACAAAGACCTGTGCAAAAATTGCAGTGACAGAGTTCCCCGATGTAACAGCAACATCCGTGATCAGAGAGACATTCTCAATGATCACAGAGACTTTGTCCATAATCTCAGAGACATTATCCATGATCAGGGAGACATAGAACACAATCACAGATACATCGTCCACGATGGCAGAGACATCATCCATTATCACAAAGAGTCTTCATGTGATGAAGAAGTTCTTTGAGACCAGGACAGAGGCCTCCAGGTAATTCACAAATACCTTTACATCAACTGTCCAACACAGAGCTCCGACATTAAACTGTTTATGTTCAGTATTCAGTATATCAGAAAAGTGTAATAATAGAAGTAATCTGTAGTATAAAAATAATGTTGAAATAATGCATATTAATAGAAGTAATGTAAAAGTAATTAGAAATATCAAAAGTAAGATGTAATTGTCAAAGTAATCTGTTACTACATATAGTAGTAAAAGTTATCTGTAAATTTACACGTAATATGTAATAAGAAAAGTAATATGTAATGGTAAAAGTACTCTAATATTAGAGGTAACAGTAAAAGTAATCTGTATGTAAAAAATGTCACATTATATTAAGGTTTCAAAAATGTCAGCTGTTATTGTTAAGGATCAGTCAAAGTGGGATTGAAAAATATCTTAACTTCAGTTTGATTGTACATGATCAGAAATTCTTAATTATGTGTATGTGCTAGGCACACTAGACTACACTGTACAAAACAATATCAAGTCTACAAATAAAATATTGGAGTGAGTTGTTCATTAGTGTGTTTGTTTTAACTGTTGGTCAGAGGGTGATTTGAAAAAATATCTTTACAGTTTATATCAACCAGTTCTACACTGAGTAACTTAAAAGTTTTCACATAAGCTGCTGTTAAGACCTTTGTAAATTTGGTTGTTATTTATTAAATGAAAACAACACAAAACAAAGACATTTTAAATATGTGTTCATAAGAAGAAGGTTGAAATAATGATTCTGTATGTGATCGTCTGTGGTGGAAGAAATACTCAAACTTTTTACTGAAGTATAATAAACAACACAAGTTAAAATCCTGCATTCTAACATTGACTTAACTGATAGTGTTTATTGTGCAGTTCACAGTAACATACTACTGCTTCAGTGATTAGTTGATAGACACACAATTAATAATCATTTTACTTTTTCCTAAATATTTGTTGTTGTTGGTTCTTCAGGAGGTGATGACAGTCAACTGTTCATTTTCTGAAACAGCCTCTAATGTTTGTTACATGTTGTGGTTCAGCTGATGTTTAACATTTCTCTGTGCTTTCATGGTGAAACTGTTGATGAGGAATAGGTAGTAGTGTATTGATCATTTTCCTTTGAATGTTTTTCTGTGATTTCCTCCAGGTGTCACCAGTTCGTCCACAACATCATCTACGATCGCAGAGACATGGTCCATGATCGGAGAGACATTGTTGAGGATGAGGGAGACATCGTCCTCGATCAGAGACATTGTCCACGATCGCAGAGACCTTGTCAAAGACGAGGGAGACGTTGTCCATGATCAGAGACATTGTCCCATGCTTCGTAGAGACCTTGCGATAGAATCGGCGGAGACGGGGGTCACCGATTTGACGGCATTGCCCGCGATCATGGAGACATTGTCGATGATCATAGAGACGCCGTCTATGATCTCAGAGACATCGTCCACGATCACAAAGACATTGGCCATGATCACAGAGACTTTGTCCATAATCTCAGAGACATTGTCCGCGATCACAGAGACGTAGTCCACGATCACAGAGAGTCTTCGTACAGTGATGAAGTTCTTTGAGACCAGGACAGAGGCCTCCAGGTAATTCACAAACAGCTTTACATCAACTGTCCAACACAGAGCACTGACATTAAACTGTTTATGTTCAGTATTCAGTATATCAGAAAAGTGTAATAATAGAAGTAATCTGTAGTATAAAAATAATGTTGAAATAATGCATATTAATAGAAGTAATGTAAAAGTAATTAGAAATATCAAAAGTAAGATGTAATTGTCAAAGTAATCTGTTACTACATATAGTAGTAAAAGTTATCTGTAAATTTACACGTAATATGTAATAAGAAAAGTAATATGTAATGGTAAAAGTACTCTAATATTAGAGGTAACAGTAAAAGTAATCTGTATGTAAAAAATGTCACATTATATTAAGGTTTCAAAAATGTCAGCTGTTATTGTTAAGGATCAGTCAAAGTGGGATTGAAAAATATCTTAACTTCAGTTTGATTGTACATGATCAGAAATTCTTAATTATGTGTATGTGCTAGGCACACTAGACTACACTGTACAAAACAATATCAAGTCTACAAATAAAACATTGGAGTGAGTTGTTCATTAGTGTGTTTGTTTTAACTGTTGGTCAGAGGGTGATTTGAAAAAATATCTTTACAGTTTATATCAACCAGTTCTACACTGAGTAACTTAAAAGTTTTCACATAAGCTGCTGTTAAGACCTTTGTAAATTTGGTTGTTATTTATTAAATGAAAACAACACAAAACAAAGACATTTTAAATATGTGTTCATAAGAAGAAGGTTGAAATAATGATTCTGTATGTGATCGTCTGTGGTGGAAGAAATACTCAAACTTTTTACTGAAGTATAATAAACAACACAAGTTAAAATCCTGCATTCTAACATTGACTTAACTGATAGTGTTTATTGTGCAGTTCACAGTAACATACTACTGCTTCAGTGATTCGTTGATAGACACACAATTAATAATCATTTTACTTTTTCCTAAATATTTGTTGTTGTTGGTTCTTCAGGAGGTGATGACAGCCAACTGTTCATTTTCTGAAACAGCCTCTAATGTTTGTTACATGTTGTGGTTCAGCTGATGTTTAACATTTCTCTGTGCTTTCATGGTGAAACTGTTGATGAGAAATAGGTAGTAGTGTATTGATCATTTTCCTTTGAATGTTTTTCTGTGATTTCCTCCAGGTGTCACCAGTTCGTCCACAACATCATCTACGATCGCAGAGACATGGTCCATGATCGGAGAGACATTGTTGAGGATGAGGGAGACATCGTCCTCGATCAGAGACATTGTCCACGATCGCAGAGACCTTGTCAAAGACGAGGGAGACGTTGTCCATGATCAGAGACATTGTCCCATGCTTCGTAGAGACCTTGCGATAGAATCGGCGGAGACGGGGGTCACCGATTTGACGGCATTGCCCGCGATCATGGAGACATTGTCGATGATCATAGAGACGCCGTCTATGATCTCAGAGACATCGTCCACGATCACAAAGACATTGGCCATGATCACAGAGACTTTGTCCATAATCTCAGAGACATTGTCCGCGATCACAGAGACGTAGTCCACGATCACAGAGAGTCTTCGTACAGTGATGAAGTTCTTTGAGACCAGGACAGAGGCCTCCAGGTAATTCACAAACAGCTTTACATCAACTGTCCAACACAGAGCACTGACATTAAACTGTTTATGTTCAGTATTCAGTATATCAGAAAAGTGTAATAATAGAAGTAATCTGTAGTATAAAGATAATGTAGAAATAATAGGGATGCTCTGATACCACTATTTTCAAACCGATACAATACTGATACTTGGATCTGAGTACTTGCCGATACCGAGTACCGATGCAAGTACTTATTAAGGCCATTACACTTTGTACATTTACTTGAAAACGTGTTTTATTTTCATCAGATATTGTTTTATTCTCTGGCTGTAAGAAATTGCTGTGACTGACATTTGAACATTCCATTATATATGGCATTGCCACACATTTTACTCAAATAGAAGTACTGTTAAAGTACTGTTATTGACATTTTAGCATTCAACTGCATCTTTTTTAAACAAACAGAATATCTTTAAGGCAGGAGTAGGCTAAGGCAGAATGTTTAAAATGTCCAACTATTTCAGCCACGCTCCTCTGTGCTAAAAGCCCCCCATTAACAGCCAGCTGGAGAGTGTGTGCAACACACGGCAGGCTCGGGAGTCCAGCGTCACTCATGGCTTTGATCATGTTTTTCGCATTATCACATAGCACAACATGAACAGAACTTTTAGGGACCCCCCATGTCTGAAGCATGTCATCAAACACACCTGTGACAGCTTGGCTGGTGTGCGAACCCCTAAATTGTTTTGCATGCAGGACAACTCCTCGCAGAGTAAAATCCTCGTCAATCTGCTGTGCAGTTAAACTGATGAGGGACACTGGGCTAACGCTGCTCGTCCAAATATCAGTGGTGAAGCCGAGGGCCGAAATGTCTTGCAAGGCTGCGGATGTGCCTCTTCACAAAGTCGTGTAGCTTTGGCAACACCGTGTCAGTGATTGGTGTCGGTTAGGGGTTTCATACCTCGGCTCCAGTACGCTGAGAAGACGTCTAAATCCCATATTATCAACAACCGACAATGGCTGGTCATGAACAGCAATGTACTGGGTCAGAGCCTCTGTTATTTTCACTGTGCGTGGGTTGTCTCTTAACATCTTCTCCCTCTTCTCCAGAGTTTGCTGCAAAGTTGATTGTTGCTGTTTGCCATTATTAGCAAATGCTTTGAACTCGGCGTCGTGTTGGTTTTTAGATGTTTTATCAGATTGCTTGTCTTGAAAGTACTCGCTTTCGTCCCTTTTCTTGACAGCTTTGCAGAGCATAATTTGCAGTCCGCTTTACTTTAGTCACCATCATCCACTTTGAAATACCTCCACACCGCCAACATTGCTCCTCCATGCTCTCACTTAGCACCTGACTGCCCAAGTGAACATCATGCTGCCGTAAAGTGGTATCGGGCTGTGGTATCGGAACACTTTTACGAGTACAAGTACGGGAACATGGTATCGGACCCAATACCCAATACTGGTATCGGTATCAGTGCATCCCTAATAAATAATGCATATTAATAGAAGTAAAAGTAATTAGAAATATCAGAAGTAAGATGTAATAGTTAAAGTAATCTGTTACTACATGTAGCAGTAAAAGCTATCTGTAAATTTACAAGTAATAAGAAATGTAATGTGTAATTGTAAAAGTACTCTAATATTAGAGGTAACAGTAAAGGTAATCTGTATGTAAAAATGTCACATTATATTAAGGTTTCAAAAATGTCAGCTGTTATTGTTAAGGATCAGTCAAAGTGGGATTGAAAAATATCTTCAGTTTGATTGTACAAGATCAGAAATTCTTAATTATGTGTATGTGCTAGGCACACTAGACTACACTGTACAAAACAATATCAAGTCTACAAATAAAATATTGGAGTGAGTTGTTCAGTAGTGTGTTCGTTTTAACTGTTGGTCAGAGGGTGATTTGAAAAAATATCTTTACAGTTTATATCAACCAGTTCTATACCGAGTTACTTAAAAGTTCTCACATAAGCTGCTGTTAAGACCTTTGTAAATTTGGTTGTTATTTATTAAATGAAAACAACACAAAACAAAGACATTTTAAATATGTGTTCATAAGAAGAAGGTTGAAATAATGATTCTGTATGTGATCGTCTGTGGTGGAAGAAATACTCAAACTTTTTACTGAAGTATAATAAACAACACAAGTTAAAATCCTGCATTCTAACATTGACTTAACTGATAGTGTTTATTGTGCAGTTCACAGTAACATACGACTGCTTCAGTGATTAGTTGATAGACACACAATTAATAATCATTTTACTTTTTCCTAAATATTTGTTGTTGTTGGTTCTTCAGGAGGTGATGACAGTCAACTGTTCATTTTCTGAAACAGCCTCTAATGTTTGTTACATGTTGTGGTTCAGCTGATGTTTAATATTTCTCTGTGCTTTCATGGTGAAACTGTTGATGAGGAATAGGTAGTAGTGTATTGATCATTTTCCTTTGAATGTTTTTCTGTGATTTCCTCCAGGTGTCACCAGTTCGTCCACAACATCATCTACGATCGCAGAGACATGGTCCATGATCGGAGAGACATTGTTGAGGAAGAGGGAGACATCGTCCTCGATCAGAGACATTGTCCACGATCGCAGAGACCTTGTCAAAGACGAGGGAGACGTTGTCCATGATCAGAGACATTGTCCCATGCTTCGTAGAGACCTTGCGATAGAATCGGCGGAGACGGGGGTCACCGATTTGACGGCATTGCCCGCGATCATGGAGACATTGTCGATGATCATAGAGACGCCGTCTATGATCTCAGAGACATCGTCCACGATCACAAAGACATTGGCCATGATCACAGAGACTTTGTCCATAATCTCAGAGACATTGTCCGCGATCACAGAGACGTAGTCCACGATCACAGAGAGTCTTCGTACAGTGATGAAGTTCTTTGAGACCAGGACAGAGGCCTCCAGGTAATTCACAAACAGCTTTACATCAACTGTCCAACACAGAGCACTGACATTAAACTGTTTATGTTCAGTATTCAGTATATCAGAAAAGTGTAATAATAGAAGTAATCTGTAGTATAAAGATAATGTAGAAATGATGCATATTAATAGAAGTAATGTAAAAGTAATTAGAAATATCAGAAGTAAGATGTAATAGTTAAAGTAATCTGTTACTACATGTAGCAGTAAAAGCTATCTGTAAATTTACAAGTAATATGTAATAAGAAAAGTAATATGTAATGGTAAAAGTACTCTAATATTAGAGGTAACAGTAAAAAATAATCTGTATGTAAAAATGTCACATTATATTAAGGTTTCAAAAATGTCAGCTGTTATTGTTAAGGATCAGTCAAAGTGGGATTGAAAAATATCTTAACTTCAGTTTGATTGTACATGATCAGAAATTCTTAATTATGTGTATGTGCTAGGCACACTAGACTACACTGTACAAAACAATATCAAGTCTACAAATAAAATATTGGAGTGAGTTGTTCATTAGTGTGTTTGTTTTAACTGTTGGTCAGAGGGTGATTTGAAAAAATATCTTTACAGTTTATATCAACCAGTTCTACACTGAGTAACTTAAAAGTTTTCACATAAGCTGCTGTTAAGACCTTTGTAAATTTGGTTGTTATTTATTAAATGAAAACAACACAAAACAAAGACATTTTAAATATGTGTTCATAAGAAGAAGGTTGAAATAATGATTCTGTATGTGATCGTCTGTGGTGGAAGAAATACTCAGACTTTTTACTTAAGTATAATAAACAACACAAGTTAAAATCCTGCATTCTAACATTGACTTAACTGATAGTGTTTATTGTGCAGTTCACAGTAACATACAGCTGATTCAGTGATTAGTTGATAGACACACAATTAATAATCATTTTACTTTTTCCTAAATATTTTTTGTTGTTGGTTCTTCAGGAGGTGATGACAGTCAACTCTTCATTTTCTGAAACAGCCTCTAATGTTTGTTACATGTTGTGGTTCAGCTGATGTTTAATATTTCTCTGTGCTTTCATGGTGAAACTGCTGATGAGGAATAGGTAGTAGTGTATTGATCATTTTCCTTTGAATGTTTTTCTGTGATTTCCTCCAGGTGTCACCAGTTCGTCCACATCTACGATCGCAGAGACATGGTCCATGATCGGAGAGACATTGTTGAGGATGAGGGAGACATCGTCCTCGATCAGGGACATTGTCCACGATCGCAGCGACTTTGTCAAAGATGAGGGAGACGTTGTCCATGATCAGAGACATTGTCCCATGCTTCGTAGAGACCTTGCGATAGAATCGGCGGAGACGGGGGTCACCGATTTGACGGCATTGCCCGCGATCATGGAGACATTGTCGATGATCATAGAGACGCCGTCTATGATCTCAGAGACATCGTCCACGATCACAAAGACATTGGCCATGATCACAGAGACTTTGTCCATAATCTCAGAGACATTGTCCGCGATCACAGAGACGTAGTCCACGATCACAGAGAGTCTTCGTATGGTGAAGTTCTTTGAGACCAGGACAGAGGCCTCCAGGTAATTGACAACAGACGTAAAAAATGTCAAAAAAATCATGGTTTAGTAAGGTATCAAAATGTCATGAAATTGTGATTGTATGGTAAAACATAAAAATGTCATAGGATAATGAGGGATAATAGCATCTTAATATAGTAAGGCATTAAATATTGTAAAAAGAGCCAAAAAATGTCAGTAATGTGTCAAAAACTGTCAAAAATGTCATAGTATAGTAAGGCATGAGAAATTGTCAAAAAATGTTACAGTATACTAAGTCATAAAAACGTCATAGTATAGTAAGGCATTAAAATATGGTCACCAATAGGTCAAATACGGTCAAAACATGTAATGTTATAGTAAGGCGTCAAAAGTGGTTAAAAAAAATGGTATAGTACAGTAAGGCATCAAAAAAAGTCATAGTATACTAAGACGCCAAAAATCACCAAAAAATGTTATAGTATAGTAAGGAGTGAAAAACTATTAAAGGCATGAGAAATTGTCAAAAAATGTTACAGTATACTAACTCATAAAAATGTCATAATAAAGCGTCAAAAATCGTCAAAAAATGGTATAGTACAGTAAAGCGTCAAAAAATGTCAGTAATGTGTCAAAAACTGTCAAAAATGTCATAGTATAGTAAAGCATCAAAACGGTCAAAAAATGTAATAGTATAGTATGGCATCAAATGTCGTCAAAAATGTCATAGCATAATATGGCATCAACAACCGTCAAAAAATGTTGTAGTATAGTAAGGAGTCAAAATCGGTCAAAAAATGTCATAGTATAGTATGGCGTCAAAACCATCATAGTGTAGTAAGGCATCAAATAATGTCATGGTATATTATGGTCTCAAATACGGTCAAAAAATGTAATAGTATAGTATGGCATCAAATGTTGTCAAAAAATGTCAGTAATGTGTCAAAAAATGTCACAGTATACTAAGTCATAAAAACGTCATATGGCAAATGTCAAGGCATTAAAATATGGCAAAAAATTTCATATTATAATAAGGTCAAATACGGTCAAAAAATGTCATAGTATACTAAGGCATAAAAAAAACGTCAAAAATGTCATAGTATAGTAAGGTGTCAAAAATCACCAAAAAATGTCATAGTACAGTAAAGCGTCAAAAAATGTCTTCATATAGTGTGGCGCCAAAAGTGGTCAAAAAATGGTATAGTACAGTAAGGAGTCAAAAAATGTCATAGTACAGTAAGGCATCAAAAACCATCAAAAAATGTCATCATATAGTATGGCGTCAAAGATGGTCAAAAAATCATACAGTACAGTAAGGCATCAAAAACCATCAAAAAATGTCATAGTACAGTAAAGCGTCAAAAAATGTCTTCATATAGTATACTAAGGCATTAAAAAAATGTAGTATAGTATGGAGTCAAAAATCACCAAAAAATGTCATAGTATAGTAAGGAGTCAAAAGTGGTCAAAAAATGTTATAGTACAGTCAGGCATCAAAAAATGTCATCATATAGTGTGGCATCAAAAGTAGTCAAAAAATGGTATAGTACGGTAAGGCGTCAAAAAATGTAGTATAGTAAGGAGTCAAAAACCATCAAAAAAATGTCATAGTATAGTATGGTCTCAAAAATGGTAAAAAAAAATGTCAGTAATGTGTCCATAACTGTCAAAAATGTCATAGTATAGTAAGGCATGAGAAATTGTCAAAAAATGTTACAGTATACTAAGTCATAAAAACATCATAGTATAGTAAAGCGTCAAAACGGTCAAAAAATGTCATAGTATAGTATGGCATCAAATGTCGTCAAAAAATGTCATCATATAGTATGGCATCAAAAATGGTCAAAAAATCATATAGTACAGTAAGGCATCAAAAAATGTCATAGTACAGTAAAGCATCAAAAAATGTCTTCATATAGTATACTAAGGCATTAAAAAATGTCAAAAATGTCATAGTATAGTAAGGTGTCAAAAATCACCAAAAAATGTCATAGTATAGTAAGGAGTCAAAAGTGGTCAAAAAAGGTCATAGTACAGTAAGGAGTCAAAAACCATCAAAAAATGTCATAGTATAGTATGGCATCAAATGTCGTCAAAAAATGTCATCATATAGTATGGCGTCAAAAATGGTCAAAAAATCATATAGTACAGTAAGGCATCAAAAACCATCAAAAAATGTCATAGTACAGTAAAGCATCAAAAAATGTCTTCATATAGTATACTAAGGCATTAAAAAATGTCAAAAATGTCATAGTATAGTAAGGTGTCAAAAGTGGTCAAAAAATGTTATAGTACAGTCAGGCATCAAAAAATGTCATCATATAGTGTGGCATCAAAAGTAGTCAAAAAATGGTATAGTACGGTAAGGCGTCAAAAAATGTAGTATAGTAAGGAGTCAAAAACCATCAAAAAAATGTCATAGTATAGTATGGTCTCAAAAATGGTTAAAAAAAATGTCAGTAATGTGTCCATAACTGTCAAAAATGTCATAGTATAGTAAGGCATGAGAAATTGTCAAAAAATGTTACAGTATACTAAGTCATAAAAACATCATAGTATAGTAAAGCGTCAAAACGGTCAAAAAATGTCATAGTATAGTATGGCATCAAATGTCGTCAAAAAATGTCATCATATAGTATGGCATCAAAAATGGTCAAAAAATCATATAGTACAGTAAGGCATCAAAAAATGTCATAGTACAGTAAAGCATCAAAAAATGTCTTCATATAGTATACTAAGGCATTAAAAAATGTCAAAAATGTCATAGTATAGTAAGGTGTCAAAAATCACCAAAAAATGTCATAGTATAGTATGGCATCAAATGTCGTCAAAAAATGTCATCATATAGTATGGCGTCAAAAATGGTCAAAAAATCATATAGTACAGTAAGGCATCAAAAACCATCAAAAAATGTCATAGTACAGTAAAGCATCAAAAAATGTCTTCATATAGTATACTAAGGCATTAAAAAATGTCATAGTACAGTAAAGCATCAAAAAATGTCTTCATATAGTATACTAAGGCATTAAAAAATGTCAAAAATGTCATAGTATAGTAAGGTGTCAAAAATCACCAAAAAATGTCATAGTATAGTAAGGAGTCAAAAGTGGTCAAAAAAGGTCATAGTACAGTAAGGAGTCAAAAACCATCAAAAAATGTCATAGTATAGTAAAGCATCAAAAAATGTCTTCATATAGTATACTAAGGCATTAAAAAATGTCAAAAATGTCATAGTATAGTAAGGTGTCAAAAATCACCAAAAAATGTCGTAGTATGGTCTCAAAAATGGTCAAAAAATGTCAGTAATGTGTCCATAACTGTCAAAAATGTCATAGTATAGTAAGGCATGAAAAATTGTCAAAAAATGTTACAGTATACTAACTCATAAAAACATCATAGTATAGTAAAGCGTCAAAACGGTCAAAAAATGTAATAGTATAGTATGGCATCAAATGTCGTCAAAAAATGTTGTAGTATAGTAAGGAGTCAAAAACGGTCAAAAAATGTCAGTAATGTGTCAAAAAATGTTATAGTATACTAAGTCATAAAAATGCCATCAAAAAAAACCATCAAAAAATGTCTTCATATAGTATACTAAGGCATTAAAAAATGTCAAAAATGTCATAGTATAGTAAGGTGTCAAAAATCACCAAAAAATGTCATAGTATAGTAAGGAGTCAAAAGTGGTCAAAAAAGGTCATAGTACAGTAAGGAGTCAAAAACCATCAAAAAATGTCATCATATAGTATGGCGTCAAAAATGGTCAAAAAATCATATAGTAGAGTAAGGCATCAAAAACCATCAAAAAATGTCATAGTATAGTATGGCATCAAATGTCGTCAAAAAATGTCATCATATAGTATGGTCTCAAAAATGGTCAAAAAATGTCAGTAATGTGTCCATAACTGTCAAAAATGTCATAGTATAGTAAGGCATGAAAAATTGTCAAAAAATGTTACAGTATACTAACTCATAAAAACATCATAGTATAGTAAAGCGTCAAAACGGTCAAAAAATGTAATAGTATAGTATGGCATCAAATGTCGTCAAAAAATGTCATATAGTATGGCGTCAAAAATGGTCAAAAAATCATATAGTACAGTAAGGCATCAAAAACCATCAAAAAATGTCATAGTACAGTAAAGCATCAAAAAATGTCTTCATATAGTATACTAAGGCATTAAAAAATGTCAAAAATGTCATAGTATAGTAAGGCATTAAAATACGTCAAAAAATGTCATGGAATAGTATAGTCTCAAATACGGTCAAAAAATGTAATAGTATAGTAAGGCATTTAAATATGGCAAAAAATTTCATATTATAATAAGGCCAGATATGGTCAAAAAATGTCATAGTATAGGAAGGTGTCAAAAGCCATCAAAAAATGTCATCATATAGTATGGTCCCCAAAAAAAGGGGGCGTCCTCATAGCCGTATGGTTAGGGCGTGTACCATGTGGACCCTAGTGGTCTGAGCAGGTGGACCCCAGTTCGACTCCCTATCTGGCCGGACCTTTACTGCATGTCATTCCCCCACTCTCTGTCCCTGTTTCCTGTCTCTCTCTCACTGTCCTCTTAAAAAAAAAAAAAAAAAAAATTAGTCGTGTCAAAAATGTAATATTATAGTAAGGCATAAAAAGCCACCAAAAAAATGTCAGAGAATAGTATGTCTTAAAAATATTTAGATTTACTGATCAGTTTCTGTGATTAACACGTGTTCTTTTCTCTGCAGAAGGAGAAGACGACAGCAGTTGAAGACCTGAAGTGGATGAAAGAAAACAAAAACGTTATGAAGCTGTTAATTAGATAAAAGATCTCTACCATCTATAATTTAGACATGGGCACATTTTCCAAAGACTAATGTGTCTTTAAACACCTGTAAGAACTTTCAACTGCTTATGATAAAATTATTTAATTAATAATTGTACCACAGGCAGTGATGATCACAAAGATGCTTAGTAGACATGTTCATCTTTGTAAAATGTGCTCATAACTACATTAACCCTAACCAGTGTTTCCTTGTGGTCAAATGCTGTGATTTGTTAAATGTTGTCTGGAATAAAGTCATTAAAAGTGTCTTCCTAAGTCTTTTAAGTTGTATTTCTCTATTTCGAAATTGATGTTATACAAATCATTTTATTATAAGAAAATGTCATGATGATGATTCTCATGTTTACATTTTTTAGATTTTTTTTTAAGGTTTTATATTTTACACTCATTGTTTAGACATATTTTTAAAGGTTTTTAAATAATTTCTAATAAGTTTCATACTTATGTTTATATTATTATATTAAAATATATTTTTAAAAGTTTCAAATAAAGATTTTAAAGACTTTATACTTGTTTTTTAGACTTGTTTGAGGGTACTTAACCTTTTATGAATTTGATATTTATTGTTTAGATATTTTTTTAAGGTTCTAAATGTATTTTTATTTTAGAAGTTCCATGCTCAATTCTTAGACCCATTTTTAAAGGTTTTTAATAGATATTTTTAAGGTTTTAATCTTATTTATCACACCTGTTTTTAAGGCTTTTTAAAAGTTTTATCCTTATTTTTATAATTTTATGCTTAATTTTTAGACATATTTTTGAAGGTTTTACAATTAATATTTAAAGGTTTACAAGTTATGTCAAGATTTACACTTATTTTTTATTAAAATGGTCACTATTCTATTCTAAACTATAGTTTTATAATTTTTGTTTTATTTATATATATTTTGTATATGTATAAGTAAAACTGATAAGTTACAACAGCTGTAATTTGTTGCTATTTGTTCTAGACAAGAGGTTTGAAAGAGTCAAACTGCAGCTGAGGTAATGACAGACTGAAATGAATAAACTAACACTGACCTTCTGGAAATATCTTCACGTCTGTCTCTTCACTCTGTGATTTAATGGTTTGAATCCTTTGGAGAGAGACACAACAAACATTAATAAAAAAGATGTGACTTTTAACACATCAAAATAAAAGCACAGTGCGTGTAAAGTAAAAGACACTAAATCTACAAAGAAACCAGAGTGTAGACTAAGTGGTTCTGGACTAATCAGAACTAGTCCAAGAGTTAAATTTGCTTCATACACAAAGACAGAAGCTGCTGCTCTGATTGGAGAACTGACTCCATCAGCTCCTGATATTCACACAACAGCAGTGGATGGAAATGTTTTCTTCTCTAAAGTGAGTTAAAATTTGAACTAACTTTGGTTGATAGAAGCCAAAATGAAGCAAAATGACTGTTTCTAATGTGACAATGAACTGAATAAGTTCTTCACATTTTTATGATTTACTGTACTGATGAGAGAGCAAGGAAGAGAGAAAGAGACAAAGAGAGGCAGAGAGAGAAGGGTAAGGAGAAAGTCAAAATGAGAGAAAGCGGGGCACATATCAAAAGATAATCAAGCTGATTATTGGCCCTATCCCCCCCCTCACAATCAAAGCCAACAAAGGCCAGATTATCAGTTGGTTCTAACGATTATCTTGATCAGATTCTCCTGTTGTGTGAGGTGTATTCTGAGTGTTTTTACCCTCCCTGATCTGCTCCGAAGACAATCAGATCAATAAATATTAAACATGTTCAATATTTACGATTGAAAACCCTGCATGTGGGGAGTACACCGAGGAAAGCCGAGCACACACTCTGTGGATTGTCACGTGGAACGAGGCATTGGCCAATAAGGAAGCAAGCTGACTGAAGACGTTTGAGAGTCCAGCCTCTAGTTGTTGGTGGTGAATCTGTTGTGTGTGTGGTGTGCTGTGTTAGTCTTCACCTTGCACATCACGCACTATAAGAACAAAACTCTGAAATCTGACAATATTTGTCGTCATGTGTGTGGTCTCTCAAATTTTCTACATCAGGTAAGATTTTAAAAGTGTGTGCCAGGCTTAAGAGAGCGAGGGAGAGAGAGAGAGAGAGAGAGAGAGAGAGAGAGAGAGAGAGAGAGAGAGAGACAGAGGAAGAGAGAGACCTGATTTTTAAATTATTATTATTATTCATTTTCTTTGAACTGTACGTTCATGATCTATGTAAATAAACTTTGATAATGAGTTAAGTCTTTTTGTGATGAACTAACCCATTCAGACTTCCGATCTACTGAAGATATATAATTCAATGTCACTCTGTGTTGGACAGTTTAGGTAAAGCAGTTTGTGAATTACCTGGAGGCCTCTGTTCTGGTTTCAAATAACTTCACTATGTGAAGACTCTGCGATCGTGGGCAAAGTGGTGACACCTGGAGGAAATAAAAAGAGAAACATACAAAGAAAATGATCAGTACACTAAGACCTATTCCTCATCAACGGTTTCACCCCAAAAACACACATAAATATTCAACATTACAGCTGAAACAGAACATTTTCCAAACAATACAGGAGTGTCTCAGAAAATGGGCTGTTTACTGTCACATATGACAAGAAAAAGCATCACAGAAGCAATAACAATAAATATTTGGGGAATTATTAACTAAAATGATTATCTTAAATCTTAAATTTCTGTCTGTTAACTAATCACTGGAGGAATCATATATTACTGTGAACTGCATAATAAAAACTTTCTCTTAAGTACATTTTTGAAAGCAGGGTTTTGACTTGTGGTATTTTTAATTAGCACACATACCTGTTTGGTTTGTAAGGTGAGAGCTGGTGTTCCTGTCCAGGCTGCAGCAGCTGAACGAGTAAAACAACAAGTGGAAAACACAAGTACACTTGAAAAACAACCTCATTACTAAAGAATAGTTCACATCCAAATCCTTAACAGTGTAGAAGAATACAACACTGAAAACTTAACATTAGAACCTTGACAATCGCACTTTGAGTTTTGAGGTGAATAAATTAATTATGTTACTAGAATATGACTTTATCGATCTCAGGGAGAAAAGCCATTTTTAAATAGTTTCTAATAATAATTTCTAACAGTAATTTCAGCTCATACAATGTGACCTAATCTTGAGGCTTAAAACTTGTGGAGGACCAGAGTTAAAATCTAGTTTTCAAGCTTGTATTTAACTCAAAACCGAGCTCAATAAAGTCACCACAAATAAATTTCTAATTAATAATATACACAACAGGGGATCAATGGATGGCTATGGACAGATTACTAGCACAAAGACACACAAACGACAAAGAGGCAAAAAATTGAGTTGCAAAACGATCACAATGAGATGCTTAACTGCCATACTGAAACACAAAATGACCACAAAGAAACGTTGAATGATCTGGAATAAACACAACACTACAGAGACACAATACGACGCAAAAACAACCACAATGAAGCTGACCATAAGTAGATGTAAAACAGCCAGCTAGACATGCAAAACGATGAAATACCACCACAGATAGACACAGAATGATCACATCGACGTGATAATCCGCCATAAACTGACTTAAAATGACCAAGCTGGAGCACACAACACTTTAACCCACGCAAATAAAAACGACGACAAAAAGGGAAAAAAACATTATTATTAAAATGCATCATTTTAAGATAAGGCTAATGCTAATGCTTGCCGTTAATGCTAACACCCTGGTGTAAAACAGCCAGGTAGAATTGAATATAAAATGACCACAAATTGCCACAAACCAGTGACAACAACATGATAAACCCCCATAAACTGAGTTAAAATGACCAGGATGGAACACAGGATGACAAAGAGACGCAAATTGACTGTAAAGTGGGAAAAAAATACGAATGGGGATTTACACAGATTAGCAAAAGCAACCAACTGTTTAACCATTGTGCTATAATCCATCCACGTTGGGGGATCAACAACTCATGTCAGGGACGCCACAGTCACAGAAACACAAACACACTTTTACCCACGCGATATAAACGACTGATAATATAATTATACAATATCATTACAAGGTAATGCTAATGCTAACGCCCTCTGATAACCTTTAATGCTAACGCTAGCCGCTAACTGTTTGCCTTACCTTCATGTCGCAGGTGTGTTCAGCATCCAGTCTCGGGTTCGACAAAAAACAGCTCCAGAGTTAGTTTTAGCATCCACACCTCATCGGTAACGATGTTTTCTCACAGTACTGACAAACAGAAGCGAGGGTTCAAACATGGTTCAAATCTGTTTTCCACTTCGTTTCTCCGCCTCTCTGCGCTACTCCGAGAAGGTCGTGACCAATAACAAGACACGTCGCAGCCAATGACGACACACGTCAGCTAACATAGGAAGAAAAACGCTCATTGGCCGATCGATTATGGTCCGCCTAGCAACTGCCTCTGATTGGTCTTAATATACGTCCACTGTAAAGACGGACAGAAGCCTTACATGTATTGTAAAATCTGGCGTATAACTCTAAGCCAGACATATCATCAGTGCACGAGTGGAACTATCTTAGAGTAATCTTCTATTAACCATTTGATCCCTGTGTGCTATCATCCTATTACAATTTGATCCACTAATGTCATCATTATTGTACTGCAAATGTGGACATTGAGCACTGATTTCCCACCACATAGGATGTCCACCACATAGTATTTAGTGCTTTGCATTCCTGAAGATATTTACACATAAATCAGTAATTTTCTCACAGAATTGTGGTTTGAGTTTGCAGGTGTCATTGTGCCCTTGACAACACTGAGAATGTGAATAAATAAACAGGCTTCGGTCCTCTGAGACTTAAATCTTTAAGTATCTGCATAAATTATAATTTTTTTTTGTTTGTTGACCATGTCACTTATAACCAGTAGTGCTGTGAGAAATCATCTGCGCTTTTTAACATTTATTTTCTGTGTATTTTAGTTCATTTGCTCCCATTCTGCAGTGTTTTCAAAGGACATAACTGGTATATGTAAGAGATGCCCAGAAAACCAGATTTGTAACAAAGTGCAGTAAACAGAAAAACACCAAATCAAATTAATATTTTGTGTGAACACTCTTGGCCTTTAAAACATTACCGACTCTCCCAGGTACTCTTGTGCACAGTTTTTCATGGTACTTGGCAGGTATGTTGTTCTCACTTGTTCCTGTGTGGATTTAGCCTGTCTCAGTGTCTTCTTTTGATGCTGCGATCAGGGATCTGTGGAGGCCAGACCGTCTGTTGCAGGACTCCTTGTTCCTCTTGTCCCTGAAAATACTTCTGTGTGTTCAGAACCATTGTCATGATTTTGGGAGCAATCAGACCTCTGTGTGATGGATAACAATCTAAATGATAATCTAAACATTCAATTATTTAAAAAAAAAAAAAAAAAAGAAAAAAGAATTGGACCTGATCTGCTATCTCTGCATAAAAGCACAACCATATATATGGAATTTATGCCAAGAAACTTACAATAAAAGTTAAACAAAAAATACACAAAAAGCTGCAAGTGCACTGACTCATTATTAGTCAGTCATGGTTTTTCTTCTGTTGTTGACTGTTCTTTAAAAGTACACTTTTTGCTCAAGGCTGAGTTTGTTCAGAATTTTGCTTTCTCCCCCTTACCTTGCAGTGTGCAGCTCAATGCCTCTATCTGTGGGAACAATTGCAAATGAAGTGTTTCATCATTTTGCTCTCACTGTTCCTTCCCAGTAGCACAAGAAACTCGACACTTGGAGCTCACAGTGTTCACAATATAAAATTAAGGATATGTTAATATTTTTAATCCACAAAGACTAGACACAAATCCAATTATCCAATATAATTGTTTCACTTTAGATCGTAAAAACACAAATTCTTCTGCTCTCACTTTGCTTTTTTTTTTTTTTTTACTGTGTGTGGTGTGTTTCTTTCATGCAGACACATGCACTGATAGACACGCACACACACAGTTGCTATGATATGATTTAGCTCAGCAGTGTGCTGTTTATTAAAAAATGGGCAGACTGCTGAGCTCGACACCTCCCCACTGTTTCTGAATAATAAGTATTAACATTGTGCTATCTCCTCAATGAAAAATGCTGCAATAGAGCAGTGGTTGTTGTGTGCATGTGTGTGCATGTGTGTGTATGTGTGTTCTTTTGCAGTATGTGTGTCTTACAAACAAAAGCAACTGAGTTATGACCTTATTTGGATTAACCGGAAGGCTTTGTTGTATAGCAAGAGCTTTATTAATTCATGAAACTATCATGCTGTCACTCTTCCTCCCCGAGGTGATTAATATGTCTGTGACATAGAGAAGTGAATTCTCCCGGGAAAAATATCCTCTCTACCATTTATCTATACTGTATATTTGTATAGCATGATAAATCAATTTCCATTATACTTGAAGTTACACCAAGCTCTGCTCTGTATACTGTGCATGCTCTTCCACATTAATGCACACAGGACATATGTAGGTACAACAGTGCACATGTAATCATTATGGTTCCAATACACACTTTCTTTACTAATGATGTTTGCAAATGAGACACAAATGCAGTTTGCTGAATGTCTCTGTTAACCAACATTTGAAGAGGAATACTTCATGTAAGAGATTACCTCTCGCATTTTCAAAACAATAACTTTTCTGATTTTTTTGAGAAAAGATCAAATAGTACGACACCATTGCTGTCTAATGTGTTCTTCACATCAGAGAGTTGAAGCATAATTTACTATATAGATTTGACCCTATGGTTTGATAGACACGTAAAGAATTTTAAATATTCTACACATACAGTATTGGTAGCAATAATGCACAAAACTGTCAAAAACTCAATTAAATAAGACAACATAGAATCATCTCACTCATTAATGTGATCGGTCTCACATCAAAGTCGTTTAGTTCATTTGATTACAGGGATCCGGCTCTCCATTACAAAGAAACACATACAATGACTGGATCTAAATGTGTAGATACAGATTATTGACTATATCTACTGAAGTGAATACACTAAGAACTCTGTAAATTTAAGCTGTAAATTAATTGTTTTTCAGTTTTTGCAGTTGATACAAATAATAACAAACCCTCAGTCATTCAAAAGGAAAGTGGTACATTTTTCTTCCTTTCAGCCTGTAAAAGAAGGTGTTTATGTCCTTTATGTTCTTCCCAGCGTTGATTTTACTTCACAGCACTAAGACATAACAGACAGCACTTTAAGATAACCCTGTTTGAGATCTAACTAGACGCTCATGCAAAATATAGAGGGCAAAGGCAAGACTGAATAAGTGAAAGAGAGATAAAGAGATAGAGATGAATGAATAAGGTGAAGGACTAAGAAATTTCTTTCCCTGATGGCGTGTCAAAATCACTTTTCAGTAATGTCCCTCTTAACCCTGAATCTGTCACTGTGCATGTGCACGCCCGCATGCACACACACACACACAAATTCACATACAGACACACAGGCAGAGCCATTCATTTTCTTGAGCCATCTGGTCGCAGCTTTTAAAGCCAGTTTAGTGGGACAGTGAGCAGAGACAGAGAGAGGAAGAGAGGGGGGAGCAAGGTGAACGTGGGGACAAGTGCACTCAACTCAACAGAGACAAAGAAGAACCATAATGGCTTTCTGGTCACCTTGTCATTAACATCAGTCTGCTTTATTAAAGGAATAGTTTGACATTTTGAGAAATATACCTCATGCTCCTTCAATGAGTAAGATAAGAAGACAAAGAAGACTGCTCTTGCGCTGCTACATAGGAAGCTAACACTAGCAGCAGGTTAGCTTAGCACAAAGACTGGAAGCAGCTTAACCACTGCCTACAAGCACCTCCAGTGCATGCTAATTAAAACATTATATTTCATTTGTTTAATCTGTACAAAAACTGAAGTTTAAAAACAAAAGATTGTGGTTTTACAGGGGTTATGAGTCAGTTTTCAGAACCACTTTCTCGGCTACAGTGTGTCGTTTTTATACTTCATATTTTTGTATGGATTTGAGAAATTAGCTATAATGTCGATTAAGAGTTTATCAGGTGCTGGTAAGTTGAATTTGTAACTTTTAGAGAGAGACAGGCTAGCCATTCTCCTTGTTTTCAGTCTTTATGCTGAGTTAAGCAAACAGGCTCCTAACAGTGTCTTTATATTTACTGCATAGACATGAGGGCGATAGTGTTCTTCTCATCTAACTCTTGGTGAGAAAGTAAGTAAATGTATTTTCTAACTTTTCTTTTAACTCGACCTCTGTTTACCTTTGATTATCTTTAAGCTTTGCTGAGTCTTAGCTACAGATGATGCACTAAATCTTGTGTGCAACCTCAAGAGAAAAGTGTTATAGCCTACCCTGAGGCCCCATGTGAGTGTGGGTTGGGGGGGGGGGGGGGGGGGGTTCATTTTTTAAAGTGCAGCTATAATGGTCAGACTAATATCTATGTCAACCTAACTACAGATTAGACCAAGAATGAAATGGTGCGTTTTGAATTGATGTAAAAGAATTATCGATTACCTTATTGCATGCCGTTCAAGAAACACACCCAAATGAGCAGCTTTATCATGAGGCCATTCAGGACATGTCCAATTTCCCCTCACTAGTCATTGATAAGCGCTCTCCTTGCCTGTCACTCAGGACTTAGACTGATTCCCTCTCAGCCCACGAGCCCAATTTAGTCTCCACAAGAATCTATCACACAGTGATGTTATCTGCAAGTAACCCAATCTCCCCCTCGCCCCTCCATCTGTTTTTCCTTCAATGTCCCTCTCCCCTCCACTCCACCTCTCTCTTTCTCCAAATCTATCTACTCGACTCATTATTCCGCTTGCACCTTTCACTGTTTTTCCATCCTCTGTCTTTTCATCCCCGGCTCTCTTTCTGGAGAACCTCACAAACTAATCAAGTGCAGAGAGAACCTGGCTTTGCATATAGATCATATCCCCTCACTGACAAGGGATAGAGAAGAAAAATGTCTACATCGCTTACATATGAAGCCTTTCAGTAATGTGATGGATGAGTTGCATTTAGCTTCAGCAAACTTTTGAGACATTTCGCTGATATGATTTGATTAATGGCTGAGTTGGGATGTCCACCACGAGAGGGAGCCTATTGAGGAGGGAAATTCTCCTCAGAAGATCTCAGATAAAACACTAAACGGCTAGTTCTGTCAATCAGCCCCCTCATACCCATGTCAGATCATTCGGGCTAGATTTATGTGTGATCTTCTGAGCAATGACACTACACACGGTGTATCTCTTAGTGGAAATTAAACAATTTGTTTTTAGGAATGAAAATCAAGATGCCATCAGCAGATGAGGGACAAAATTTGAAGTATCATAAACAGTGATTGGCTAGTGGCCGACAGATTTATAATGGTTCGGTAATGGATGTCAGAGATAAGGGAAATAATAGAGGAGATAAAAGACAACTCTAGGGGGAGAGCCAAGGAGAGCCTAGAGACTCTGAACCTGGACAAGCTCACATCACCTGTCAGCACTAAACTGTAGACAGGATATTAAAATCCTCAATTATGAAAATTAGGTTTTATTTAAGCCTGGATGTTGTGGAGCAAAGACCTTAATTAATCCATCTCTAATGGTCAAATGTCTTCTTAGCATCAAGGGAGAGACTATCCCCAGGGGTTTGTGACCTGGGAGCGCATCTTATAATATGAAGCAGATGTTAAACATAATCAGAGTTGCATCTTAATTTTAATGAATCCTGCAGGGTCGTAATAAGTGCCATTAAATACCACACAGCACCAGAAATTCTCCGAAAAATATGGAGCGCATGAAGGAAATGAGCGCAGTGAGCGGGGGTGTTTTAGGGGGTGTTATACTGCAGGAGGCCAGACACTTTATTTCAGCAAATCAGTTGGCCAAAACCACTGTCTTATTGGCTCCATTCTGCTCATTAATCCACATCTCTTAATATGTATTGATCATAACTAGAGCTTTATAGATCTTCTGACAATGTACAGCATGTGTTAAAGTCTGCATTGTGTGAATGACTCTTAAAAATGACTCTTAAAAAAAATTAATAACACAGCCAGATGCCAGTCTATTTCTAGCAAGTGCAGAGATGACACTTGTGCAAAGAGTACAAAATAAAGAGCACAGTGCAACTTTTTTTTCTCCTAATAAGAGCAGAGTGTCCTGAGTTAAGGCTGCTGATGGAAGGCAGGCACAAGAGGAAAAATTCTGCATCGTGCACATCATTAAAGTTACACTCTGCTCAGCTCTGCACATTTAGTGTCTCATTAAAGGTGTGGTTTGACATCGGGTTTGGTGTGTTGCTGCAGTTTTGATCCCGTATATGGAAAAGCTGCTGCATCAACAGAGTTTTTGTTTGTTTGTAGCAGTCCGGCAGTGAAGTCCATACCACCCGAAGCTCAAAAGACACTGTCTCCGGACCATTTCTGAAAAGTGACCATTTTTTAAAGAGTTTGCAGTTTCGTGAGAGTCAAGTACTTTACCTCACCTCTTTCCCTAGAAGCAACAATGTCGTACACACACACACACACACAATAGTTTTTATCACTTGGGACTATCTTGCATCAACTTACATATATTCCTCTGGAGATTTTCCCTAGTTTTACCCATAACCACCATGTTTAGTCCCGACTCTTTATCTAAACTAAACCCTAATCCATCTCTTAACCCTAAAATTTAGTGGTTTACCTTGCGTGAAACAGCGTTATGTCTCCACATGTAAGATAAGTCCACATTATGTAGCTGTGTGAACTGATAATAACACACAGGTGTTACTAACAAAACAGGCTTAAAATGTGAAATGACTGATTTGATTGTTTTACTTAAGATCTATGAGAATATTTCAAAGGGGTACCATATTCTGATGTTATGATACCATCAAAACCTCTCTGTATAAAAAGCATAACTGTTGTCATACTGATGTAATATCTTATCAACCAGGAACATGATTGGAAAGTAAATGTAAGCACTTTATGTTATTTTCTGTTTTTCAATTTGATTCCTCAGACCAGTAGATATAAAGCTTTTAATACAAAAATGAATTTACAATGTTGATTCTAAGCGGATTCAATATCTGTTTGCTGTCAGGGTTGTTGAAATACCAAATACCAATTTGCTTTTTTTGTTTTTTTTTCTCACATTGTATTCAAAATCTGGAACAATTGATCTTACAACTTAGTCTAGCTGTATGTATAGGCTTCACCTCAAACTTCCACCACTATATACAAATGTCATCTTTTTCTTTGTCAGCTCAACATTTTAGGGTTCCTTTGAGATATAATTAAGTAGAGGTGGACTGCCCCCTAATGCTTACAGGCAGCAAATTGGATTTGAAATGAAACAAGGATTATGGGATTAAAGTGTCTCAGGTTTGATATTATGGTGTTAACGTCCACATCAGATGGACCATTATTTAATTGCAGTTAACTGCAATCAACTGACTGAATGGTCTCCTCTTATATTTGTATTTTCTCTTCTTGCAATTTAACATAAAAGAAATACATTTTAAACATATTTCTTATCAGAAATTGTTAACTGCTAACTCACTAAAGGCCCTTATATTTTCTCTATAAAAGGTATACATAACCTAAAAGTGTATGGAACATTAACAGATGTTTATAACCTTGCAAAATCAATGTGTTTTTTTCCTATTTATATAACCATACAACCAAGAATCAGTTCAGCCAGACAAGATTCATGACAATGACATGAACTCCTGAACTTTGTTAATAGCTACTAAACCATGAATATGTATTCATGAATACATATATTGAAGTCTTCATTACAGGTAAACATCCCTGAATATTTCTTTTCAGTGATCTCCCATAAGAAAGAGTCCTTGTATTGCCCTTAGGGTTGTTGCATTCATTACTTACAATGTGTAACAGATGTCTATCAGACATGTCCTTGCCAAAGTCATCTGCTGGCATGCCATCACCAAACATTTGACTGCCTTGCCTTTATTCTCTCACCTCTCTGTCTATTCTAACTCTACATAGATCTCTGTCTCCATGGGAATAAAGCCATCTTAGCATGTCATGTTTTTTAATATCCCCCAGTGGCCCTTTATAAATATTTATTAAAGATGTGCCATTAAGATGGGCCAAAAGGACCCAGTGCTAGACCATAAGCAAACACCTTTTGTTTAACTTCTGTGATACACGTCTAGTTTAGAAGCCAAACAGCAAACCCTGTAAGAGAACAGACATGCTCCAGCATCGTGTAAGGACATTTGTACACCTTTATAGACATAGGCCTAATCATGCCAGTCTTTGATTTACCAATTCAAAACTCAAAGCCTTGTGAGAAGACAAAGTGATGTAAGATTTAGAGGTAAGAAAATAAAAATAAAGTATACTATCTAGATTGCTGGGGTATAGAGGTGAAATATCATTTGAATATTACATACTGGCTTTGGATATTTGAACAGGAGATGTGTCTTGACATAATGTCTAGACATAACTTTAGACATACTCATGTTATAACTGAACTGTCATTGACAGTGAGTGTATATAGAAAGTTTAGCTACAAGAGGATACACTTCAAATGCATTCATTTGTGAAGAGAGAAATGAGAGAGAGAAACTTTCAAAGTCAATCCATTTTTAAGCTACAGGGGCTACATAAACTTTGTCCTCTTTCTCTCCCCCACTCACGTCTCTTTCCCCCCCCCATTTCTTCCCTTTTCCCCACTCACACCAGCCCTCTGGCCCCTCCACCTCTCCATTTGGCTGCTGTACTTTCTGTCCTGCTTCATTCTCCCCTCCAAGGCTCTGCCTGGCCCAGTTTAGATCAGCTGTCAAAATGAGAGTATGTGTGTGTGTTTCAGTGTGCCTTTGCACCTTTATCTATACATTTGTGTGTGTTGTATGTGTACAGTAATGTGCTTGTTGGCTGTGATGTTCAGCTCTGCCCCGATTAGGTCACATAGACTAATGTAAAATTTTTATTTATGTTAGTAAATTATACTTCCATGTCCATACTGAGGGAACGTGAGGTGAACTACAAAAAGATTTGCAGCTGCTGTGGTGACACTGACATCAAGGTTTCCACTTTTTTTTTTTGGAGTTCAGAAGTTCAAAAGTGCAAATAGGATGTCAGCGTATCAGGCAGATGATTTACATCTAATCCACACATCAATACGCATAGATTATGTAGAGTGCAGGGGCGGTATCAAAATGCAAATGTGTCAGTGCAACTAGATTTAAAGGTAAATGAAAATCAAAAAGCATAGAACATCACTTAAAATCAATAAAGATCACAAGGGCAAAGCACACATTCCAGTGCAAATAAGCAAGGCCAAAGTGGAAAACTGAATATAAAATAAGGTCCAAATGTAGAGCAAATACCTGCAACATGTGCTATCTTCTGTACAACTTGAGCTTATTTAACTGTGTGATTATGATGCATACATTTTGAACTGCCATATGGTTGAATTAGCATGGAATTTGGCACCCTGTTTATCTTCTTCTGGAAAGCTGGCATTGTATCAACAAATGGTTGAAATGTATCAAAGTGAGCTTGATTTTCTGTGCAATCCAGTAATTACCTAATCATCCCAATGGCTACTTTCATTATGTCAGCTCTGGGGATAGACATCACCATATCATATTTAGCAGTGGAAGTTAATTTTAATTTGTGCTGTAAATGCAATTCACACACTTAACAGAGTAAAATGGGAACTGAGTGTGAACAAAGTAAAGGAAGTTGTTTTTTTCTTTCTGAAATCTCACAATTCCCATGAAAAACATCTGCAGTCATTTAGTAGCTGTGGCAACTGGGGCTACTTAAGGAAATGTTTTAGCTTTTGTGCTAACAAGAAGAAGTGTGAAGTTGTCAACCACGTTGTGTACAGTAGGTGGAATCAGCTTTAAAGGAAGAAAACAACTACAACTACACCAAGGGAAATGGTAGGCAGATGGTAGAACAAACAAAAGACTGAAAAAATCACTTTGCACATATTTGAACTCCTTGGTAGTCTAAAGCACAGGAGAAAACCACTGAAGAAGCAAAGATAACAAAGCACTGTAGTTTATGGGAGATGGCATCTTGATATTAACAAACACTGATAATAACACTATCACTAACACTGGAACATTGCTTCAAGCATCTTGAACATGTTTTTGTGAATATTTATTGCAATTAATTATCACATTTATTTCTTTATGGTGTACTTTTGAAAAAAGCAAATATTCGTGTGAATTTTCTATCTCACTTTTTTCTCGCTTACAGCATATGGAGAGAGAGAGTTTCTGTTAAGTCTTTGGTCTTCAATATGTTGATATTAAGATCTGCAGCTTTTTTTCTTGTAAAGTTTTTTTTTTTTTTTTTTTTTTTTTTGGAAAAATAATCAGGTGTGGTGCTTTGAAGAGCTCAATTTTTTGTGGCTACCAAGTGGATCATGTGCTGGAGCAGGTGTTGCTAAACCTTACCTCCAGGCACTCTCTGTTTAAAAAAAAAAGTCTGAGTGGTAATTTTATTGTCCAGTCCAAACTTCTTTCAATCTTCAGCAAGATGAATACTAATGACAAGACTCCAGGCAAGTCTTAGACGTATTTTATAGCTCTCCTGATGCCTGTAAAAGTAGCTGAAGAGAAAAATGATTACCCTATCTGTCTGAGGGACATGCAAATTAGAGAAGGTCAAGGGAAGGTCAGGGGGAGGGGGTCAAATATATTGTACAATAATGATGTGAGGAAACTATGCCCTCATCTGCTCTATAAAAACACCTAAAGCTTATTGTTTGAGTACAATTTGAAATTTGGTGCATGATTGCAGTCAAGATAGAGATTGTTTTACTTTTAAGTCTGGACATAAAAGACAAATGGTGGGCTCCATGATGTACATTACACAGTATGATTTAAGTCTGTGAGAAATGTCTTTGGGGTTACACCAGTGATGTCAGTGGTCAATTGATCCAAATTTGATATAAACAGTGGGGAGAGTGACTGGGTTTTACTGCAGGGAGACACAAAGAGAGACTATTAGATTCAATTATTTCAGCACCATGGACAGAGACACATACATAGATACTAACAATACAGTGGTAGTATATGTGTCTCAAATGCCCTTTAAATCTCATACATACATTTGTGTACATGAGTCATTTTTCTTACAATGCACTCCCTAGCTAAAAAATATATCTGCCCATGGGTACAACCCTAAACAAAATGGTTTTTTGATTTATTTTATTCCTAAAAGAAATAAAATACTGAAAAAGTATTTTTTTTCTAAGAAAAAAGGGGGCTGCATCTCCACCATTCCTGTAAAACTATCTTGGTCCTTCATTGGACAAAGCTGTTTAAAAAAAAAAAAAAAAAAAAAACTGGCCCATGGTTGCAACCTAATTCCTGACCCCTGGGCTAGTAGGTATGACTATTTCAGCACCATGGAGAGAGACACAATCAGAACCTGGCAGGTTTGATTGTTTCAGCACCTTGGAGAGGGAGACTAAACAGAGACTAGCTGAATGACAATTCAGGGACAGAATCCTTCATTGTCTACATTTCTAGACAAAATGTTATTTAAAAACAACAAATGCAAACATTCATGTGAGAAAAGAAAGGGGACCTGATGTTTAGATGTTTGCGTGGATTTCTGCTCGCCAATATTCAAACAGTGGAGCAGAATGAACAAAGTGTTTGCTGATAAATGCTGTCATCCAGTTTCTTTCAAACACATTTCAGCTACAGTGTCGTGCCTTTAGTTTTAGACCAAGAGTATACATGAAGACAGTTACTATAACTTAACCTCAATGGGACAAAGAAATGCACTCAGTAAACCATCAAGGGCACTAAATAAAGTACATACAAATGGTGGGTACACATGCTTGAAAATAAAGAGCAACCACTTGATTTTGAAGACAGTCAGTGGAGTAGCTCTTTATCTCTCTGTGGTCAGAACAAAAGAGAGATTAATAGGTTACAAGATGACAAAAGTTATACTTGTGTTTTTTAAAAAACACAGGTAAAACACACTGCTTCAGTATAAACTGAAAATATTAACACTCAAAGATAAAAGTGAGACCAATTTGCATCAAAACAGCAAACACACATTGTCTTTCTGGGTGCTGACCTATAAAAAATCCACCAGTGACCACAAGTGACCTTTGAGGAACAGCCCAGACAAAGACTTCAGCTCCTCAAAATAAAGCACTGAACAGAAGAAGCAATCCAAGAAGCTTCTTCAGTTCTGAACTCAAGTATCCAGTTGCCCTTGATTCAACTCTTCTTGGACAATTCTTATAATGGCATAATCAACTAATAGTGAAGCTAAGATGGATTGACAACTATGGGCTGTTGTGTCTGTATACCTGTGATTATTCTTTACTTTTTCTCTACTGTTTTTACGATGTCAGCAACACTGAACACACTCTTTAATAGAGCAGTTATTGATCATTATTCATTACTGAATGGGATGTCTGAAAGCAGAACTGTCCTAATGAGCATTTGATCCAGCTCAGTTGTGCATTGATCCATCTGTAGTCTGCCCCTCATGAGATTACTTTATTATAATTTGAAAAGTGCCTTGAGATAACCTATATAAAATTGACTTGACTTGATAATCTGAGTCTTGACTATTAAGCTCAGTTGTGGTGATACTTTAAGGTTTGAATTCTTGATGTATCTATGTGCATATATGTGTATGTTGACATGTAAATTATGCTGCAGTTATGCTGTTAAAAATCATACATTTCATTTTTTCTCGATTAAACAACAATTTAGTTTCCCATGGGCCTATTTTCATGTTGTTTCGCCGTAGACCTGGTGTCAAAAATGTTCAAAGTCAATCTTCCTGACTTAATATGAGATACATATGTATGCAAGACATGTGCAGCTCACCCTGTGGTACGCTTCATGTCAGAAATGCTTTCAAACATCATTTTTTGAGACTTAATGTGACTGACATGTGACACACAAGGTCATAGAAACCCTTGATAAAAATGAAACTGCAGACAAATAATAGTGTATATGTCCTTTGCGCAATCTGTACAATATCATCAAAAAATATCTTAAAGGTTTAGTATGTAAACAACAGTGTAATCGTGTTGTACTAAATTCATAAAACACTGCCGTGTGGGTGTCCTTATTTAACTTTACCCACGCAGATGCACTTTTCCTCCATAAAAATATATCTTGCAATAAATCAGATGGGGAGGAAGGAGACACTAACAACAAACTTTCTTTTTATTGCCTCACTAAGTGCATGCTGACTGGACAAGATAAAGTGCCTAAAAAGGAGAAAATTTGGGGCTGTTTGCATTAAAGCACTCTATTAACTGATTCCACTCTGACAAAACAAAAAGTAAAGATTTATACAGTCACAGTTTAAACACTCTTCCTGTGATCGCTCTCTGAATAGACTCTCACTTGGTGCAGTAACATTCACAAATTCAGGGTTATAGACATAATTTGACTAGTGACAGAATGATGTTGGACATCTGGATACTATACTGTGTGTCTGTGTGTGTGTGTGTGTGTGTGTGTGTGTGTGTGAGAAAGAGAGAGAGAGAAAGACAAAGACAGATCTAGGAGTGTCTGCTCGTGCTCCTGCCAGTGTTCATGCATTCATGCATGTGTGCAGAGTGTGTCTGTGCGTGCATACATGTGAATTTGATTATGTACATCTTTATGTCTCCTGCATGGAAATCAACAATAACATTACAACCCAGGGGAGCCTATTAAAGAGTAGGTTCCTCCCGTGTGTGTGTGTGTGTATGTGTGTGTGTGCTTTTAAAAATAGGAACCCTTTGTTAGAGTGATGGGTGAACTCCCCCAGCTTTCTCAGGGGGACCCAATTAAAATGAGCATTTTTTTTTTCATTGCACTTCCCTCACGTGCAGTGGACTCAGGTGCAGGCCTCAAGCACAGTGTGTCTGCGCATATGCATGTGTGGAAAAATCTAGAAAAGGACTGAATTGGTTCTCTCGGGGCGAATAACTCAACATCCCTGGATATAAAATATTGCAGATTGTAAGAAAATCATCAATGCATCACACAATGGTGCCTCACATCGAAACAACCCCTTAAATCCCCTTCGGTCCATTTAACTGTAGTTGTCGTCACTGTAGATACTCCTGTACATTTTCTAGGCACAATACAAATTAAGTGTTTCTAATCCTTTTTTTTTTTTTTTAAAAAAAAGGGTGGCTAAAATGAGGCAATGGCACACTCTCATATTGAAAAGAAGCTCTCTAAATCCTAAAAAATCGAATGAAATGACTAGAAAGGAACGTGTGAAGGAGCCATTCCCAGCAATAGTGGAATCCAAAATAAAGGTACAGTCAGCCTAATTCACTGCATACCATCCCACACGTTTCATTGGCTGCACTATGATCTTTTAATAGAGTGTGGTGTGCTATCACAGTGGGACAGCTGTGCAGCCGTGTCAGTGAAGCATACTAGCACAGTGACACCATGCTAATTCGCCTGTCAGCATGTTCATTATAATACAAGAGAAAACGGGACAGAGGGACAGAAACACATTCTGTTCTGGTGAAATCCACCAAAGATGTCTGCTGTAGTAGCATGGTGCTCAAATGCAGCACATTACAGTAATGACAGGGTCTCTTATCTTCAATATTGCATGGAGAAACCACCACCAGATTACTGCCAGTCAAACAGAAGGAGAGATCTGAATGACTACAAATCAATTTATTTTGTGTGTGTGTGTGTGTGTGTGTGTGTGTGTGTGTGTGTGTGTGTGTTGCAAATCTCCACGTTTTTGTACATAATCAAAAATAATGACACTAAGAACACAAATTTTTCTTGTGTAAAAGTATGCTGCACGGTAAAAACGTGTCACTGACTTGTTGAAATTCACGGTGTACAGTAACTGCAAGATGCGTTCTGCTATTCATTAGCTCTCGGTTAGTAACGGTTGATAACATCAGTCACAACGTGGTGTCTGTGTCTTTAGTCAGTTAAAATTAATACTAAAGATTATCTCTGTCTCCAAGACTGATAAAGCCTTAATTAAGCCTTTGAGTAATGATGTGTTTGTATGGATTGTTACTGACAACTCCACAATCTCATAAAATACAGATAAAAAATAGAAAAATATAAATTACGTACATTTCTTTCTTTTTTCTTGATGCCTGATAAAGGTCTATATCAGGGGCCAAAATGTTACTCCAGCAGTACAGAGTTTGAGTTCAGAGAAGTACGCTTTCATTTTCCCTTGTGTTCTTTGTTCGTTAAAGTACAGCATGTCCACACCTCAACTCAGTTTGTAATAAATTAAAATGGCAGTGAGATGAATTGATGAGCAGGTGAGGGGATTGGGGTGATTGTTTACTCGGGTTTCAGTAATCACGAATCTGATTTGCATATTCAGCAGTATCATTGAGATGAATGCTTACTAAGCTCGCTAGTGTCCACATGATTCAACAAAAGCGCACACACAGCAAACAGTAAGTATAAGCCATAAAAATACACGATAAATGTACAATGTCGACGTCAGCACAAATTATGTGAACAATATGTTCTTCCATCAGAATTTGTAGATTAGCTTTTGGATTTTTTTATTTTTTTTTTTTAAACTAAAAGCCTGTGTGCAAACTTCTAAAACTGAGCTGTGGCATAAACTTTATGATATGTGGTATCAGACTGTTTGGTTTAATACCAAGCAGTATCTATACCTGTTAAAAGTGAAACTGGGAAATGTGACATTTGTGGCTAAATATCAACAAAAGTTGCTGTTAGACAGTTTGGCTGACATTCTGTAATTTGTATTTATACACTGCCTGTTATGAAACTTGGCCCTTATAGATGGTGTATGGACCTTTTTTATTATTTGTCATTACTGCATGGCACTGCTGTGATTATGCATTTCTGACTATTGGCATATCTTATTCCTAGGTGTCAGTATGCTGGTGATATAAGTATGTGAGTGAGTTTTCATTGTTAGCGCAGTGTGCCCATTGTCTTTTAAATCTGGCTGACAGTTCATACAGAAAAACTCACAAAGAAAATGGTATATGAAATAAACTACATCTAAACACTGACATTTTTTCTTGGGTCTGCAGGATTTGGGAGGCCTGCTGTGTTGTTTCCATCAGCTGTTTATCTGTGCACAGTGAGCAAACTATCTAGTGCACTCTCCTGTTAGATGCCAAAGCAATTTTGCTTTACTTCCTCCTCAGCAAACTAAAGCGCACCACAATGCAGCGATATCATCTTTATTTTTATGAAGATTCTATCAAAAGAGATTTAACTCTACACCATGTTGGCTTAAAGAAAGTATCTCAATCCACGGGAATCTGTATCCCTACAAACAACTACCAATATTTATGCTGCTGATGCAGTCGGCTGCATTATGCTGTTAATTTGGAGATAGAAGCTTACAGCAACCAGCGGGACTCCACTTTGCAGCTCTCACACTTGAGCCTCAAATGGCATCACTAACTCTGTAATCTAATCACTGGCCAGTGTAGTAATGCGGTCCACGGCACAAGCCCCAGGAAACTCCTGGGCATACAAGCAATTAATTAACTTAATTGCATGGTTAACTTAATTGATTACCTTGTTATTTTGGTAGCCTTGATATGGCTCCATTGCACAGTGAGATAATGTAGACATAATGTGACTATTAGCCCATAGGCAGCATTGGTTTCAGGTATCTACCCTCACCCCACCCCCGGTCTGCTCTTGATTCGCTGACTGAAATGCTAAAGTGTCCTAGTTGTGCAGTGAGTGAGTAATTGATGTTGAATTATCATGCCATTATCATAAGCTTAATTAGTTTTATTTATTAGCCATTAGCTGAATACATCCAATTCAACACAAAAATGATAAGCAGGGCATGAGTGCTGCTGTCTGGTGTCAGCATGACTGAGTCGTGCTAAAGCCACAAAGATAAAGGTTGCGTAAGGGAAGCAGCAGACGAATAAATTATGCTTCAGATCAGCCAATAATGGTCTATTTTGTGGGAATTTATAATGATAGCTCAGCTATAACTGATCTAAAACTAAAGTGTCACAAAAGAGTTGTTCTCTCAGATGGAGAGAGATACAGTTTTGTGCATGCATGCCTCAGTGTGAAGGTTGGTAAAGCCAGAGGCATTTATCAGTGGAATGAGTTGGCCTCAGATTTGGCCTCAGACAACTGTCATATCAACACTGCTTTAGGGTAGGGCAGCCAGCTTCTCTCTTTTCCTCTCCACTCGTCATCCCCCACTCCCTGCTCCAGTTCTCCATTATCTAGTCGCCTCTTCTCTCTGTCTTCCCTGTCTGACTCGTCCTAATCTCCCCTTCTCCCCTTCTGCTCGCTCATCTCCATTCTTTTCTCGGTCTCACACTGTTCCCCCTTCCCCTCTCTCCTCCAGTTTTCAGTCTGCTGCTTGTATGAGGGATGACTCTTCCTCCCGGCCTGAGTATATTAGCTCCCCGGCCTCACTCTTTCCTGACAGCTCCGACCTTGTTAGGACTGGAGAGTGAAGACGTCCACTTTTACAGCTGTAAAAAGCTGCAAGGGCAGCTGCATGACTTTTTTTTTTACCTTTTAGTTTTACCCTTGAAGATGGATGTACATAAACACATCATCATCAGGGGATGATCATTAAGAAGAGGGCTGCCAGCGCCAAAACATCTCACTTCAAAACTCCATGTGTGTCTATTTTTATCTGAAGGACTACAGCTGGGATTTTGAGATTTTTTTCCCCCAAAACTTCTTTTGTAGAAAACTTTCTCCTAATGCCACATAATGGCTTGGCAAATAAGTGGCACCACCCACTTCACAAGCACACCTTGATTTTTACTCTTCTTATAAAAACCAATTACCATACTCTATCATGCTCCATGGCACCATTAAATGAGCTCATTAAATACCTTTAGGATTACAAATCAAAGTAATTGGCAATTAGGATTTACCTAATTGCGTGAGACTTCAAGGATCTGATGTTTTCTCACTAAGTTTGTGGCACTGTGCAGTCCCATATCACACTGTATTCTTGTTTATCAGCTGAGCCATTCTGATGATTGATGCGGACACGCAGAACCAGCCAGCCTGGATCAGAATTTGATATACTCAGCACAGTAAATACTACAGCTGAAGCAGAGGGGGACAGGTAGCCCAGTAACTAAACAAGGTTTAACTTATGTCTGGATCTCTCTGAGTGATGTCAGCGAAGATATCGGGGCAACCTTGATGTCATAGTGAGAAAAAGAAATGTGCCCGAGCATCATATCTTTTTCTTAAGGTGCCATCTTGCAAAAACAAATGTCAGATTTAAAAAAAAAAAAAAAAAAGAGTTTACAGCTATGCTAGTACTTCTGTGAGGCTGCACACAGGATACTATGAGCTAAATGCTAATGTCAGTGTGCTAACACAACACAGTTGAAGCTAAATGGAAATATCATTCTTTTTGGTTATTAAGTAAATAAATGGATCTGATGATGATGCCAAATGAAAAACTAAAAAGTTAAAAATGTCCAAAGTTTTTACAGTTCATGAATAACCGTAGAAAATCTCATAGCAATCCATCAAGTTGTTATTGATATATCTCACTCAAAAACCACAAATGGCAGCCTCATGGTGGCACCAGAGGAAAAGTCAGGGGATCATGAAATCCATTAGGGTTCGTCCTCTGGGGAGTATAAATATCTATGCAAAATTCTATGCAAAGCCATCCTGTAAAGGATGAGGTTTCAGTCTGGAACAAAGTTGTGGATCAACTGACTCATGGAAGATAGGAGTAAAAATTTTGAGAACAAAGATCAAAGCAGGACCAAAATCTTCAAATGAAATGCAGAGGATGGTTTTGGTGAACCCTCTATGTGCCTTCAGTGTGCCTTCTGTGCTGTATGTTAAATGTCTGGTTGCTTTACAGCATGATGTATCTAAACACCCTTGGGCTTAGCTGTGGAAACACCAACCTCTCTGAAACAGTGTGGCCATTTAAATAGAGCAGTAAATCAAATTTTGCCACAGGGAATAGAAGTCCATTTTCTTTGCCTCTATCACAATATAATAGAGCATTTGTACAATATATGGACATGCCTGTGGGTTTCTCTAAATTTAGGGAATGGGGCATGATAGAGGACTGTCCTATGTGGACCTTTGCTACCTAATTGCTACCTTTGCACTGTGAGTCATAAAGAGTGCACAGTAGATCCATCCCTGCTGCTTTATATGAGAATAACTGTGCAGAGTGAACTCAGAGAGAGCTGTTCAAAGTGTAAAGTCTTGTTGTCCCTGTCCCTCTGTTTAGCTCATATGTGCGAGATGTGTTAACACACACAACCTAAAATATTCAGGAAGTACCACTCATGTATTTGTCCTAGTTGCATCTGTAAGGATTTGCTCAGATTCCTTTTCCAGTCCAGGATCTCACTTTGTTTGAGTGACGCTACATGCAGAGGGGTATTTGGTAGAACAGAAAAGTTTACAGCCTGTTATTTGTAGGCAGACCTGTGCTGCAGGTGCTTGAATGTGAACTTAGGCAGTGCTTCAGAATACTTAAATAGTTCTTTGACATGCATTGCCCCTTGGGCTGATAAGTTTCATCATGGAAAAGACTTAGGTCACTTAAAGAACGTTTGGCTGTGGTTCTACAATATTGGATGGATTAGCCTCTTTGAGGTTATTCTAATAAACTGTTACTCTTTTATAAATATGTAGTAGTCATACAAATAGAATGTACACACAATTGCACCTGTTAGTTAAACCATTTTAAAGTGAAAGATGGCAAGACTTTACATGTTCATGTACATGTTCTATTATTGACTTTTTTTTATTTCTATGGCCTTAAAATATAGAATTTTCACTTTAAATCTACTCACTGTGGTTTTGAATCACAGCCAGAGTCTTTTGAAAACAGCACACTCAGCCACCTGGTCTTTGGTGTCCTCCATTGCTGCTATAACATGGCAGCAGTAATAGAAAACCATAAAAAGCCTGTACGTGATGACAGAGTAATAACAGTAGATTTAAACTGTGGCAGACCAGGCAGCCCTTCCCAGCCATAATGACTAATACAAATGCATGTCTAGGAGCCAATAGATTGAGGTCAATAATCATTGTTTATTACCTTCATTATATGAAAACAGCAAATGTTAATAAAATTGATCATTTCGCTTTTGAGTGGAGTGCAGTTGAGGAAATAGCCCCAATAGAAATGTAAAGTTCCCTGCTTTGCTTTAGGATAAATGAACCTGATAAATTCCCAGGATTACTTTCAAATTCAGATATTGATTGTATGCTGTGTGTAATTTCATACAGTGTGCCATATGATGGGGGACATTGGAGAAAGGCACAGAAAGAGAGAGATGGAGGAGGTGAGGGAGACTGGCTACACAGAGGCACATAAAATGACTGTGCAGGATTCATTTCAATAGAACTAATATCAGCAGAGTCATAGTGATAGGCACATGCATATGCACATGCACAAAACATGCGCGTGCACACAGACTAATTCGAAGCCATTTCCAGAGCTGAGCAGTTGCCTGTAGTGTGGAGGAGCTGTGCAACTGGGATGGGACCAGCCGCCTACAAATGGCTTGGAATGCTAATAGGCTCACAAATGGGTCAGGGAGAGCTAAATGAGAGCTAACTAGGCTCGGCTAATTATGAAGTAACCAAGCCTCCACCAATCAGGTTTGAAGGCCAGAGAGGCCAGTGAGGTGACTGGTTGTGGACAGGTTGACTGCTAATGAGCTTGTACTAGTAGAGCACTTTCATGCAAGTGGGTCAGTGTAAGAGGACGGCTAGTGGATGGATTTCAGTGTAAGAAGGAGACTCATACAGAATGTGATCTGTGCTCTGTGTTTTCCACCAAAAAACTTCATCACATGATCAACACAGTGGTTAGTCAAGTCTTTTTAAGGACACTCAGTGTGAGTGAATGAATTCATATTTACAATATTAATATTGGTTTTCAGTTGTTTGCAGAATGGCTTAAGTCAATGATTTCCATCCTGACTGGCACCTCTCCCTGGAAAACTAGTTACATCCTCTCAGTCAAGTATGTAAGCAACATTTAACCTGGGTCTCCAACTGTCATATCAGATGGGCATATCAGCATTGTGGCTGAATTTATTCATCAAAATCATTTGAGTAATTAAAGATGGCACATTAATAACCCCTGTGGGATCCCTGATTAACTCCTATTTAAAATTCCCTATTAATAATTTGGATTAAAACAAAAAACTATTTGTCTGAAAAGCCACATGAGACAGAATATTTAACAATAAAAACTTGATCTTTGTAGGTAATTTAATCTCTCTAGAGAGCCAGAAGCAGTAATCCTTTTTTTCTCAGGTTAATATGTAAACATCTCCTCAAATAGTGGTTTTATTTGTCCAATCGATGTCTTGTGATAATGCTGCCATCTTCTGGTAAGGATTGACCCATATTCTAAAAAGAATAGGCTGCACACAAGACTGTACTGTAGTTCATAACATTTGCACCGCTGCTTAATCAAGCAGATAATGAGCAATAAGATCTGAAGCTGCCGGTGCAAGTATGTGTGTGTCAAAACTTGTGACAGACGGGGATTTCAGTATAAATATTTATGCCTGGCAAACAGATCAATGGCTATTAAAAAGGTCAAGGGCAGATGATGATGGATTGCTGGCTGTATGTATTGATAAATTTTGACCGCTATAATGAATTACAAATGGACACGTGCTTGCACACACACATAGCCGGCAGACCAATGGATAGGGATTAATTCATTGATCATGCTTAATCTGTCATAATTAATTCCATAGGAACAACTGTGATGAGAGCAGTCCTCCATTAAACAGATAAATTATTCAACATGAGGAGGAGGTGGATCCAAGATAAATGAGCATGGGAGACTGGTGCCAGCAGTCACAGGTTGAGGTTAATTACAGTCTTTTTTGGGAAACTAGCACAGGTTAATTTACAGTAATAGTTATGTGGAAATACCGTATAACTGTAATTGGAGGCTCAGGTTAACAAAACAGTTCATGGAAGCACTTGGGTTTAGTTGACTGTGAGTAAAGTTATCTAACATTAAGTGATAGCATGACACATCCACTCATTTGTTGTTAGCGGTGGGGGCAGGGCAGGTCCCAGATGAATGAACTCTATAACTGTGTGTTCACTCCCTACAGGTTTATCCATTAAGCTATGTATACATTTCCTCAGACTGTTTCTTTTGTGATCATTAAGACGTTATACTAACAGAATTAAGAACTGGAAACTGCAATATCCTAGATAATGATTGTCATTAACATATAAAAGAGGCTAGCTCTGGCAAAGGTATTTAATGGCTCATGAGCATAACAATACACCTGAGGCCACATGTATAAAACTTTGTGGATTCAAGAGTAAGAGTCTGCATATGCAAGTAAAAATGTGCATGAGCAGACTTTGTGCTAGACTTATATTGCTGCTTAGGCACTGTTCTGTGTTAAACAATTCAGTCACTGTGAAAATTTTCCTGTGTTTATACTAAGCAATTACAGTCTATTGACAATAATACACATATCTATAAAGCTTTGATGTTACTCACTGTTGTCTGTCACCTTCAGATGAGCACTCAAAAATATCTGTGTTTGTTTGCAAGACATGCAAAAAGGTTCAAATGACACATTATGTTTATATAAAAACCAGTTTCTATGTGGAATGTGCATTACATTTTTTGCATATTCTGTGTTTGACCCCTATCCAAGTGCTGAATCAAAGCCATGCATCCATGAATAACTGCACCCATTAATATTATCCATCATATTATCTGTTGCATTTTATTTACTTTCTTTATTTACTACTTTACTTTCCAGCATCATTTACAGCATTATGCAGGCACAGGGGAAGAAATATTTCATTAGGTTTTGATTTTTGTGAGTAATGCCATTCTGAAATTAAAAGCTGAACCTAAAGAAGTTCCCCCTCCTGCTCTTCATAGGTGATCCCACCATGTCACAATTGGTATAAGGCATGTCACTAATCAGACATAATCTCTTTACACTCCTAAATATTAGGAAATATTTGTGAAACCTGTCTTGGGCATTGCATTACTTAGACCATCCTTTTTTTTTTTTTAGTTTGTATTATTACTTATTTCAGCAGGCGCTTATACATGACTAATGCACCTGGCAAGCTTTGGTTTTCCAAACATTGTGATTCAACCTCATTTACACTGTGTGTTTCAAAAGATTTAAAAATTAAGTTCACAAAAAAAACCAACTAATTAATAACAAAAATCAGAAAATATGCTACTGATGCTGCGCATATATAGTACAGCAAAGCACTGATTCAAACAAATTGTTTGACAGCTTATTACTGTCATCATCATACATACACTGTGTATGGACATAAAAGTAACCAAAATACAGTTCAGGCAAGATTTTACTGTACTTTGGATGATACTTCCACTGAGGAGAAGACACAAAATTTTCTGAGCCAGACAAGGCCATTATTTCAGTCAAAGAAAATCTGTGAGAGAGAACTTTAACCTATATTGTAATGTAATAAATTAGACCTTGATATAAATGAGTTTCTTAACAACTTTCTGCATATTACCACATCGATCAAGTCCTGGTTGATTGAAGAAATGTCAACAGAGTGGTGAGGAGACTGTGTTAGAAGAAAGTTTCTCTGCACAGTGGACAAGTGGACTTGTTGCTGGAAGTGAACCATTTGTACTGTAGAGAGATGAGAAAAACAACGACAAAACAAATGTCAAAACGCAACGTTCGCTTAAAATCATAGATTTAAAAAAATGTCCTCTAAGTTTATCAATGTAAATGGTTCAAGGCATTGAAGATCTTGGAAGTCCACCAAGGGATGTAACATGATCAGATATACATCTCACCAAACACGCTGAGTGGAATTTCTTTTTGCAGGTACGGCAAGCCTTCTTGGGCAGGGAGTAGTTGGAGCCGTGGATGACAGAGAAGCAGATCATGCAATCCTCTATTCCCTCAAAACGTTTATCTACATTGTTCTTCCACAGAGCCAGGCCCTCCATTATACTGCCATTCTAAACACACAAACACACACAGTTACATTTCTTGGAATTGTTTCATCCTCTTAAAGGAAAGTACTTTAAAAGCCCCTTTGGCCTATTTTGCTCAAAAAAACCTTCACTGGTAGGGATATAGTCTGGCTACAGGGTGAAGAACAATCCCGACTTACTGCACCAACTTCTGACATTTATATGCATTGTGTGTTTTTGTGTCTACCTGATGTGTGAGGTAAGTGCTCAGCTGCAGCATCCAGTTCCTCCACTGCTGCACAGCAACACCAACACGCCTCCCACTCTCTACAGTGATAGAGCCTAGAGGGTAGTTCTGCGGAAGCTGAATCACCAACTCGATGAAGATGTCATCCACAGAATAGGTAGCAATCACCTCCCGTGCTGCTGAACGGGCCTTCACCTGAGGCAATAAGATAAATAAATAAATACACTGTTTGGCCTGTGCTACTGGAGGTCTTTCAGTCAAATACTCAGACACCTGCTTAATAAGCTGATGCCAGGATCACACTGAATGATTTCAAATGAATAGGATCTATTGTTGCTACATCATTACACTGTAAATGAGATGCAGGCATTGCACCAAAGGGTTTGTTGGATTTAAATTATTATTACACCTATTAACCTTCCTGCCATTCCTAGCAATCAGATATGCTGGGACACCTCCCATAACAGGTTTCAAGTGTTATCCCACCCTAAGAGGACAGTATCTGCAAGTTTAGGTAAGTTGTATTAAATAATTTTAACACAGATGAGACGAGAAATGAGAGCAATTCCAAAGGAAAAAAAAAAGACCTGGCAACCATCACAGAAAAGCTGACCATCTGGAGTGCAAATTGTGAACCTGCTGTTATTTAACACCCAAAATGTTCAGAAAAATAACTCAAAACATCTAACAATGCAGAACTCAAAAGCAGAACTCTTTACATTTCATTATTCCAGTTCTGCTGTGCCAAAGTCGGCAAGAAAAAGAGGTCTTGAATTTGCAGTTCCTTCAGTCCTTCATTATACTGCGTAAAAATACTCCCTAGAATATTTTTTTTCTGACATAAAATGTGTGTAAAAAAAAAAATAGAATTTGGTAAACTACTCAACCTGCCATCTTCTGTTATTGCAGGAATAATTTATCCATCCTTCATTAGATCTGACATTTTAAAGAACCAAAAAGTAGAACAAGCTGTAGTTACAGACACAGAGCAAACATTGAAACCGCTAACTTACCGTCATGCTGTCAAACATCTGAGTGCTGGAGTGGACAGATGAGATCTCCTGAGCTGAGAGAACAGGACTGACATATTTAATCGTGAATTTCTCCGCAGCTGCGCTCACTCTCTTGTCCTGGCTGTTCCACCATAGCCGCACCATGGCAGGCAGGTCCTGCACTGTGCTGTAGTATACACTGCAAGCCAGGTGAGGGAGTTCCCACTCAACGCTGTCGCTTTCTGCAGGTGAGAAAAACAGAAAGGGGGGGGGGTGGGTCTAAGCTTGTTTACATTTCACAGTCATGTACAAGGACTGTGTAGGTGTGTTCGCTGTACTTACTGTCAACAGCTAGAGACAGACTCTCTGTAAAGAAGGTTTTGGTCTCCTTTGTCTCTGCCCCCTGGCCTGGGTAGACAGGGTTCTCAGGCATCAGTTTGAAGAGGTGAAGGAGGAGCTTGTTGAGGGAGCAGCTTCTCTTCAGATACTGGGCATAATGAGCACGCAGCTAGAGATAAATCAGAGGAGCAGTCAACACTCTGACAATATTTTGATATTAACGCTGCTCTTTTCAGACATCAAAGTGCACCCTCACCATCAAACGAAGAAATTTGTGTGTTCCTATGCTCTTTCATATATTCAAACCTTAAGCAAAAAAAACAAAAACAAAAACAAATAAAACTTGTCATGACTCACATGGGAGGGTGAGGATTTGAAAAAAGTAAGGAGCAGCTTCCAGGCAAGCAGGTACCCGAGGATGCAGGAGTACTCCACACTGAGAGGCTGGACCACCGCAAACTCTCCTACTTGAACCCCTGCCAGGATATTGTCACACAGCTCCTCACAGGTTGACAGGAAGGCCATCAGAGAAGCTGGAGGGGAACTGAACACACAACTTAAATGTGAGAGAGAATCAGTTAAAAATATCACTTATACTAAGAAATATGGTCCTGTCCTTTTGACTTACAGACATGGCTCATCTCTATCATCATCAGATTTGTTGTTGTCTCCTTCTCCATCACACTCAGGCAGCTGAGGCATGACCCTGCATTTACATAAAGCATGTATGTTCATTTTCTTTGTAGGTTTTAAACCTTGCAGTAAGCATGAGGGGATCATTCCCAGCTTCCTGCAGGGGCCCTAAAGATCACTTTAACACTTTAAACAGAATCCTTACTTTTCCAAAAGGTGGTAGACAGTGATCTGCAGAGGCCTGGCCTTAAACAGCAGCAGAGGACAGAAGGTGTTGAGGAGTGTTTGAAGGGGCTCTGGCAGGTTTGTCTTCTGGTCCGCTATGAACTGTGGCGGCAGGGAGTTCTGGTTGAGCTGCTGCACCGGCACATATGTCAGAGCCATACCAACTGACTGCAGTACCGCCAACGGGAACACAGGGTCATCTGGCTCAGGGAAGGCATCTTCGTGTAGACAGCAAGGAGATGTGAAATCAGGATTGTTAGATACTGCACTTTAACAGACTCACTTATTCTATTGCTTGCATACTACGCTGACACATCCGGAACATTGTCAAACACATGTAAATGCTCCTCATGTAGCAAATACCTTATGAAATGAAAAGCTCATATTAGGTAAGGTTTGATACTTCCTTTTTCAGAGAACACTTGTTTCCCAGAGATTGTGTCAAACCCTCCTGAAAACAAAATCCACACACGCACCTGTAATTTTGACAGGCAGAGGCAACAGCAGGTTGCAAATTCCCTCTACAAAGAAGTCTGTCCATTCAGTCGCCAGTTCTGACGGCAGCTTTTCCAGAACATCAGGAGAGGATGATGCAAAGAACTGGTTGAGCTTCACTATCAGCGTGGCGTTCTCGCTCACAAATAGCTGCACCCATGGGTTCCACAGACTGCTCACATTCTCACTGGCAGTCTGAGATAGGAAGCAAGCAAAGTCAAAGATAATGAGTGACTGCGAATAAATTGATGAAAACGAATAGCCGAAAAAAGGAGAAGAAACAGTGGAGTAATTATTTAGCCAAACAATATTACTATTTATGAGAAGCAGCAAAGCAGCATTGTGAGCTACAGCTAGAAGTTCAAACAAAAGCACCCTGCGATGACAAGCATCCACCCTGCTCCAGTGTCCTGGAAACTGTTTACCAGTTCTTAGAGGCATTACTCTGTGGCTGACCCTGGCTTCCGACCTCAAAGTCACAAAACAGCACAATAAACATGATTTATGTCTCACCTCCAACCAGGCTAACATAGAGCAGAGCAAGAAGTCCCACTGGCTGCTGCCTAGAACTGTCGAACAATGAGCAACCAGCCAGGAAAGGAAACGCATCATTTCCACAGTAAGGTTCAACTGTTCTGCAGTTGCTTTAGACAGGTCACTGAAACACAAAGATGTGAATGTTGCTATATCAAAACAGTGTTTAAAGGGATAGAATGAACATTAAAAAAGCAGTGTGTAAATGTTTGTGTGGTTTATATGACTACATTACCTGCTAAAGAGGAACCAGTCCTCCTTGGTGTTCCTCCACTCCATCACCGTGGCCAGGATAGCCTGCACAACCTCCTCCTCTATATCTGTGTCAGCTTTCAGGCAGCACAGCAGCACCACCAGACACCCATACACATCTGCGACACACAGGCCAAAATTATTATTATTATGATTATATTACATTTTTAAAAAATGTCCACTCATGCATTTGTGTGTATGCATGTGTATATTCTCACCGTCATCCTCTTGCCAGTTGATTATTCCAGCAGTAGCCAGGGCGACGAGGTTCTCTCTGTCTTTTTTGGTCATTGTGGGGCAGAGCACCTGGAGCGTGCTCAGTTTGCTTTGAGACACTGGGAAAAAACTGACCAAACACAGACAATTTTCAACATACAACACCACAGTGATATCAGTGGGCACATAACAGCTTTGAATGTGAAATCCAAAGCACTGAAAATTACATACAAATCCACATTCGTTTCTGACCTGTCTACACTGCTGTAAAGCTTCCTCACAGTTGCACTGCCGGTGGCTGCCATCTTGTTGGTGTGGATGTAGTTTTCTAGAGTCAGAGACCAAAGACCACCATCCTCCAAGGACCTACAGGGTAATAATACAATACAATAATATTGCTTCAAATACCCACTTAATGTAGGAAATCATAACATTTGTTGACATTGTGCAGGTTTGCTTCCACCTACTACTCTTCTTTGTCAAAAACCAACCGGTGAGCCTCACCTTGAGTAGAGCGTCTCCAACAGGCGTTTCATTGGAACCTGGCTGTGGAGTCCTTCTGTCAGCCCCCAGTCAGTCAGCAGGCTGTGATAGGCAGACACTATAGTAGGACTGTACTCTACCTCCTTACACCACTGTAGTGCATACAGCAGTTCTGAGACTGTTAAACAGAAACATACAAACATATTAAAAAGGATCATCGAAAACTTTAAAAAGTTAAAGGGGCCAAGTTACAGAAAAAATCATTAATGTTGCGTGTGTGTGTGTACCTGTGTACTTAAGGTCTGGCAGGTGAGAAGGACTTTGTGCCTCGTTTTGGTCTTGAGGAATGGCTCCAATAGTCTTGGCCACCCTCCCTAACAGGGCGCAGGCACACAGGTGGGCTGGCAGCCCATTTGGCACCTTAAACTTCCAGATGTCCATGGAGGGTTTTTCACAAACTCCTCTGTGACGACTGGACAGTAAGGGTATTTTGATCCACTGCAGAGGACAGAAAAAAAAACGACAAAGCATGAATGTCAAGTATTTTGTGTGCAGGATGTAATGAATGCATAATCTTAACAAGCAATGTACGGTAATGCCTGGAGTAGAAGTAGGAAGGATGATCGATTGGCTGACTCACTTGAGGAGGTAAGGCTTGTCTGACTCTTGTCCACTCTGTCTGGCTAGGTGTCAGTAAGGTAAAGAACTGGACAAGGACTGAGGAGTTTTGATCACAGACGGAGATGATTGTCTCCACTAGGTTCTGTACAGCCAGAACTAGAACCTGTAAACTAAAACATTACAGCAAGAAGAGTTAACTAGAATCACAACAAAGCCTTTCGGACAGATTCTTATAATATGGTTGCACCAAGTCAGACACAATGAACAGAAACTACTACTACTACTAGTGTTTTAGAAAATTAAACCAGAGGAAAGTTTTTCTTACCTTTTAACGTCCAGGGAGATGGTGAGTAGTTGGTTTCTCACCCAAATGGCTGCACTGTGCAGGAAACCACCTTCCTTGACCTCATAGTCAGAGTGTTGGACCAATGACTGGCACCCAGCTACACACACTTTCCTCAGCTTATCTAAAAGCGAGTCTTTCAAAGCAGTAGCAACGCAAATTAGTTACTCGGCTTACATGGCGGGTATATGTGTATAAGGTTTGAGCACTGTGTGAGTACCTACCAGACAGGTGAGTGTGTGTTCGATCTTGGGCAGTGAGTTGGAAGACACTGAGCAAGAGTTCCTCGGCAGAAAGTAGCAGGAGACAGTCTTGTACAGAGGAGAAGAATGTGGAGGCTACGTCACAGATGAAGGAGATGAGCGGCTCCATGTTGCCTGCGTCTGACAGACTCTTGGTCTCAGACAGAGTGGCGTGGAGCTTCTCTAAGATCTTCTCCATGTACACCTCCCCTATCAGAGGCTCTGTACATGGAAAACACATCAGAACGATTATTACGTAGTGTGGCGACTGAAATAAAAATCTGCAAATAATGTGCATTTAGAGTCCAGCCGAAAGGTGTTTTTCTAGAGAAAAATAATAATGGTTGGTGTGTGTATTTCTGTTCACCGTTGTTGTGGTGTTGAGAGAGGACCAGGCTGATGAGCTTCCAACTGCTGCTGCTTGTAGAAGAGGCTGAACTGGTGGAGCAGCGTCCCACCTTGCACAACTCCTCAGTCAATCTCAGGAGCTGCTCGCCCAGAACTGAACCTTTCAGCCAATCACTGCAGCTCTCAAGAGTCTGGGGATCTGCACATGCCTAACAGGACAGATAGCAGAGTGGCACAGACATTTAACAGTGCAGGTAAGGTAATACACTTTGATAAAGCTCTGCAGAATGACACATACCCTCTGTATGATTTGCAGGATAACTCCCCACTGTAAATCCATCTGGAAAGCAGAGTGAAAAGCATGTATGTCAGCAAAGAAGCAGCAAAATTAGAGGCTACGATAAAAGAGGGATCATCACATGTAAATCAGCACCTGGGCGTATTTATTGACATCTGCATTTAATGTTACCGTGGTGATGTGGTTGAGTATACGGGTGGTCTCCTGTCGGCTGCAGCAGTAGAGTGAGCTGAAGACCATCTCCACCACATGCTCAGTGTCCCTGCGCCCCTTCTCAGCCAGCCACACCACCACCCGCTCCAGCAGAAACTGCATTGCTGAATTTTTCATATTCAGGTCGTCTCTCTGCTCACCGTCCTTTGTTATCCTGTCATCCAGTTCCACCAACGTCTAAGACGGGCACAGTGCAGGGAAAAAGTCAGCTGCATCAAGAAACTGTACTGTACTGAAACTGTTGATCTAAAAAGACCATACCAGTGTTTTTATATGTATGAGTTCATTAATTAAAAACTGCAAATACTTTAAATTACCGCCAAGCACTCCTCCTTTTCAAAACATAAATATTCACAGATGTGTCCATTAAAAAGACGAATCATGGGGTGTAAAAATGGTGGACCAAAACTGCTTGCACCCAGAGCACGCTGTGCAAAGACAAAAACGGCTGAAAATTGTCAATATAATTGTATTTCAGTGTCAAGTAAGACTTACACTGAAGACCCTAGGTGTGTGGAAGGACCGCAGGAGAAGGGAGAGGAAAACAAGATGTCGCTCTGAGTTTTTCTCATTCACATGCACCAGGCACAGTTGCGCCAGCTGGCACACTACATCCTCAAAACGCTGGGTCTGTAGGGATCCAAATGCCTTTTCATTCACAAGCTCTGACACTGTCTGCACAGGCTTCTCAACACCATCCCCCTCAACTCCACTTTTCTCATTGTCCTCTGGCTTAGAGAAACAGATCTTGACAGATTTCTTCTTCTGGATGTGCTTTCTGTTTACTCTCTCAGGGTAACGCATCACCTGGAGACATAAGAGAAAGTGAGAATAGATTCATTTAGGCATTGTGTTTTCTGTTTCACTTTGGCTACTATTTAAGACATAAATGGCTCTGACAGGCATATTGATTTGCTGTATCCTCAGTGTCAACATGGAGATTTCAGTGGAGAATCTGTCTGAACAAGAGATTCTCCAAAACTTAACTCACCTGCAGCAAGGTGGCTACCCCCTCCAAAGCCTGTGGATCTGCTTCCTCGTCGTCAACGTAACGCACAAAGAGAAGACCAAGCTCCTCCCAGAAGTCTGCCAGAAGCCCTTGAAAGACATCCTTGCTGTCATTCGTGTCACCTTCACTGTGTAAACCTGCCCTCTTCTCCCAGGAAACGAGCATCTCAGTGACCAAAAGGAAGAGAGGACCGTTCTGAAGGGAGGGATTTCCAAGAGCCGTTTCCAGTTGTGGCAGGAGCTACAAAAAAAAGACAACACAACAATGTAAGAAAGGTAGAGACTTCAGTAGATGGGGAAAAAGTATGCGCCACTGTGTGATCCCACCTGCTGTGAAATAAGCATGGTCCTTATTTTTCTCTGGTCCTCCTCTTTCTCTGCATTCTGCAGTATGCAGTACCTCAAGCACTCAACAACAGAGGTCACTATAACTGCACTTTCCGAGGGACTTGATACTGCACGCTCACTAGAAAGGCTAGGACAGACAGACAGTGTAAGAATTCTGATACAGCTGAAATGGATTATCTGAATTATCTCTTAGACCAAGTGTACGTACACACATACACACACACACACACACAAACAAATTACCCTTGTGTGAGGGAAGTGAAGAAGGTGGTGTAGAAGTCCAAGATTGGATCAGTGACCTGCTGGGGCAGTTTGCTGAGGAGCGGCATTAGGTTAGGGTGGAGTGCTTTAGCCATGCCTTTGCCCCCTTCTTTTAGTAAAGCCCAAAGTTTAGGTAGGAAGCCCTTCTTGGCATTCACATGTGTCCAGCAGTCCTGGAATGGGAACAGAAACATCAAAGATAAGAAACAATTCCACTACAAATTGGCTCAACAAAGAATATCTACTTCAGTATCTGACTCACTCTTTCAACCAGTAAGTCTTCTGTAATAACACTGAGTGTAGATAACATTACTAAACATGTGACAATACAATGGCATTGGCATTATTGCGTATGTGAGGTCAAGCTTACTGGAATCGTAGACACGACATGAAGAAGAGCTTCCCATACAGGAGGCAGCACGACAGGATCTGTGTCATCGATGCTGAGGAGAACAGCAGGGCACAGTCGCGCTGCTTCAGCCTGGACCAGCGCTGGAGTGAACTCACACAGAGCACACACCATCTCAAAAAATGCCCCTCGCACCTGTGGAGCAGCATGTATATTAGGCACAAACAGATGTGGGATAGATCTGCTGACAAAATATAAACTACAACTAATTAATTAACTTTATAGGGTAAAACATGAAAGACAGTTTTCTCCTTAACATTTCGCCTTCACATGTAAACACAGCCACAGTAGAGCTCCAAATAGAAATTCACATGCTTTATCTAATCTCACACAAAGAGAAATCCACTCAAGCTTTTATGGTTATTATACATCAAATTCAAGTGGAAGAATAAACATTGAGTAAAACTTCAATATGTGCATATACCAAGTAAACCAGTTTATGATTTACCTAGTTAAAGGCATATGCATTCCACCATCTGTTATTAGCAGAGCAGTGCTGTTCAATGCCAGTACCTGAGGTGTCTTGTGTTTGCTGTACTTCCAGAACTTCCCAGAGTTAACAAGATGTGTTAGTCTCTGCTCCAAGGCCTCTCTGTCATTCGGGAGCAGCAGGGAAAGCAGTCTCTTCACTCCCAGCAGCGAACTGGTCAGCATGCGCACATATTTGGCTTCTCTCTCCTCCTCTGTCACACTTCTAGAGAACAGGGGGAACCGGTGCCTCAGTAAAGACGCTGACAGAATATATTATCACTGTGCATACACAATGAGATGAATGAACACTGAAGCTATGATGAGCTAAACTTACTGTGGATCACTCAGCGTGTCTGCCGTTTCCTTTAACAAAATATCTTGCAGCACCTGCAGTATAAAAATAACAACTATTTAATTCAGTTAGATTTAGCTCATTAGTTTACAGTACAGATCACTCTGCTGACATTAGAGCCACTGTTATTACTCACGTTAAGGATCTCATCCTTGCAGAAGCTGAGAGCCTCAGGCTGTTTAGCTGGTGAGAAAGCAGCCTGGAAGGCCTGACATGCAGCAGAGGCTGCAGGCGTGTAAGTGTCACACTGGGACAGAATCCAGTGGCCCATCAAGCTCTTCAGAAAGGGGGCCAAGCTGCGACGTACTTTCAGCACCAGCTGCTCAAAAGCCTGCTGCGTGGCCTCCCTGATGCGACGATCATGATCCTGACAGACATAATGATGAAGACAAAGTTCTCAGCCACACAGAGATATTTCCCATCATGAATAAATCCTTTTGTGTGTTTTGAGTATTTGCTTAAGCATTAAAGATGCTCTAACTCCAGAATGATCAAAGTAAAAAAAAAAAAGTACTTTCATGAAAGTAAATGTGGTTAATGTGAGGTCAGCTCACCACTGATATCTTGCAGTAAATCCTCGGCCAGTATGGAAGAACCCCTTTAACCTCTTCAGCATCCCGTTCCTGACACATGGACCCAAAGTCCTGCACAGCCTGTGAAGAGGACAGATTATCAATACACACGCCTGAACCAAAAAACACATAATATGCACGTAATGTTGAACTTTGCGTCACTTAAAATATTTAGATTAAGTTAGTTCAAGTTTAATTTTACTTTCAGTCTGGTAACAACATCCCTCTTCGACAGTTTTCGAAGCACCAGGCGGAAGTCAGCATCCACCAGGTTGTCTATCTCCTCCGCGCCGTGGACAGCAGGGACATAACTCAGCTCCGATGTGACCGTTGTGTCAAAGCCCACAAACCCCGGAATGACACCACCCTCCCGCGTCAGCACCTCAGCCGCTCGGCCGCTACTCGACGGCTAGAAGCAGCAGCGGGAGAGAAACGTGGTGATTGAAAAATCCGACAGAATAAGTTACGTGAACAAGACGGAAACGCTGTGGTTGTAAAACAGCTGGGAGCGAACCGACACAAGTAGCGTGCTAGCTTTTAACGTGAAGTTTACATTAGCTTGTTTGTTGCTAGCAATTTTACTTTAAGATTCTCATTTAACTTATAGAAATTGGTACTTACCCGAACATTTCCTTTAGTTCGCTGTTTATTCTTACCCCCCATGGGTACGTATTACTCTTATAAGTATCCGTTTCTTGAAGTAACTTGTCACTGGCGTTGGTACTATTAAATGATTCAGAGTTGAAGCTGCTGATCGTGCTTACGTTATGGAACTAATGACTTCCTGTCTGAACCTTTCAAAGTAAAGCTTAGAAAAAAGTTTATTACCCTAAAAGTCAGTCATAGTACAATGGTGGTGACATTTGACGATGCACCTGTTTAGATTTTTTTTTTCACCTTCTACATCTCAATGAAAACAGTGCACATTGATGTCTTCTGATTATTCAGAACAGAATAAGACGTGTCTAATTTCATGATTGTAATCAGTGTTTCATTCAAATCCATTAGCTTCTTATAGATCTTTTTTTTTTTTTGAAACACAATAATTTAGCCAGGATGACCATTTGATTTGTGTAAATTTATCAACAGCCAAAAGGAAACTGATAGAAGCTTTTAAGAGAAGTGTATGCAGGACTTTAGGACTCAAGCACAAAATACTTTAAGTTAAATTGCTCGGTGCTAGGAACTTTCTTTAAGTCAGTCTAATTTCTCCAAAATAGTCATGGAGGCCACTCTGATCGTGAATCAAACGCTTGAGGTAGGTCACACACTTTTATTTTGAATGGGAAATCACAAAACAGAAGTGCTCACGTGTTTGCTCTTGACACAGTTGCTTACTTCCGTTTTGTATTTCTTCTTCTTGTCCATTTGGAGTGAGGTTAAAGCATTGTGCGCTCATCACTGCCCTCCATATGGAGTAAGTGATGAGTGATTTTTTGACAGACAGGAGTGAGTTCATTTTGGCTTGATGGTGATGGAAAGCTCTTTAAGTGTGATCAGGAAAGCCTAAATTTACTCAGTAAAGTTCACAAATAAATTAATTAATAAATGAATAGAGCAACAGTATTGAGTATTCTTCCCCCCTTACCAATTAATCATTAATTTACCCCATGTTGAGAACTTCTGCAAATCAAATAAACTTGCTCTTTGGTATTGATCTTCACAGAATATTTTCCCTTAATATTAAAATCAAATGAGCTCAAACAAACAAGTCACATACTTGGAATCAAAAAATATTTTAATATACACCTTTTTACACAAATCAAATACATTTCCAGGGAGTTGTATTATAATTCTATACCATAGATTTAGTTAATATATATTTTTTAAGACACTTCTACTTTAGTCTACACATGAATTTTGCACTTATTTTTATTTTTCTTTATGTTTTTTTTTTTTACAATCATGGCTTCTGGTATGGAGGTCAGATGTGTCTAAAGCTGGGTTGAACAACTGAATTCAAAATATAAAGTAAACAAACTGGCAGTTCAAATAACTGCCAGAAAAGTGAGACTTCTACAAGACAATGTAAGAATTTTACACTCTTATTATATGTAACAATTTCACATCTGGAATGAAGTTATTATGAATGGTCCACTTGAAAAAATAAAGGTGTAATAGTGTAACTTGAGTTGAAGGCTGAAATATTACATGAGCGTTCCTAATTATTTCAGAAACTGTGACCACCTATGACTTAGTAAGAGTTGTAATTCACACTTTTCAGAGAACATGAAAGGTTTAAAATTCAAATCATCTTTTTGGCAAACCTCCTTATCTCTCAACAACAAAAATCAAAAACAAAAGCAGATTGAGCTGTGCCCCCTTTTATTCACAGAAACAGATTCCTTGTAACCTTCAGGCAAATGCTTCGCACCAAATTCCTCAGTAAACAATGTTTCAATCAATGTGGATTTTAAGCAGTAGGGTTCACCTTGGAACTGCCAGTAAGCATTAATTAAGATGCAAATAGCCAACACTATTTTCTTTATATTTTATAAGCTGAGACAACATCAATCGTTAATTCAAACTGTGTTTGGGTTTGGCCTGTGTTAGTGAATATTAAATATTGCAGTTACATCTAACCCAAACACCCGCAGGGAGTAAAATGAAAATGATGGCTTAGGCTGACTCAAGTGAATTTTAATTTTTTTTCTCCATTGCATATCTCACTATGCATCATATTTCAAAGTGTTTTACAATGATATAGGTCACGTGATACATTTGAAAATCAAAAGGTTGTTTCTAAACTTAGGGGCTGATTCTCTCATCAAGTCTTTTCTTACATTAATTAAAGAGTTTTTGCATGAAATATAGAGAACATATGCATTTCACTGTAAAGAGAAGAGCTGAAGGAGTACCAAGTATCTGATTTCAAACATGTCACAAACTTTGACAATAAGGAAAGTGTCATTGTAATGGCAGGGTGGAGGGAGTAATGAAAAAAAAAAAATACTTGTGACCAAAATATTTCAATCCAAAGTCAGACTAAAACTGAAGTTAAAGTAAATGAGTCTAAATAAATTGGTTTGCACAGCTCCAAGTCCTGGGACCAAATAATCTCTTCAGGCTGTAGCCTGATATATGACTACATTTTTCTAAAATACCATAAACCTTTAATATATTTATAATAAACCCATCTCTTTGCAAAAATATGGTGGAGGAGAAATGTGATTACTGACAACCCGCAAACTGTAAATGAAGGTTTAAAGTAATCAGGTCAATGCTCTGTATGTACTGCAAGTGCATCCTCTGATTTCCTGCCAAAACATGACTTCACCCAATAATCTGGTTTCTTGTAAAAAAAAATAAAATAAAAAAAAATAAAAAATCTGACTGTGTTTCCTTAACTATATTTTCTGTAAATTTAAATATCTTCAATGTGAAATTATGGGACTCTTTTCTGTTAATTAAGTGTAATACAGTGGATACAAGTCTTGTATAACAGATACGTCACCAAACAATTTTGTTCACAAAATTGGCCTCCAAATTTGGCACAGTCCTTGGTGCTTTCTTTTACCCCATTAAGCATCTTTAAAGGTGACTCAGTTCAAATCACTACCGTCAAGTGCAGTTTCAAAAAAACTCTAATGTGAGTAAAGGTAGAGATTTGGAAAAAAAAAAAATGCTCAACTCCATTTAAAAAAAAACAATTAAGATACATAAAACATGGTGACTTTCCACCTGTGTGTTTCACATCATGGAACTAAATACATCTCCCATTGTCTACTATACAATAAAATATTTGATAAGGCTACATAATTATATATCTCATCAGTTGTACCCATTGTCTTGTAAAAGCACACATTCATTCTCTCTCCTCTTAAACCAGAGTCAAAATCTGGTATCACTGTGCCTGCTCTAGAAAGATTAGTGAGTTTCACCCTGACATGAAAGTAACCAAAGTGAGTTCAGTCAGTACCAACTTACAGGTAACCTGCAAAAAGAAGAAACTTTCTGATTAAAGGATAAAAGGAATGTTGTTGCATCCTGAGGAGTCTTTTTTTTTTTTAATTTTCCTGTAAACCAATTTTGTTTTTTGTTTGTTATTTGGATGAACTTCTTCACTAATACTATCCATACCTTGTAGAACAGGTTAATATGATCCTGCCAAATGCAAATTTACAACTTGACAAAACATAAATGAATCATTTATCACCAATCATTTGTCTTATATGGTTATGGGTTTCATTAGGTCTTAAAATACTTTTATCAATTGTCAATTTTAATTTTAGTGCCAATTGAACAAAATTATATGTTTAATTTATTTCACCAGTTACCTGTATTCATACAATCGCAATCAGTAAATGTACTCATGAAACAACACACTTGATACTCATGACACCCTGCTTTGGACAGATCTTGGGCTTGTACATCCTTCAAAGCATATTCCATCTCCTAAAACAACATCACCACTTCTGAGCTGTTGTAACACCTTTAAAAAAAAAAAAAAAGAAAGAACAGGCCAACTGTTCCTTTCCTGTTGAGGTAACCCTAAAGCCCCTCTCCACAGAGCCTGGTCCCAAGTCATCCCAGTTGGATGTCGGCTCCTGGTGGAAGCACTGTGGTGAACCGAGGGTCTAGTTTGGGCACAAAGCCCTTAAAGTCCCTGGAGGCCTGAGTCCCAAACACATCTAGCAACTGTCGGTTCATCAGAGCAAACCTAGGAGGAGGAGACAAGAAATAATGTCTTGACTGTTATGAAAAATACAGCTTTAACTAACAGATTACCTCAACATGGACACAAACAATCTGGTTTAACTTTTCACTCCATTTCCTCATCAAATTGTGCTTGTGAATAAAACTGTCTGTTCCCCTTTTGTAAAATTTAAAGAATGTTGTTATCTGCACTGAATACAGTAGCCACTTCTCTCTGGAGGGAGATGCAATTTCAAAATAAAACTCTCTTAGTAAGATACACTTAGTGTTCTATTAATGGATTCTCAAACAAAACACTGTTTGATAACTGAGATTCCACACATTCCATTCATACCTGCCCTTAGTTAAACGCAGCAGGAACTTCCAATATGTCGGCCTGAGGTTCTGCACTTCCATCACAGCCTGTGTGTAACAAGAATGAGTCATACGTTATATCCTTGCTCAGCAGGGAAAGAAAAATGTGTGCGCAGCATATTTATGTGAGTGAGTACGCATTTTTGTGTCACTTACTGCTTGGAAACAGATAGCAGTGGAGATGGCATACAGAACAGTGTCTGCATGCGGAAAGTATGGGAACCGGCCAGCCTCAATGCCCTTGAAGTACATGGTCTAAAGACAGATTATTACATGTTAACTGTTAATGATAAACTAGCCAATCAAGATAAGCAGATATGTATAGCAACATGTTAGATCATACAAGTCACTTAGGGATTGCTGCCATTTCTGTAACATTACTACATGGCTCTAGTGTGATTAAAAGAAGCCACACCAGATGGGTAATTTGATTATTTGCAGAGAGATGTGTATGGATGTCTGGAATATGTTGAACACGCGGTATTTATCAGTATTAATAATTAAGGGGATGACGTCTAACTTTGGTGTGTATATTTTCTTGACAATGGAATTTTCTTTTCACTGTGATTTTTATAGCTTCATTTGCAAAGAGATTTTCTTTACCTCCACCAGCTTAGAGAATAGGTACATGGATATTGTTGTGCTTTTGTAGAAGAACATTGAGATGCCGGCCAGGAAGCCTTGAAAGAGAAAGGGGAAAAAGACAACTGTCAAACAGAGCAAACCAGCTGAGACTTGACAAAATCTGGGGGAGGATTACTCTGACAGGATTTCATTTGACATTTTACACATTCCTGCCTTACCAGCTATCAGTGCATGAAGCTCATCATCAATGTTACGCACCCAGCGCAGCAAACAGCTTGTTCCCTGAGTCAAAGAGAGATACAAATAAATTAACAATGTAATACTCACGTGGCTTACCAAGAAATGTAAAGATAGGAAAGGATGGGAAATGTCAGCGAACATAATACCAGATGTGTGAGGAATCATGGGGATTACAAATCAGATGTGTCTTTAGGGAGTGTGGTACAGCTGATATGTTCTACTACTTTGGCACAATTGTTTGTAAATAGTAAAATTTAGCAAGGAAAAAAGTTTAAAAACAGGCATGTCATAGAAAAAAAAACAGCAAGTATCAAATGTACCTTGTAGATACTGACGAAAGATCCTAGAAATGCCCCTAGCTGGAAGTTCTCTTTGTTGTAGAAGAGGGAGGGGAGTCGCGAAGGTCTGGAGAACATCTGTCTGAACGCTGAGGGGACTTTAAGACAACACTGAATCAGGTAGCCAATGCTGAACATCCTGACAAAACCCTGGACAATGAAAGAAATTTAGTATTAGTTTTAATATCATTTAATAATATAGAGTTTGAGTATTCTAAATCTATCATCACATTAATGAGAACAATCGCACAAAAGGTAGCATCCTAGTAAATAATGTGTTTTACCTTAACACAGTATGAAATGCAGTTGTCTTGGTAATGTTTACAACATCTGTGTCTTGGACCCTGTTTGCATCTGGATTTTATTAACAAAAAAAAAAAAAAAGTCAAGTCAGTGCTAGCCAACACTCCGCACAAACTCACACTTGGTTGTGTAAAAGTGTGTATTCTCTCACATTGATTCTAGCAGCTCCTTGGTGCAGGCTATCAGAGTTTTCCTCCTGGAGCTGGGCCTTCTAGCTGACAGCTGTGAATCCTCAGACTCTATAGCAGCTGTCCTCTCAAGAGGCCTTGTGCAGATATGTTCCACCATGCCAGAGTGAGTTGGAATCTCTTCCTTCCCAATGATGAACCTGTGACAGAAAATGCACGCCACCTCTGTGAGCCTTGCCAAAACACTGTCAGTGTGTCATCTAAACCATCAGTGGGAACAGGGACAACTTACTTTAATGCAGAGAATGCAAAGCCTTTGAGACCATCTTTACTCCTGCAGTGTACAACACAAAATTTAACTCAGACGTTTGACATTCACTCTTGTTTTTAGTATGTGAAAGATATTTATGGTCAAGCAATGTTACATATGTCACTGTAACAATCTGTTCACTGCGCTGCTCTGACCTGAAGAAGAACATGTAGAGCGATGCAGTTAGGCAGAACAGGAGCACCTGATGGGAAACACAGACAGAAAGAGGAAATCAGGACAACAGGTGAAACATAAACATCATCATCATAGTACAATCTGCTTAGACTTAGACTTAACATAGACTTTATTGATCCCTTTGGGATGACTCCCTCAAGGAAATTAAGTAAGTGCTGAGATCTGTCATGAAAGTGGTTACTTGCTGATTTTTTTTCTACCTAAAAAAGTATCCACTCTTAATATATGTACAGCTATTGACAGTGGAGCTGTATTGAATATGTGGTCAAAGCATATGTGAAGAAGATGACAATGCAGCTTTGTATTACAAATAAAGTTGTCAGCTGCCTACAGATATGGTGAGATACATTTAATCTTCAACAGGCACAAACCCATACTGACTCACTTCATATTCTGTACTAACACATCCATCATATCCGTCTTTGTCCCTTGAAATGGACAAACACATTTGAGATTAGCAATATGTGAAAGAAAACTGAGATCCAACTGTGACAGCCACACCTGATGGCAGAAGTTTTATTTGCATTTCCCACTTGCTGCCTCGTTTGAAATAAAGAGTGTCTCCTCTAACATCGTAAGAAATTGTTGCACATTTATGAAATACATTAAGCTCCGGGGAAAACGAGCCGAGGTGCTAATTCACCCAGCAAAGGCAACATATCTAAGGAGGCAGAAAGCAGACCTAGTAGCCACTGAGCAAAGATGGGGCTCGCCAGTGTTTTGTGTTATATTACTTAGCCTCCAAGGCCCATTATTTAACTCCCTTCGCTTTTAGCTCACCCAAAACTTCCTATCATCTTACCTCGCCATGTCTGATGGGTTTCACGATGCCTCGAGTCACAGCCATGCGGAACAAAGTTTCAGTGGCCTGAGAAGAAGATTACACTGTTACAAACACATTGTGTGGCAGAAGCAGATGTATCTCTTTATGTATGAAAATAAATGTTTAAATAAACAGAGCAGCACTTACAAGATTTGTCATGTATATTGTCAGCAGTCCTCTCCTGGTGGGGGGAGAAAGAGTGAGACATATAGTTTCTCAGTAAAAAGATTAACAAGGCCATCCCTGACACTTGAGATGTATCCAACCATTTAATTATGTCCCATTTTTGTGCAGTGTTGGGCCTGGTGTATGTGTTTTAATTCAAAACATGAAAACACTTCCAGAGAGTAAGAAAAACAAGCAAATAATGAGTCAAGAATCTCACCGGCTCTTGCGTTCCAAGAGGATGGCAATATAGGAGGCAGGCAGTGCTGAGCCAAACCCAGCAGACCAGGAGTAGAATCCACCGAGAAGTTTCCTAAAGTTTGAAACATACAAAGTTATTTAACTGTTTTTGACTGCTTTGTTTTTTCTACTGAAAAACAAGCAACATTTTGGTCAGATCTTGGTCCTTTCTTTTCCTTTTTAATCAAAAAGAGGTGTGTGTTGTGATATACATTTCTGTCAATGGTTTCATATCATTGCACTGAGGTAAACAACGTGCCAACAAAGATGGTGAAGAAGATGGCTAGCTAGTAAACATGGATGTCAGTAAGGAGAATCGGAAATATTCTGAAAAGGTTTAATGAGGAAAGAAATGCATTCAACACACTGTTAAACCTCAAAGATACACCCGAGGCATTTCAGTGAGTAACACTCAACTTTTGTTTGTTTTCAAGAAAACTCAACAAGACCGCCTTTAAGCAACTCTGGAAATTTTTGAAAAACAAACAACAAAAGACCCTATGTTACTATACAAGCACAGATAGATAGAGAGTGAATGCTGGGATTACAGGCTTGTGTGAATTTGCTTGTTTCATGTTGCCTTGTGGACCATTAAATCTTTAGTTTCGATGACAAACTGATCCACAGATTCAACAATTTAGTTTCTGATATCCTTGCATATCTTGCATCTTAATCTCAGCTGAGCTGTGTGACTGACAGTGTTTTACCAACCTGAGGATGCAGAAGAAAACAATGTAGAGACCTCCATTGGCAGTGAGGAAAGAGGTAGACCATAGGATCTCAGGGAGAAGTCTTTTTAAATAGTAGTCTTTCTTCCTTCTCCTTAGAACAGCTGCTATCTGCAGTACATAAGAGCAGAGTGACAGCTAGAATCACTGCATGTGAAAACATGAAAACAGTTGCTTAAATGTATTGAACTTCCCCCGTGGAACTGGTGATGGCTTGAAAGTTTTAAAGACGATTTAAGTGCATCAACAGCTGCAAAGGGAACTCAGAAAACTGGTCAAACGGCTTGGCGCTAGTCTATCGGTTTACTTAACTTATAAATTGATGTCATTAGTTGACCTGTATTAGTTAACTGGTCAGTAATGAGTGTGCCTTGTTGTGCTTCTAAAGGGGAACATTGCGCGTACCATGTTTTGTGCAAGTGCCTGAACTTGAACTTAGACCCTGGGTGAAAGATAGCTAAATGTCAGCTAATGTTTACAACGTTTTCACAGAACTAGTTAGCATTACTTGGTTAGCTAGCTAACTTTAGCTTCAGAGCCTAAAAGCCCTGCAGGTCGAGCGGCAAAACGTACCAGGTAAAGAGGGGCGTATATTTTGAAAGAGACCTCCAGAGCACCCTTGGTTACATCCACAGCAGCCTGAGCACACGACGGGTTCCAGGTATGACCGATCTCGTAGCAGTTGTGTGGTATTTTACTCAGGACAGCCATGTCTGTACACTGTGAACCTACAGCAGCAACGCGCTGTCGTGCGCGTTCACTGTGAGGGGAACGCGGTCACGCAAAATGGCTGTGCACGCGCACGGCCCTAGGACTGGACCATTATACTTTACTTAAGCAGAAAACACTCAATGGGAGGGATACTATTTTACAAATAAAAGGCCAGTATTCAAATTTCTTCCTTAATGAAAGTACACACCAGCAGTGGCCTAGAAGTGAAGGGGATAGTGGAAGTACACAGGGTCCCAAATGAAAAGTTTCTTTTGCAAGTGTTGCAACAGTTTTGTATGTGAGTTTAAAGTTACTAGTAACCATAACTGATAAATGTAATGAAGTAAGAAAAGTCAATATTTGCCTAAAAACGTAGCGGAATGGAAGTATTAAGTAGTATAAAATAAGAATCCTTAAGTAAGGTAGCCCACATCAAGATTGTACTTAAGTACAGAACCTGAGTAAGTGTACTTAGGTACTTTCCATCGCTGTCAATAAATTAAATATAAAACAGTGGTTTACTGAAGATCAGTGAATTGTTATCTGTGTCCGGCACATGTCCAGCCCCTGTTTAACACTAATAGTGCTAATCAGCACTGATTTAAATATGAACATATATATATATGTGTGTGTGTGTGTGTGTGTGTCCTTGAATTAAATGATTACTGATCATTGCTTAAAAACTATATTGAGTTTCATTGTAATTCTTGTACTTGGAATCTAGATTCAGAGTGGTGTTTGGGCAAAAAGCCAATTATTCATTAAAGCCAGATTTAGCAAGATTAGTCTAAAAGAGATGGGTCGCTGTGTGACAAGATGTAAGAGGTTTGTTGCTATAATGCTACAAACGTCACAGGTTCAATTCCCCTTCAACCTTCAGAACCCCCTTCAGAACCTTCAACTAAATGCCGAACTCTGATATCAGCTTAATCTGACACAAGATGCTGAGCATCAATGTTAGTGCTCAGGTGGAGGCATGTGGTTTGTGTATAAACAGTAGCATGATTTTACCAGTGTCACCAGTGTTGTGTTCACATATATTGTTGTAGTTCAGATTACAGGGTAAATGTAGCATATTTTTGTCAGTAACACTAAGTGACAGCACAAACATTACAGTGCCACAAACCAGTTTAAGACTGAGATGGGAGTCAGACAGTTTAAATTCATCTGAATACCATTACTCTAATGTTTAAGGTAAATAGTATAGAAATCAGCCAGCAGACATCAAGTTGAATTTCCACAGGTTTCCATTCACACAGTAAAGTGCTGGGCTGGTGCCTGACGGAGAATAAATTAGAGAACAGCTAATCTTGTGGGACAGTGTGTTCTTTCTATGATTGCAGGAGTCATGATGATGCCTCAAGACAAAAGAGAACATAAACAAGTCCTGAGCTGAGCAACTTGACCTACTGATCTACAACAACATAACTGAGTGATAACAATACAATACAATACAATTATTTTCCACCTTGTCAGTGTAAAAGCTCATTTCCTGTAGAACCAGCACCCACTTTGTTTTTGCACCATATAACTGCTGAGCTTGTGGTGCAGATTGTATTGAGAGGTTTGCAGGGATTGTGAGAAAAAGGAAGTTAAAGTATCACACTCACCAAACCAAATGAGGAGGAAAAAACCAGAGTGACTAGAATATGGTTATGGTGTTTGTGTATTACTGTGTTGACCTGCATTTGCTCTGTAAGGGCAGTACAACTGTAGACACCAGTTTGGTGTCTACAGTTGTACTATTCAGAGTCGGTCAGCAGGTGTCAGCTTCACTCCTTTGAAGATAAACTTTATTTACTTATTATTTTATCCCATGGGTGGAAATTAGCATCTTTTACAGCAGCAGCAGGATATAGACAAGGGCAGGTATCAAAAATTTCATTTTATATTTCATATTGCACATTTTATACTGCACATTGTTAACATGAAGTGTAGTATTGCACGTATGTTGAGTGTCAGTGAGGAAAAAGTTGCATGCGTTACAAGCTTGGCCATTATCCTCATCTCTCCCACCACCTACATTGTATCCAGGGGGCATCTCAGGACAGACCCCACTCTCTTGACTGGTTTACTCAGTCTATTCTTGTCTGCTGTTGAGATACTGCTGCCCCAGCAGACCACTGAAATAGCCTATCTGACACCACCACAGAGTATGAAATGTGTAACGGAGTTCCCCCTGCACCCCAGAGTCTTCTCAGCAGAAATCTCTTTTGCTTCCATAAGAATGTTTTTAGGGGAAAAATTCAGCTTGTTTTCTTGAGTTAGAATTTCTGAATCATGGTGCAATGCAATTTACTGAGTTTGGATTGGTTTTTAAGCTGTGACTAATGACTTCATTCATGGTTAAATACACCCATTAATAATGTTTTAAAGCTCAATTATGGGTTGCCAAGTTGTGTAAAATTCCTCTGGTAGCAGCTTTATCCTTCAGCAGGACATTGTCTGCCAAAAACCGTGAAGAATCTGGACCAAAATCCACTGGACTAAAATGAAACTTCCAAGTATTTATTTATTAATAGATTTAGAACAACATTTATCACAACCTGGCAACCCAAGTAGTTCTTATTAATGGCCTATAACTGATCTATAATCCATTAGTACATGACTTAGTAACCAAAACTTAAGGGTGACTCATCAGAAAGTGTCACCGAAATGTTTGAAGAGTTGGAGCAGAATAATCTAATATTCAGAGTGAATATCTTCATAATTTCATTAACTGATTTTCAAACACAGCCCATCGTGACCCCACGTAAATCTCTGAACTGTACACACATCCGCTGACTAACATGCTTACTCATCACCGCTGGAAAATTGACAGCCAATTGAGACGACACACAGTGCCTGAGTTTGCGTTTGAGCATAAGTACATCAATTACTTTAATTTCCCAGCAGGCAATTTCAGTAACGTCCTATCATAATTACCGCGAGAGCATTGAGGGGTTATTACCCCTGTACGTCTAATAGGTAGGCGGTCGCACCGGCGCTGCTCTCTCTCTCTCTCTCTCTCTCTCTCTCTCTCTCTCTCTCTCTCTCTCTGAATAGGTCAACTGTTTTTTTTTGTTTTTTTTCGTTTTACAGACTTTCGTAAGTACAGCACAACACCGCTCGCTCAGTGTAAATACGTGCTTGCATGGAGGAGTCAGCGAAGGTTTCCACTTGTTCCTCTTGAAGCAGAACCCGCTAAAACACCGTGCCCGTGCTGCCCCTGCCTCTGACGGAGCGATCACTTGGGAACATGGCAAGGACTTTGGGGCTGTTTGCGACTTGTTTGTTATTTCTTCTCTCCTCCGGTGCGGAAGGGAAGCTCAGAAAAGAACGTATTTACTATGTAGGAATCACTGAGGACTCGTGGGATTATGCACCAAGTGGAAAAAACCTGCTCAACGGACTAAACATCGAAGACGATGAGTGAGTTGTGATAAAGTGAAGTTATTTGGGGGGAAAAATTATGCGTAGATAGTGAGGGTAATTAAATTAATGTCAGCACCCATTTATTTCATCGTGCACGTCATTCCAAATTAACACGTGGGTGTTAATATTTTGAGAGATCTAAAGTGAAACCTTAAAGTCTACATCATCTAAATATAGAGAGTACAGAACTGTTTCTACGTGAAAAGTTCGGCACTATGTCACCCCGTCTGGGTGTGACAGTGTCTAGTCCTCTGAGGCGACTGATGTGGTTGTTTGCTGGCTGTCAGGCAGATTCTCACAGGAAGGATGAGTGACTAACGGTGAATGACGATTAGAGGCTATGTATGTGTGAAATACCCCTCATATACTGTAAATGAGAGATAAGTTTGCAACACACCACCAGTACTGTGATACTTCATCAATCTAAAGCAGATGCACTTAAAGAATAAACACTAGAATGCAAAAGGGTGCAATGAGAATATGTGAGGATTTTTCACTGTGATTATGAGCCTTTTATGTATTCTGCTGTTAAATTATAGATGGAAAGTTGAGCCCACAGACAATACTGTTAATATTACTGGTCATTGTGCCCCCCCCAGACCTTGTATCACATATTTTGAATCACTGTTATTGACTCACATTTTCTTACTTTTAATTTGAAGCAACAGAGGCTTTTCACCCTTGCATAATGCTGGACTTTCCAGGCTTGCACAATCGCTTTTGTAGCATCCAAGACATCCATCTATGACAGTCCTGTCTCGCAGGGATGAAATAGTGAGAGGCGGAGATAGGTCAGGGAGCACTGAATCCCCTTGACCGGATGCATAGTAAAAGCCCCTTTATTAGACTGCTTGTGAGTTTTTAAGTGTGATCCATGCGTAGATCAAGTAATGCTTCTCATCCTCCTTGTTGATTTGGTTATGAGCTGGATATGCAGCAGCAACGCTGCGCTTGCCACAGCTCCAGTAACGGGTTATTAGCCCACAGAAACATGTTATCACAATAATGACAAGTCTAATTGTTAGAGAGGTACAACCAGATATAATTAGTTCTTTAGCATTACATGGAGAGATAGTGGCTTTATGACGAGCTTGTGGACAGTTTGAAATGAAATATAGTCAGTTACTGAGATAAATCAGAGCTTTTTGTGAAATCTTACAGACTGCACTACAGTGACATAACACTTACTTCACTACTTTTGAATACCGGTAGCACTGTTTTTTGTATTAATTACATACAGTTATATAGTTGGTCACAGGAATGCCCCCATCGGTTTCTTACCCCTGCTGCACAGTCTTTGCTGTGTTATCACTTGTTTGCCAATAAATAAGCCAACAAATAAGAAATAAATAAATAAGAAATGCAGTCTTTTTTGCGATGGTGTTTGCTTATAACCTAGTGGATGTTTTGTTTCTCACACTTGTATTTATAGACAAGCTCACAAGTATCTTTCTTCTGTTGCTGTGGTTTTTTTAAAATACCACTTCAATTCATTATTTTTGCTATAACTTCCCTTACACTACTTGCTACTTTTTTACTAATATATGTATGTGGTATGATAGGCCAATGCAACTGCACATCATTGCTCAATCCTGTATTATATAATTTGACAGTGCCCTGACACTGACCGTAGGAAATGTCCAACAAAACAAGATTAGTAGCTGTCTGTTTCTCTTCTTCCTCCTACACACTCTCCTCTTTCTGTGTAACCACTACCCTTGACTTTATCACTGATTCTTGCTGTCTCCTTCCCACTTCTGTTTCAGGCATGCATCTGTATTCCTGCAAAGAGGACCCCAGCGTATTGGCAGAGTTTATAAGAAGGCTATGTTCCGACAGTATACAGACGCTACTTACACCGTACAGGCTCCCCGGCCGAACTGGTTGGGCTTCCTGGGGCCTATACTGCGAGCTGAGGTTGATGACGTTATCGTGGTCCACCTGAAGAACTTTGCATCTAGAAACTATTCTATGCATCCCCATGGAGTTTTCTACGAGAAGGATGCAGAGGGTACAGTGTTACATAATACATATGTATGCAACTGTATGCACACAGAGAAACATACACATTTGCTCACAGAAGGATGTGCACAATCTATTAAATATCCCTAAGACAGAAGGAAAAACCTGAGTAGTTGCTGTAATAACAATAATACTAATCATACTAATAAAAACCTTAATTCTTCAGATGGAAATATGCTTAGTAGACAGCAAATTTCTTCAAGTTTAAGGAAATAATTAATTCTGAAAGGTAAACTAAAGAGATTTCCTTTCAAACTGAATGTCAGTGTTGCCTCTGCACTAATGTCTTACAAGAACAATATAATATGTGGAAAAACTTTGATATTTTATTATTTATACTATATTTATATTACTTTGGATTAGATGATTCATTCAACAAGTGACACTGCTAAAACTGATTATTTTATTTTTTGAATCTTATTTTCTCTATAAAAATACATAATGTTGTTTTTCATGATATAACGCAGCACATGAGTCAATATCAAGAGATATGCCTCAGTGGTCTTCACAGTTTTAGCAGTATTTCAGAGCAGCAGGACACTTAAACTCCACAGCCTCAGGAACATCACATTGAGAGTGGCTGCATATTCAGATTTTTACCCATTCTTTATCCAAAAGCTGTGGCTTTGTGTATTGCTAGTCTGAAATAATGGATGTTTCTGATAACAAGATAAATCACAGGCTGAAAACAAAAATGGCTAGAAAATGTGATACAGAATTTTTTAAAACTTAGTCCATTTAGAGTGCAAACATGACACAGCATGATTTCAGTAACTGAGTGGCAATAGGCATGTGGTTTCTGTCAAATATGTCTAGTATTCTTAACTCTTCAGATCTTTGTTATGCAACAAGCCACCATCCCCCATCCATGGAATTCCAGACTTAGCATAACCGAAACAGAAACTAAAATCTTGTTCTCTCTTTCTAAACACATTGTTGCTTGTGTTTCCCTTTACTAAAGAATTTTCAGAATCTGTCTATAAGTCAGATAACTCAGCTAGTTTTTATGAACAGCTCCCTGGACAGGAAGGGAGAGAGAACTGGCATCAGCACATCAGGTGACATAAAACTGATAAAAATCAGATCATTATGTCCTTAAACCATAACTTGTGGAGAGTATAAACTGATACAGAAGTCAGTGTACAGTGTAGGACATTGATGTGGTTATAGATCACACTCACTGACAAATTTGGAGACTGAAAGCTTGAGAGAGATAAGACCCAGAGAGAAAATGGATATGAGCATGTTTTGGAAAAACTCCACTGAAGAATGCAATTATGATAACCTATCTGTAGAAGTCAAATCATTTATTTCCTGCATGATATTTTCATAAATTCACAATACTCTCATTGCGCAGCACTAAGTGTCTAGTTTTAAACAATGATGGCAAAATCTGAGCTTCTTAAGACCACAGTGTTAAGACCATGTTTTTTGTTTTCCACACAAAGTGAAATCATACAGGCTCAACTGGCCCTCTGTACTTCAGCGTGAAAACAGAACGACCTCAGCGTAAACGTCTTGTATTTGCTTGCCAGGGGCACTCTACCCGGACGGGACATCGGGCAATTTGAAGAAGGATGACTCTGTTCCTCCGGGAGGCAGCTATACCTACCGCTGGGAGGTCAGGCCGGAGTTTGCCCCCACGGACGACGATGCCAACTGCCTGACCTGGATCTACCACTCTCACGTAGATGCTCCCAAGGACATCGCCTCAGGACTTATCGGGGCCCTGCTCACCTGCAAGAAAGGTATGAAAATAATGTGACCACATGCTTTTTAACTTTATCTCTTCAGATGAGAAGAAATGTTTCTCTTATTGGCCTGTATATTGCCTGTCAGGATATTTCTTTGTATGCATTATTTGCATGTCAAATCAAATGTATTTGTATATTCCTTAATCATAGTTACAGTCACGAAGAACCTCTTCAAACCCTCCTTAAACAAACTGCTTTTTACTATGTTTTTGTATGAATGCAGGAATCTTGAAGGAGACTAATGAACCGGTTCCAACAAAGCCAGGGTCTGTCGTAGACTCAGTTCGAAATGATGTGGACCAGGACGTCTTCCTGATGTTCAACGTGGTGGATGAGAACCTGAGTTGGTACCTAGATGACAACATTGAGAGCCTTTCTAATGCCACCGGAGTCGACGTAGAAGACCCCAACTTTGAAGAATCAAACCTGATGCACGGTGAGAGAAAAGTGTTTTTAAGTCTTTTTGAAGATTGTTTAACAGTAAAATGACTACACACGCACTAAGCTGGTTAACAAGAGGGATATAATTTATTGTAAAATGAAGTGCTTGTTTCATGTTTTTCACAAATGACTGTACTGTCTATGCAACTGAGCTGTCTACGCCATGAAATTACTTCAAATGTTTTCACAGTGAAGTCACTTCACATCAAACCTTATCCTTAAACAGAGAGTCTAAAAGAAGGTTTAAAGGTTAATTTTGCTCTCTTTGTCCTTTCCTCTAACCTCTCTCTGTGTGCTTTTTCTCTGTGTGACAGCTATTAACGGGTACATGTTTGGTAACCTGCCCGGGATCGAGTTGTGCCAGCACCGTGCTGTGGCCTGGCATTTGTTTGGCATGGGTAACGAGGTAGACATTCACTCTGCCTTCTTCCATGGGAATACACTGCTGGACCGCGGCCACCGCACCGACGTCCTCAGCCTTTTCCCAGCCACGTTCGCTACCGCCAACATGGTTGCGAAAGCAACGGGAAAGTGGCTGCTGACCTGCCAGGTCAATGACCACTTGCAGGGTAGGGCTCCTGACCTTTAACCTTTGTGTCACCTTTGACCTCTTTGCTCTGAGACTTTACTGGTTGTGCAGAGTTGATGGCAGGGGGAGAAAGCATTGTTGTGATGTTATGAGTCTTTCCACAGCAGAGCCTGTATTTCTCTTCTAAACATGCCAGGACTTGTATTTTAAGATGGCATTAAGTCCACTGAGAGAAAACCTGAATGACTCACACTTGCTCAGCATATTATAAATAATGTTGACATATGTGAAATACTAATCCTTTGTATCATACCAGGCTTTCATAATTGTCTGTTGTTATTCCTGTGCCTTTCAGTGACATTGTTATTTACCCTGGAAATTGCACCTCTGATACTTTTACATATTGTAGATCCTCTTAGATTGAAATGGTTCAATCTGACAACTGACAAAAGATAAGCAAGGTCAAAGTCTAAACTGCACCCTGGGATATTTATTTTTTATGGAGCATTAAACATGACCCTTGAATGTCAGCTATTAAAATTCCTCTGTGGGTCTACTTTAACCTCAAGCTGTGGCTTTGTACACGTGAATTATGTTCTGTTGTAATGTTTTTGTGCATGTCTCCACATCTATTGCAGCTGGGATGCAGGCCTTTTATGAAGTGAGGTCATGTGGCAGTGAGACCAACGCCACAGCAATGCCTGGTGTTGTGAGGAATTACTACCTGGCAGCAGAGAGAGTAGAGTGGAACTATGCTCCCTCGGAAAAGGATCTGATTAACAATAATGTATCCCTCACCGAGGTCGGCAGGTGGGCAGACATGAGCAATATACAGGAGCGTATAGCATACTGTAACAGAGTGGGTCACTGCCAAATAATGGGTGAAACATTATTTAGCCCGAAGTATTCATGTATTTTGCAACACACAATGAGCTGGAAGCACATGATTTCCTGCCAGCTTTCTCCCAGCTATTGAGGCTATCAGGGGTCATTTGTTTTACTGCCTTATCTGGTGTGTTCTTCACAATCAGTCAGCACAAAACGAGTTATATGATGCGACTGGAACAGATCTCTTTAGAAAACACAGCCTCAGTAGTTTTGGAGAAGGAAGTACAGGAGTTAACTGACTCTACAGATAATTGTTTTATTAAGGGGTGAACTATCCCTTTAAGGCTTGCAATACCTCCGAACAAAGTTGCTGTCTGTCTGTGCGGATGGCCTCGGGACAGGGCTGATTATACATGAGCTGCTCATTCCTGCGGTGAGGCGGCTCTGTGGTGTCTAGAGTAAACAGAGTGGACAGTGACACAGTTGTTATTGTGTCTTTGTTATTGTTCCCTGACCTGACACAGTGAAACCCCTTTGACTGGCCAGCTGTTTATTCTGTTCAGTTTCCCTGTGGTAAGAAATTCCACACGCTGCTTCACCCAATTCACCAACGAATTGCTACCTATGTTACCTAATCTTCCTCCATATCCCTCTTCCCGCATGTTCCCTCTCACCCCTTTCTCTCTTAGTGCATCAGAGGTGTTCTTTGGCAGAGATGGTGGAAGAATCGGAGGTCAGTACATGAAAGTGATATACACAGAGTACACAGATGATACCTTCACCACCAAAAAACCACCAGAAAATGATTTAGGAATCTTAGGTAAGGCTTCCCGTTTTTGTTTCTGATTTGCCAGATATCACGCTCCCTCTTTTGTATTTTATTTACTGATAAACTGATATCTTGTCTATCACCCAGGTTCTCTCAGTACCTTTTGTCTGGTTATAATGTTCCGTTCTATTTGTCCAGGTCCAGTCCTGAGGGGAGAGGAAGGAGACACCCTCAGAGTAACATTCAAGAACATGGCTGATAGAAATTACAGCATCCAGCCTCATGGCCTGCACTATGATAAACTCTTCCAGGGAAGCAGCTATGAGGACGGTGAGGAAGCAGCCAGCTTAAGAAGCTGTGATATCTTTGAGTTGTTTAATTTTTTTGGCACTCAAATTGAGTGATAACAAGGGGAGAGGATTAATTAAACTGTATTCTATAAACAGAAGCTGTAGCCAATGTTCAACAATTCAGACTGACTTAAGTTTGCATGAATATTGCTTCAAGACTGAAGAGAACATCCCTATCTGTGCCTCTAGTGTTGGCTGAATTTATTTCATTTGACCCAAGACCCAAAAAATAAAAGCTATGCATGAGCTGTCCTGCAATAGAATATGTTTGAGTTTCAGAATACCTCAAATTTTAAAAGAAAAACAGCAACTAGTGTAGTTAGTAGAACAATGATCAGTAAACACTTGAAAGAAACAAGGACACTGGAGCTAAGCAAAGCAACAGGAAACATCAAACAGTCTCTCTGATTGTTGTCTGCGCAAATGAACAAATGACTGAGTTGACACCAGACCTCACTTTGTGTGTGATACTGTAGGTGCTGAAAAGCCTGGCGCCCACATTGGTCCACATGAGAGCTTTGTCTACACCTGGCAGGTCCTAGAAGGTCCGTCCTCATCTGATCCCCCCTGTATCCCCTACCTGTACTACTCTGGCACCGATCCTGCCTGGGACACCAACTCTGGATTGGTGGGGCCTCTGCTCGTGTGCAAGAAAGGAACGCTGGGGGAGAATGGAAAACAGGTGAAGTCTGAATTGTCATTGATTGATCTTCTTTCAGTCGATTAATTGAACGATTGTTTCAGTGCTACTGGGATTAAATCAGGTTAAATGACGCATATATAATCCTTACCGGGCCATTGCAGATAAGATAGCAAGGATGAGAACAAAATACACTGTACAGAAGATAATGTACGAAGTTGATTATGGCAACAAAACAGTTTACATCGTTGATTTGCACACTCAAAGATGTGTCTTAAGACTTTGTGTGTGTATTGTTTTAATAGAAAGGTGTGGATAAGGAGTTCTTCCTCCTTTTTTCTGTTATGGATGAAAACATGAGCTGGTATTTGGAGGAGAACATTGAGGTGTTTGGCAGCAACGAGACAAATCCAGAGAGTGAGGACTTCGAGGAGAGCAATAAGATGCACGGTAATCAGTGTGTTTGGTAAAGAGTGTGTAGTTTTACCTCACTTAAATAGCATTTGATTGGTACTAATTCTAGGCTGTGTTGCTTGAATGTTTTCTTCTTTCTTATCTATATTTTCCCATTTAAATCTTCCCTTTCATTACAGCCGTTAATGGACGCATGTACGGGAACCTCGCCGGCCTGGAGATGTGTGCTGGGGACAAGGTTTGGTGGTACACCTTCGGGCTCGGTACAGAGGTGGACCTCCATGGTGTTTATTTTGAGGGGAACACCTTCAAGAAGCAGAGCACGACGCGCGACACTCTCAACGTGTTCCCTCACACCACTGCTACTGCCTTCATGCAGCCAAACACTCCTGGTTAGTGTCATACTACTCTTTACATGCACACACATGTGCAGCATACAGTGCAGACACCCAAAACCCACATCCTTTTTCGCTCATGCTCATCCATACTTCCGGTTTTGTGTGACAGGGAGATGTATTCTCGACAAGCCTGTTTAGATAACCTTTTGTGAATGTTTTCCTGTGACGTGCACACAATCCTAAACACGGGAAGCATCAGTAACAACGGGATAAACAGGAATTGTCATAACTGTTTGTAGTTTTTATATTATTTACAGAATCTTACTTTTTTAAGAAAAATACTGTTTCACAAAATCATTGACACCAGAGTTTACAGACAGTTGTTTTAGGCATCAAGAGAAAAACACTGTGAACACAGTTCATTATAACAAAGGGTGTGGTACACAGGATACGTCTGGTGTGTCTACAGGCATGTTTTAAGACACTCAAAAAAAAAAAAATTAGCTAGTCAAAAAATAAAAATGGGGGACCGGGGTTAAAATTGCTCAGATAGCACAAAACACACTGCTGTTAATGCACAGAGCACAACGATGGTGTGATAATATCCTGTCTACATGTTTCAAGCTAACACACTGCAAAAAGTTTTCTTCTGAACTTCAGTTTAGCTTTGCAAGAAAAAACTGCTAATTTTAACCTTTTAACCTTTAACTTCAAATGGGAGCTCATGAGATGTCAAGCTGGGAGCGAAACTATTCATCCAGTCATGTGTCCAACTCCTTAACCCCTATTCCTCCTCCTGACAGGTGTGTACGAGGTGAGCTGCAGGGTAACAGACCACTACTCAGCTGGCATGAGGCAGCGGTACAGAGTGGATTATTGCCCAGGAAAGAAAGTGAAGAACACGCAAACACAACCAACCAAGATCGTGCAGTATTTCATCAGCGCTGAAGAAATAGAGTGGGACTACTCACCTGAGAGACACTGGGAGCTGGAGAACCATGCCACATCAGAGGACAGGTGTGTGAGTAAGATAATTGTAGGATGATGTATTTCAGCGATGGAGCCGGAGACTGTGATTAGTGGCATAACTTATTACTGTTTGTTAATGCAAGCAAATTGGTACATGTACTCCCAGTCCAGGCAGCATATTTGTGGAGAAAGGGAAGAACAAAATTGGCTCACGCTATAAGAAGGTGGTGTACAGAGAATACACCGATGACACCTTCAGAGTTCAGAAGGTACGGCAGCCCAGCGAACAACACCTGGGAGTTATGGGTAAGTTTAGCTGCTCTATATGTTGTTGTTTTTGCCATGAAAAGACTGAGGACAACATGAGGTTTTCTTGTCCCCTGTAGGTCCAATAATCAAAGCAGAGGTAGGAGAGCAGATCGTGATCACGTTCAAGAACAAAGCCACCCGGTCATACTCGATCAGTGCACATGGAGTTAAAGCCAGTGGCGCGCATGTTCATGTCAAACCTGGTGAGAATCAAATTTGAAAAAGAAATGAATGAAAAGCATGCAGTTTTCTAACAAAATGATTGAGCTACGAAACACAGAAACAGCAGGAGTGAGATTTGTTTGTACTCTTGCCTTCAGGTCACATACTCGAGCTGACGTGGGATGTTCCTGTAAGCTCTGGTCCAGGGGTCACAGATCCTAACTGCATCTCTTACGCCTACTACTCCAACGTCGATTTCATTAAGGTACATATTGTCTGTCTGCAGCGACAGTCACATGGAAGCACATAAATCACAGTGTTTGTGTGTTTTTAGTTGACTTGCATGTTTCGGTAGTTGAGATGTTCATTTGTTTACGTCCAGGATCTGTACAGTGGTCTTTTGGGACCTCTGGTTATATGCAGGCGCGGGATTCTGCGGCGCGGTGTGGAGCCCGACAGACAGAGGGGTGACGTGGAGAAGGAGTTCGCGCTGCTCTTCATGGTGCACGACGAAAACCAGTCCTGGTACTTGGACGACAATATAAAGGAGTACCTTGGCGTCGACCCTGACACCTTCAAGCCGGACGAAGAATTTGAAGAGAGTAACATGATGCACGGTGAGAGATAAGAAGGGAGGGAGGGGGAGTCGTGAACCTCTCTGATTTCTGAAAGAGTTGAAGTCTAGATTTACTGGGGTTATCCCATCAGGAAGTGTGTCAGGATGGGAGTGGACATAAAAAAGGAAGATAGAAACGTGTGGGTAAACCAATACAATAAAACTACTGATACTTTTATTCTTTAACTTTATTTTCCACAAGAGGAAATTTACCTTGCCATACATAAAACATAATGGAGCACTTTATAAGGAACACTTGTACTCCTGCTTTAATCATTCAATTATCCAACAGGTTCTGTTGACAACTTCAGTTTAAGTTCATATCAAACATCAGAATAGAGAAAAAAATGTATTTCCGTGACTTTGAGTGTGGGATGATTGTCGGTGTCAGTCTGGCTGGTTTGAGTATTTCTGAGAATGCTGATCTCTAGGGACTTTCACACTCAACAGTCTCTAGAGTTTACTCAGAATAATGCAAAAACATCCAGTTAACGGCAGCCCTGGGGACAGGATGTGGTAATACAGGAGAGTGGCAGCATCTGACTAATATGCAGAACTGATGAGATGCAGTCAGCATCCAACGTCTTGCGGGATCCAGGCCACGAAGTGTTGAGGCTGTTTTGAGAGCAGAGGGTGGCCCTACCGAATATTGGTGTGGTGTTCCTAATGAAGTGCTCTGTGATTGTAAAACAAATGTTTAAATCTACCACACAAGCTCAGATAAAACAGATGAAACCTATCATTTAAATATGTGAACAGGGCAGAACATACCACTACTCCTCAGCACACAATGAAATCCAATATTAGAGCCAATATTAGTCATTCATTACGCACTTTGCCTTAAATAAGTGTTGCATAGATCTTTTAAGAGATTTTTACATTTGTCATAAAGGGAAGTCTAAGTAGTGTTTTTCCTATTACCCCATCTGCACTTCTGTGTCTGACTCAATGTGTGATGATGTGAGTGTGTGGTAATCTCTGTATGTGAATGTTTCTGTTGAAGGGATCAATGGTAGGCTCTACGGTAACCTCCATGGACTAGAGATGATGCAGGGCCAGAAAGTCGACTGGTATCTCCTGGGCATGGGCAACGAAGTGGACATGCACACAGTTCACTTCCACGCTGAAACTTTTACCTACAAGGTGACCTTAGCCATCACAAATAAAGCAAACTGTTATTTTTAATTAAAGCAGTACGAGGCAAAATGTTAGACAAGCACTACAATGTTTACTGGGAAGTGGAGCTGTAGCCCATGAAACATCCCATATGGAGGGGTGGGATGTTTCATCAGATAATGCGTTTCTGAATCTAGGTGTGGTTGTCCTTGGCTTAAACTCTCTGTGCTCACACAGGAAGTTTCTCAAAGCAATCTCCTTGCCCAGTGTTTATTTCCTGTTCTTTGTTCCCCTTTGTCGCACTGCATGTGTGTTTCAGATGGACCGCGTGCACCGAGCAGACGTCTTTGACCTCTTCCCCGGGACTTTTCAGACTGTGGAAATGGTGGCCGGGAACCCAGGAACGTGGTTGCTACACTGTCACGTGACTGACCACATCCATGCTGGCATGGAAACCACATTCACCATCAAAGGTGTGTATGCGTGCATGTATGTTCACACATTTTACACACATCCACTGAAGAGGATTGTGTCTAACATCTCACTTGTTGTCTTTTTCATTTTCAGAAAAGTCCTCACATGGTAAGCACCTTAACATCACATGCTATTAAAACTACATTCAATTCAATTCAAAATTCTTCTTTCATTATTGATATTAAGGGAGATTTTTAAACAGATGTTTTGTCTTTTAAATACTGTGACGACTGTAGTGATTACATGAAACACATCACTGTATCATCTTGCCTTAATGTTACTATAAAGGACCATACAGTGTATTCACAAGTTTAATTCCATTACTGCAAATCTTGTATGTTTTTGCTTATGTTTTGTAGTCCATCATGCCTGCTAGGTTTGGTCTACGTTACATTATTACTGCATCAAAATGCAGTTTCAGTAAAAATTACTTTCAAAAGTCAGCAATCTCATTACCCTAACAAAAGTGATGTACTAATGTTGAATGGAAGTGCGCACAAAATACAGCATATATTACATTTTTTGATAGAGTGCGCAGCTGTGTGGTTTGTGGATCTGTAGTGAATAGGGTAAAACATGCATAACCACTGGAGGACCATTAATAGTTTCATTTGGTTTGGTCACTACCATAGCATAGTCTCTTATCTAGTTCAACACAGGTCAAAAGTAGGACTTTCCCTACCTATGCTGTTGGGTAATAGACATTGAATGTTTTGTTGAATGTTAGCTATCTTTGTTTAGCTAGTATTGTGTACAGGGGAAAACATATCAGTTGAGTCAGGCATTCCTTTAATGCTGTGACACTGTTGAAAGATGCAGTGCAAATTCTTGAGGGCAAGAACTTTGATATGGATGAAATCAGTGCTACCTGTTTTAAAGCCCTAATCAGACCAAAACATATGAATTTATACAAAGAAAAAATAACTGCGACCTTGAATGCTGGTATAGGTGAGGATTAGAGCTTTTTGTGTAAAATGCATCAAAGACACTCAGGTTAGTGGACTAACAGATTTGTAGTGAAGCTCATACAAATTCTTTCTCACTTCCTTTTCTTCTTTCCTATCTCCTCATCTGTCTTGTTACAGCACCAGGAAGTGAAACCTCCATAAAGGTGCTGCTGCTTTCACTGGCACTTGCTCTCATTGCTGCGGGTGGACTGCACTGATGAGAGGTCTCTAACACTGGACATTATGTGTGTAACCACAATAATGCACTTAAAAATTCAAGGGACAAAATCACTTTTGCGTATGTGTTTGGTGGAGGTTATGTGCTGTATATAAATGCCAGGCAATGATCAGGCCAGTTCAAATATACCAAGATCTGTACAGTGATGTCAAAAGTGAATGACTTTTATATTTGTGGACTGTTCCTATGTTGTTCTGTTTTCTGTCATGTTGCACTGTGGTTGATTTTGTTAGTTTTGCTGTTATACCAAATATTTGATTCTGGTGATGAATGTGCAATAAAACATTGCGATATTCGTGTATCGTGGTTATTTTCTGTATGATGTCATTTTTCTTTCATGTGCTAATATCATCTAACACCACAAGGTGGCAGTAATTCAATTTGAAAACATCAAGTTGTAACTCCTTGTCATATTGTGTGTGACCCTCTGCCGCACTGTTGAGCTCTTTTAGGTCTTGTATCTTTTATGACAGTTAACTGGACATATTCAGCTCATATAGGAAATTTGAGAGTTGACTGTCTTACACAGATTTACTGTGGTAGCTCTGTTACATATCAGACAACTGAATCATGTCTTGAAAATGTGTGGGATCCTGTATGAAGCAAGGTAGCTGACCAGATCAATGAATGTTTTTGATAAGGTGTAGGAAATAAACTACTGTACTAGATTAGTTAAGTGCATTTTGCAATGAGATTGTAAATAACTGTTAAATCATGAGACATGCACTTTTAGCATCACCAACAATGTGAGATCAGTTGATCACTTAATGTCTGACACTCAAACAGCCTGATTGGTTTATCTAGGGCTGACAGATCAACACAAATGTTCCTATAAAATGCCAGATTGAGAGCAAATCTGAATTTCAAACAAGGTGTTTTTTTCCTTTAATCTGAGACATTGATCATGGTAACAGCACAAATTACCATGTCAGTGTTTGCTTTGATAAGTTCACTCACTGTTCACTCAGGGATTGATTTACATATTGATTATAGTTTCAGCATAACACGCTGCAAGTGGACAATCAGTGGCCTCCAACCTGGAAAACAGGTTTTCACTGTCAGTTTGCCGACAATATGACCTTCACTTTCAAAAAGAATTCATGCAAATTTACGTCCAGTCCTATAGAAATAAAATAGGTACCACTTTGTGATGAGGTGCCATTTAAAAAAAGTTTTAGCTGTAATTACTGTGGAGAATTTTCCTTTAGCAAAACACTTTCTGTCCTTATAGCTCTTCAATTCATCAAGGAGGTCTCTACAATTTACCCTCTGGTAAAGGGCTTCAGGACATCTGGGCCAAAATCCATTTATAAACTACTTATTGACATTTACCACTGCAGACTTACTGTGATACAACAGTTTATTAACTTACACATAGAGTTTGATGGGCTGCTGATCTGCATGCAAAGCTTAAGGTAGTTTAAATGTAGATACAGTGGACGTGAAATGGTTATGATAAGAGCTACATTTTTAATGTAAGAAGTTTCCATTCTGTGGGTGATTTAATCAAGTCTCTTGAATCAGTGTTAACATACTGAAATGAAAAAAAGGAAACTCCGTTTAAAACTTATACATGTTGAAAATTCAGCTTCACATGAATGCAACATTAGGGATTAACCCTAAACCCTAAACAGCTGTAGCACATGTACATAACAACATCACATAAGTGAACAGAAATGACCCAATTCAAGCATCTAGGTAGGATGGACTCTGTGGGGGCTTAAATTGGCCAACTGCTTCCCCCAGTCTGTGTGTATGACCTCAGCAGACCATACCTCGGTAAACACTAAACAAAGCACAGTAAACATCAGCAAACAGTTTATGCAACAGCTGAAACAGAGGAGTAACAGCCGGTCCCAGTCTGCCTCCTGCTCTCTATCAATGCCCGTTATTGATCCAGACAGCTGTTGACGCATCCTTATCTGAAAAAGCATGTTTTCAACCAGATTTTGATTAATCCTTTCCACTCACCCACTTAAAGCACTTAGGACTTCCCATTACACAGTGAGTTTGATAAAATCAAACTATGTCATTCATAAAAACGCAAACTTTTTTCAAATCTGATCCTCACTTCTATTCCAAGTGTACAGCTACTGTTTAAACACATGTTAGAAAAATATAATCTCTCCCAATCTTCAAACCTCATCATTGCTGAAATATCAGTGTTAGGCCTGTGCGTGTGTGTTGTTGTTGTTGTTATTGTTGTTGTTCAGTGCTGGTGGGCTGGAGGTGCAGACATCAGACAGCCCATGGTCAATAGGGGGCGCCATATGAGGACAGCCTGAGTATATAAACCTGGCTTTTCACAGATAACTGGTCACTTAAAGCTGACTACTTAAGTCCATCTGGGAGTTTGAAGTTGGATGGTACTGCTTACAGCCTTAAGAGGTAAAGAAATTTTCCTGTGCAAGTTATAGAGCGCCTGTGATTTACTCAGCATTGTAGAGAACTAAGGGACCAATGGGAATAGATGTGTTTTTTTAATTAAATGAAAAAAACAAATATGCAGAAACAGGCTACCATTGATTATATGTTCACTTGCTTATTTATTTTTCATGAGATCTACAGCTAACACTGCAGCGACTTTCATCATACCGGTGGGACAGATTGTGTGTGGGTGCACGTACAGTATTGTGTGTGACAGAGGCAGAGAGAAGTCGACTGTGTGGGGATGATTTGTTTATTGTTTGTCTGGCAGTTCCTTTATGTTTTGGATGCACCACCAGTTAATTGCAGAGGAAAACTTGCGCTTGGATGAGTCTGAGAGGACATTCAGGGGGGTTGTGGGTTGTGTAGGGGTGGGAGATAGGGGGGCGCAGGGTGAGGGAGCAGTGAGAGAGCCCCATTTTTGCTCTCCAAGTCCAGTTTGGACCAGTTTGCCTCTTTTCCACCAAACAACCAGAAACTCTGTGATTCCATCATGGATGCTTCTTCAGTTATTAGTGCCCGAAGTGTGATGAAAGATCTTTGTCCTAGCAGTGACGTGATGTAATCCTTGTACCAGCAGGGGAGTTAATAATTCACCATTCATTGTTGCTATTAGTCATTAAGTGCAAATGTCATTACCTCCCCTTTGTGTTTAATTAGAGGGAAAACTTTCAATTAATCAAAACAACAGAGCATGTATTTAGTTTGCAGATATAATAGATTTCTTATTTCGTACAGTGCAACATGTTATCTCTAGTAAGGTTCAAAGTTAAAAGGTTTTATCTTGTGATCTTATAAAAACTGAACCTTCCTGTCCTTCAGTGACTTCAGTGATAGGCTAAGTATAAAACCTCCCCCTTCCTCTTTGTGCCTTCCTCTTCACAGATAAGTGGTCAGCGATCCTTCATCCCGTGTTTCAGTCAGGGAGGATCTCTCTGCGCTTCCAGCTTGCTCTTTTACTTCCCTCTCTGGTAGTCTCTCTCTCTCTCTCTCTGTCTTTTTCTTGCCCTGCCTTTCATTTCTTTCCTCTCTGCCCTTAATTTCTCTCCCCTCCAACCATGGCTCCGACCCTGGCCACAGCATTCGCCAGGCGCTGGTGGATGGCAGTGACCGCTATCATTGAGAATCTGCTCTTCTCTGCCGTGCTCCTGGGATGGGGGTCGCTCCTCATCATGCTCAAGTCAGAGGGCTTCTACTCTTACCTCTGCAATGAGGAGGGTGAGTCACAACTGTTGTTTTTTTTATGTGTTGACAAAGGGATTGTGGACTAAAAGTCTTTATTTTTCCATCACCTGTTCCATTATTCATCTCCACACCTTTGCCTAGCTCTGTCTCGAATGGTTGAGCAGTTGCCTAGGAAGTCTGTCTTCATGAGGTTATGGTGCAGAACTCATACTTTTTGGGACATGACCTCCATTGGGTACTAGATGGGTACTGTGACAGTCAGTAAGTGTCATCTTGATTTAGGTCCAAAGCAGGGAGCAAGCTTTTATTTAAGAGATGTAACTCAACACTGCTCCCGTCTTGCCTCTTCTATTCTCTGGAAAGAATAAGTGTTTTCTGTGAAGGGGTCATGAGCTGTTTTTTTTTTTCAGAGACCCCTGGAGATTAAACCTGATAAGTTAAACTGAAGAGAGAGCAGGTAGGCAAAGTGGTCCAAAGTCAAAAGAGTAAAAAGCTCCGGTGTCTCATAAACATGACAGAGTGTCTCATTCTGCTTGCCCCTCGGAGTGTTTTAATTTACAGTGACTCCAGCTAAAGTGGCAGCAGACTTATTGAGAGGCAACTGACAAAGCAGTGATGGACTACGTCGGCTGTCCTTTCGCCCTCTCTTCTTCTTCCTTCTCTAAAGTGTCTTGAGGCAAGTGTTTTGTGTTTTTAAGTACAAAGGTGGGACTGATGCACACAATGTCTCCAGTCAGGTATTTTAGAAGAGAGTAGGCACAAGGAAATGAGAGAAAGAGAGAGAGAGAAAGAGAGAGGGTGGGGGAGGATCAGGCCAAACTTATCCTTTGGACCCGAGGTGACACTGTGTCGTGTCCCATGGCCTGACTGTGGTGAGCACTGCTGACTCCAAAAGACACTAGACTATTGGTTAGATTCAGTTTGTCTCTCTCACCAGTGGCCGTCCTGTCTCCTAGGGAGTTTACACAATTGATTTACCCAACTGGTGATTTGTTGGAAGATGTATTTCCAGCCAGTCTCCTTCTGTTAATCTTAATTGAGAGACTCCTCCAACTTCATCCCAAAAGCAAGTGATGCAACTTTGTCTGATACTTAACTTGATGCTTAGGATCATCCAGCAACACTTGCATTTACCACCAAAAGTACACCATTTTACAGGACATTACAACAATATTTCATCTGTGATGCTGCACACAGAAACACGCCCACCACTGAGGTAACAGTTGAGCATCCACGACCGTGGGTGACTACCTGGAGTGCTGCCACAGCCGTCTTATCTTGTTCTGATGATATAAGAGGCAGAGGACAGCAGCACCAGTTCAGCTCTTTTCAGGCATGTGACATGTGATGGAGGAACTAAGTAGGAACACAGTAGGATTTTATTACTGGTAATATAGAAGCTTAAAGTCCACTGATAAAGGGCAGGGAGGGGGAGAGGACTGATTACAAAGTGATGAACACTAGAAATCAGACAACCGGTGGGGGAGAGAGTTTAAAAAAAAAAAAAAAAGCGGAATGAAAGATAAAAAAAATAGGGTGGTGCAGACAGAGATTTTGTGCACATGCAGCAGAAATATGAGGTGGAGTGGTTAAAGCTTGGTTTTATAGTCAGTGATCACTTCCTCTATCATTTTTCACAGGTTTGCAAGTTTTCAGTTAAACAAAGCTCCTGGGATTTACACTAAGCAAACTTTTCAAGCATTTCAGGTTTTAGTACACGTGTAGCTGCACAGAATCTTTTTTGAACGGAAACAAGAGTTTTTCTGTTTCCCTCAATCCTTCATACACAGTAACTGCTCCCTCATCGACCACCATTTGTCTCTGTTCACCTTCACCATATAACCAACTATATGATTCAGCACTCTTCTGACCACTTTTGCCCCGTGCTGCAGCATATCAGTTAGACATCACAATACAGCCAGTGAGGAACGCATGCAAGAAGAGGGATTTATGAGTCTTTTAGTGTTCTTGCTAAATCTTTTTTATTTAAGAATTCCATTCCCACACAAAGCCACGGACACCATTAAACTTGGTGCCAATTGCTGAATGCATGTCTTAATTTTGTCAGAGGCTGATGGTGAGAACACATGTCTTTGAACACTCAGTGAAAGGCTCTTCATTCTGCACCATCCTGCCCGATCAAACCTTCCTGCGACGCATGCCAGACCACACGAAATATTATGCGCATGTTCAGACATACACTTTGCCAACTAGCCCTAGTCCCCTTCGGCCTCGCTCCACGCCGAGCAACAGAGTGTGTGATCTAGTTTCCTGAGGAAGACTTTGGCACTTTGTTATGAAGCACGTCATGGTGTTTCACACAGGGATGCCACGCACATGCTTTCCTCCTACGACTACAAAGACACCACGGAGGAGTGAGGGAGTGTGATCTAGAAAACAGCAGCTCATACATGACCAATAAGTTCCCAAACTGCTTCTCCCCTCGCTTCCTCAGTTGAAACTTCCCCTGAACCTTTGTACTGTTTCACATTATCTCCTTTCAGGTTTTTAATTGCATATGATTATGCAAAGTTTATTGCCACTTATCACTTTTTGTCCCTGGCATTTCAACATGCTAATAAAATCCAAATAGCGTCTCAGCAAAAGCAGGTTGGCACGTTTTAATCTTTCTGAACTGAACACGGGCAGAAATGTGTGCACGTGTTTTCTGCCTCTGCCCCTGATATGATGTTATAGGTTTCTAATATGGGTTTTTCCATACACCTAACTCTGCACGTGCTCAGTAGATATGTAGCCACTACGTGTTGATGTATCAGGGTACTGTGAATGAGCAGAATCGCCACCTTCAAATTTCATCTGTATGACAAGAAGCCACAGCTCCCTATACGCTAAACCACATATAGGAGCACACAGCTGAACTCAGCCTTACACTCTCATACGATTATTCACAGCGCTCCGCTTTTGTGGATGATGTAACTGTTTATCAGCATGATCAAATAAGACATGTGGTCATGCTGTAGCAACCTGAGCCAAATCTAACTCTATCTCCTTTCATTATGTTCATTAGGTAACAGCTCCAGCTACAACCTTTCCCAACCCGTGGCAACGCCGACACCTGATGAGTATGCTGACTACTACGATAGTGAGGGTGCCGTGGTCGGCCTGGGAGACGGAGTGGAGATGAGGCCCCTCGTCCCCGTTGATGGGCCCCTGAGGATGAACGGCTGGCTGATCTGTAAAGAACAGGATGAGATGCTGAACCTGGCGTTCACCGTGGGCTCCTTCTTGCTCTCAGCCATCACGCTACCACTGGGGATCGTCATGGATAAGTACGGGCCTCGCAAGCTACGACTACTGGGCAGGTGAGCAAGGAAGAGAGGAAACGTTCCAGACTAACCAATCAGATCAATTCAAAGGATATGTTGCAACTTCAACTGTCACTAAAAGTGTTTGACACATTCATCTACTTTCAGCACATGCTTCGGATTATCCTGTCTGCTCATTGCTTATGGAGCCTATCGACCAAATGGTAAGTATACCTGAAGAATACACACATGCACCTTATTGTATTTGAAACAATTTGAAACAATGTTCAGTGTTTTTTTTCTTGACAAACTCATGACCTAACATGTATCGTTTGCAGAACTCTCTGTCCTTATCTTCATTGCCCTGACTTTCAATGGCTTCGGGGGCATGTGCATGACCTTCACCTCTCTCACAGTAAGTGTGTGCATGGTTGTGTGCTCTTTAAATTTCTCCTGCTGCAGAAACTTTGCACCTGCCACATAGTGTTTGTCCAGATGCATAATTTTCTATCCTCATAGGTCTTTTTGTCAGTGTTAGTGCTGTTATAATAGTTTGCTGGCACCCAGTCTGTTCACCCTCTTCTCCCTCCCCTCTTGTCTGGCATTCCACCCTGTCTCCTGGTCTGTGTTGCTTTTGTTTTTGTTGTTGTTGTTTTGTTTTTGGTTTTTTTTTTTTTGTTTTCTTTGGCTCCTCACACTGTGCACTCTGTGTTCCTGTGGACAACTGAGCTCAACTCTGAACAGCAGGAAGCAGGGACTGATTGAAGAGAGAGAGAGTAATGCAATGGTTCATTATCACTTTCCACTGCATTTGTTATTGTGCTTCGGCAAGAACATCATAGCATACTAATCGTATTAATTCATATTTGGGAAACAAATGTACTCGAGCACAACAAGAAAATCGACATCCATCTTGAAAGGGACCATTAGAGCTACTGCTCTAATTTGCAGTTTCACATTGTGTTGTGAGTTAAAAAGAAAAAGAAAGAATAACAAGCAGAAGCTAAAATCACAAAGACCAGTCAGTCAGTTGCCCATTCTTGTTTCAGAACTGAATTTGCCCTTTGGGGTTGAGCTTGTGTTTACAGGGAAGAGTACTTTGGCATTGCACTCAAATAACATTCTCATTGCCCACTCAAAAAAAACTGGCGCCTACATTACCCACAATGCAACTCAACCACAGACAGCTCAGCCAGAGATTCAGGTGTGTTATACTGCTAATGCTAGTAACTAGGCTGATACACATAGGTCTGGTAAGCTCATTTTTTTCTAACCTCCCATCTCCAGACTGTTTTCATTTTCACACTTCAGACCCAACCAAACCTGACTCAAGTGATGTCATTTGATTTCACACAGCTTCCTTTGGAGCCATAGAAAACCTTATACAACTTTTGGTAACACTTTATAATACACCCTGTCATTTAAAGTGTAATTTCATTGCTTGACCAATATAATAGTTACTGTTTCCTGCCTGTACTTAAAGTGGAAGTAAAACAAGACTGTGGTGAACAATAGAGTAATAACTGGACATTTTAGGGGAAACAGTTTTGTTTCCAGTACTTTAGGCTGTAGGTTCTCAATATTTACAAAAAGAGTTGAATTTATCACTCCTTCCTTCTAAAATGCCCAGTTGTTACTCACTTGTCCTCCATTGTCTTGTTTTCCTCCATTGTACCAGTAGGAAACAGGAACTATTTCATTTGCTCCCAATTCATATAACAAAATAACACTGTAAATTGCAGGCCGTATTATCAAGTATCACACAACTTTTTCCACATATGCAGCTAACCTTCCCAAGACCTGTAAACAGTCTGTGATGTGTAAAATTGGTGGACTTCCCCTTTAAGACTGAGCGGAACACACAAATACACAGGGACAGAAAAACAACTGAGAATTCACAGAGTTCACAGGGTCAGTCCCTCACCGTTCCTTTGCATTCTTTCCCTGCCATTCTTCATCCTCCTGTTCCCTCCCCTTGCCATCAGCTCAGCCTACACTGACACACACACACACACACAGGAGTCCTGCGTTGTACCATGGTGATGCTGTTCACAAGAGAGGGGGCTCTACTCCTACTCTAAACCCCCCCAATAAAACACCCCATTTCTACACCACCACAGGCTACATGTTTCGTCTCCTGTGGTATTTGTTCCATCCACCTAAATCTCTCATTAGTTGCTGCTACTGTCCTTAATGTCAGTGATAAGTTAGGTAGTAAAATCATGCTTTAGGGTTTTGTTTTCCTCTTTTCCTGTAGGCTTCAACCCATAGGAGGCCTCCAGATTCTATGTATAAAACCATGTTGCCCCCTCACACCTCCTTTCACTTCATCTCTTTCGCAACCCGACGTACTATACTCGAAAGCTTCGGTGCTGGGTTAATAATTAGACTCTACATTGCTCCTTGACTCCTTAATTGTGACTCCACCTCAGACCTACAGACATTCATTCTCATCTGAAGGGTGTTGGGTAACACTCAGCTGCCCTCAGCGGCCACCACTGGCTCCCTGCCAATGTCAGTTGCCGGGTCACCTTTCCACTCCAGGTTTGCCCAGCAGCTGCTAATGTATCTGTCATGTTTGAAAAAATAGATATTTATTGAAGCAGTGTTTCCTGTATCTCTCCTGATAAAACTGCTGGAAAATACTGTAACTTTGTTGCTTCAGTGTGCATGCTTTCTCAGTTTAGTAGACACAAACACATACCTCTTCCTCAGCTTCCTCAGTCTTATGTAATTGAATGTGCTTGTTGTTGTTCAGTCTCTTGAAAACAGAACAGCTTGTGAATGCCTTTGTGTTTGGGTGCTTTGCTACCCGCTGTCTCCTGTTTTCTCTGCTTTATCTCCCACCTCTCTTTTCTTTCTCCTCAGATTGGAGTGAAGCATGTATGAACTCTCATCTCTTGTCGCCTTATATCCTCTTGTGTCCTTGAATGTCACCTCACCTCAGTCGCCCCCTCTCATTGTTCCAGCTGTATAGAATTCGTCAGCACCGCGTTTGTGGACAGCTGTGTGTGTTATGTGATGCTGTTTTATGTTGCTTTTGCTTGTGTTTCGTGTCGTTTTTGTTGTGCTTTTATTTTCTCTGATGTCCCCTCTGTAGAGCCATGTCCGCTTGCTAATTGGTTCCCACTGTCCACCCTGACCCCTGGTGTCAGTAGGCACCATCCTCATAGTGTCCCCAATCTGTCCCCGGCCTCAAGCTTAGAGCAACTACAGCACAGCTGAGATCACCATGATCTTGGCAGTAGATGGTTTAACCTTTATACTCATATTTAGGATGAAATATGTTTTGTTTCACTTGTTAAAACGCAGGTTTACACAAAAAGTTCTGGCTCAGAAAGGTATAAAAAGGAAAGGTCAATATAATACGATAATCTCTAGTCTGTCTCTTTTCCTCTCTCTCTCTAGCTGCCTAACATGTTTGGGGACCTTCGCTCCACCTTCATTGCCCTGATGATTGGCTCCTATGCCTCCTCCGCAGTCACCTTCCCTGGCGTCAAGGTAACAATCACTGAATCAGCCCGCACGCATCCACACACCTGCACTGATGCCATGTTGCTGACGCACTGTTTTTTCACCACCCCACATTGAAAGCTTTTCGTATTCCTTGGATTCGTTCTCTCTTCTGTATTGTGTATTTATTGATCATGTTTGGATGTTCACAGGTGATCTATGACCTTGGCATACCTTTCATCACTATTCTGGTGGTGTGGGCAGCCTGTGCTGGACTGGTCTTCCTGAACTGCTTCTTCAACTGGCCACTGGAACCATTCCCAGGACCAGAGGACATGGACTACACGTTAGTGCCACAGATACATTATATTATCATATGTAGTTGCACTCTTTAGTGTCACTCCAATTTGCACTGCATTGAAACAGGGATTCTTGTTAATAAAGCTAAAAATAAGTTTTGGACCTTAAATGGTTTTAGAGACAAAACTAGTTGCACTAATGCAGTAATAACAGCCAGACGTAGGTTCCAAAGTTTATGAAGTAGTCATCTTCATTGACACTGTTTGACAAATAATTATGTAACATACACAGTGCATTGCAGCCAGGTTAAAGTCTATCTGCTAATGATCACACTCATCACCTGAACTCATCCCCGTGGTAAATCCCTGTTAATAAAGGTCATATTTTCGATTGTTCAGCAGCAAACTTTTCCACTAGACTGATTCACATCAATTCTCATCATTACCATCTTTTATTTATGATATTAACTTATTTTTTAAAAATCTTTTCTATTCCTCCACGACCCCCCTCCTTAACTATCCTCTGTCCTCCCTCACACACTTACTTCGCTCTTACCTCCTCCGCTTTCTCAGTGTGAAGATCAAGTTCAGCTGGTTGGGCTTCGACCACAAAATCACAGGGAAGCAGTTCTACCGCCAAGTCACCACCGTGGGCCGTCGTCTGAGCGTGGGCAACAGCCTGAAGCAGAAGGAGCTGGCCACCAAGGACGGCCACAAGCTCTGCCTCTCCACCATGGACCTGGAAATGGAGTGCAAACCACAAGAAGAGTGTAAGAGAGCAGAATTCAAACGCTCCTAATGTGAACTTTTTAGTAAACTATCTTTGATTCTAATGCACGTCCTTTATTTCTCTTTCTCCCCTGTAGCCCAGTCATTCTTGAAAAGTATCATCAGCCCTATCTTTCTGCTCAGTCTGGTTACCATGTCTGTCACTCAGCTTCGTCTCCTGTTCTACATGGGGGCCATGAACAGCGTCCTGGAGTCTCTCAGTGATGGAGACCTCAACACAGGTCTGTTTTGTTGCTTTATTTTTTTGGGGCTTTTTTTTTTTTTTTGCTAAAATATGACACAGAGTACTCTGTAACTTTGATTCATGACTTAAAAACAGCCTGACTTACTTGGTTTTAATTGAATTTTCAGTGGAGAGAATGGAAGTTGGTAAGACTTGAAGCCTGTAATTGTATCAGTAGTTTACTGAACCATTAGACTGTTAACTATCAGCAATTAGAATTTAACCTCTAGCCCTGTACGGCTCTGCCACCGCTGTGTAATGCTTACTAGATCAACCACCACTACTCACTATAAAACTGTCTTAGCTAGTTTTTTGTTAAATCATCAATTGACCTTGGCTGTCGTCCAAGTCAATAACCCAGTCCTTCAGATGTCATTCAGCTTTAATCTGAAAACAACAGGTACCATTTAATGTACTCATTAACTAACTTTGCCCCTCAGTACCAGCAAGGAGAACACATCATCTGAGTAGTTTTCGCATGACACATTTTTCATTTGCTATTAGTTCCTGAGGCTAAAAATCTCCCTCGTGATGGCATCATATTGACTTTTGAACAGTTGTTTTCTCCATATGGCTCCAACAGCTAAGACTAATAATTAACTGTACCATCATAGTCATTAACAAGGTAGAACACAGACCTGAAGCCACCATCTCTGTCATCTTTTTATCCATACCTCTAATCCTTCCTATTTACTTTTTTCCCCCAATTTCTAGAATTCATTGTGCTCTCTGTTTTTCTTTAACAACCTTTTTGTCCTCACTCTCTCTCTCTCAGTGAGTCTATACTCCTCTATCTTTGGCGTGCTGCAGCTGCTTTGCCTGATGACCACTCCTGTGATTGGTCAGATCATGGACTGGAAGCTGAAGGACTGTGATGATGGAGAGGGGGAAAAGGAACCCTGCGGCACGTGAGTCAAGTTCGAGCAATCCCTTACAATGAAGGATGAACCCTCTGTCTCAACCCCTTGGCATTTAAAGACCCAGGCATTAATATTTACAGTGTTTGCCTGTGTGGTGAATAGAAGCAAGAAATTAATCTTTAATGTTAAATAGAGTTGTTTTATCAGTGCCTGATAATCGGACTTCTCCTCATTCACAAGGGGGGAGACCAAGAAAAAGCGCAGAGACAAAAAGACCCAGAAGGTGACCAATGCCCTGCGAGCTTTCGTCCTCACAAATGTCCTTTTGGTAGGATTTGGGATCACGAGCCTAGTGCCCAATCTCCCCCTGCAGGTGAGTGGTCCACTTCAGCTGTCAGAGCTACACACAAGTGTTTCAGGATTACAAGTTATCAGTGTCTCTTTGTGGCCTTTAGAGTTTTTCTTTAGAGTTACTGATTAGCCACGTTTTACAGGCTGTTGGCAGCAGAGACAGTCAGTTATGTAAAAGTCAATGTGTTTAACGTCATTAGTGTGTGTAATTACAGCATCCAGTTCCAAAATGAGATAAAACCCAAGATCTTTATTGTTTCAGTTATTCAGCAATGTTTTTTTTAACAGTTCATTCAACATTACATACTGTTAATGTAGACTTGGCAATAAGTGACATTCACCTCTCATGTAGAACTTTGAAAGGAATAGTTTGACACTTTGGGGAAACAAGCTCAGAAGATCAGTACAACTCATATCTGCCTCTTAAATATGAGGCTACAGTTACAAGTAAATTTAGCATGAAGTGGATACAGATTAAACAAATAGGATATACCGTGTTAATGGATGGATGGATGGATTTTGTTACATTTTGTTACAGAGCCAGGCTAGCTGTTTCCCCCATTTCCAGCTTTTATGCTAAGCTAAGCTAACCAACTCCAGCTTCATTTTTAATGGACAGATATGAGATTGATATTAATCTTAACAAGTCAAGAAAGCTAAAAATGCATATTTCTCAAAATGTTGAACAGTTCCTTCAAGGCCCTTCTAAACTTTATGACTGCATTATCTAAACATCCATCCATCCATTACCTATATCGCCTGCTGTGAGGAGACAGCGCTAACCACTGCACCACCGTGCTGCCCCACGCTATCTGAACAATTATGAATATTGATTCCTTCTACTTTCATCTTTTATTTCAGATCGTGTCATTTGTCTTACACACTGTGGTGAGAGGATTTATTCATTCTGCTGTTGGTGGCCTGTATGCAGCTGTGTAAGTCTCAGTGTACCATTAACACACACACACACACATCATGATCATCATCATCCTGGTCTTGTCCAAACTGAGAGACTAAGTTTACCTTTCCTTTCTCTCCAGGTATCCCTCCTCCCAGTTTGGCAGTCTAACAGGCATGCAGTCTCTGGTCAGTGCTGTATTTGCTCTGCTGCAGCAACCCCTGTTTCTGGCTATGATGGGACCCCTGAAGGGAGATCCACTCTGGGTATGAATACACACACTGAAACAGACTCACACGCAAATACCCCCCCCCCAGGCATGGCTAATTCTGGTGTTGTCCTCCAGGTCAATGTCGGACTCTTTGCTCTCAGCATGCTGGGCTTCTTGCTGCCCCTCTACCTGATCTGCTACAGACGGACGCTCCACAGAGAGCAGCAGCAGAAGGAGGACAATGCTAAGATCTACATCAAAATCAATGGCAGCGACATCCCTGAGGCCTTCGTCTAGAGAAGAGTAAATGAAGATTTCTCACTGAGAAACACTGGCAATCCAGCGATACATGCACACATACACATCTAGGAGGACAACTGAAATCTCAAATACCACATTTATCCATTGATTACACACATACACAAAAACAGACTGTCTCCTCCATTTTTCCCACCAAAATAAACTGATGCTGCGGTTGTCACGGAAACGGGTCCATCGGACATTTGCCGAGGAGAAAAGTGAGACATGGAGAGGAGAAGAAGAACAAGAGAGAGGAAAAGACTGTGAAAGGAAAGAGGCACTAGCCCTCTGCATTCCCCCCAAATCCTCTGACTTCTCTTCTTATTCCCTCCTCTCTGAGCAGCACATTAGTGCAGCTCCATTCCACATGAGACTGTTTTAATATTCCCTATACCAGCAGAGAAAGGAAGAAGAAAGCTTGTTTAGCTAACAAATTCACAGAACCAGCAGGACTGCAACCATCACAAGTACCAACCTTATTAGAGAGCGATTCCATTGTTAGGAGTTTTGTCTTTTTCTTTTTTTGACTTTAAATCATCCTGATTGTGAACCCTATAACACAGTGCTACCTATCTATTCATCAGTTGGACTGTTTGACAGATGGTGTGAGTAAAGTGTGGACTAAGTGGCATTAACGAGTGACAGGGAGGAGAGACAAGCCTTATTGCTGATGATGAGCAAGAAGAAAAAACAGTCATAATGATTGATTGTGAGGCTATTTTCTTTTTCTTTTTTCTTTTTCTTTTACAAGGCTAACATCTTATCACTACTACTACTGTAGCTTAGAATATACTGTAGTATTGGATGAATGTCAGTTTTTTTATGACTGTATTCTGTAAGAGGGACATCAAACAGACAGTGACATGTTTTGCTAAAAGCAAAATGTTCATGTATGTTTAGATTTTATTTATTTCCTGCTTTCTTTACTTTCCTTTTTATACTCGAGGTTTACCAGAGGTTTTTCATATAAAAGAAAATATTTGTTAATTGGGCAGTATGTTCTATTGAACCTTTTGCACATACAGTACATTTAACATGTAGATATACTTAAAGGTGTCCATTAAGTGTATCCATAAAACCATCTTCACTCAGTTGCCTTAGCTTAAAGTCAGTATTTCATTCAATCAGTCTGCCTAGTATTAAGTGAAATGCAGCACTTTATTCCAAGTAAACCCCTTTAAACATCACACACATCTGCTCATTTCAGCACTTTTCTCCCGATGCCTCTCTTGAGAAATAGTCCCACTTTGATTTTGAGCTCCTCCTTTCATCACATGAGTATTTATTTTATTTCAAACTCACTTTTCCATCATAAACCTTCATGATGTATTTAAATTTTGTTGTGCTGGCGACCACACATGTCATATACTGTGTTGTTTGCATAGAGCTCTTTCTTCTAATGTAGCAATGTTTTGTTATACAGGTGCTCCTGTTTAATATGGGGGAATTTGTGGGGGTTAATAAAGATGTACTGATCTCTTTAAATGTTTGTTCCCATTCATTGTTTTTTCACCGTTCACCAGGCTACATTACATGACTCTGTGTAACTTTATCTGTGTAATTTTTACCTGGTTGAAGAAACTGTGGCTATTTAATACTCAGTCATTCTGAGAGTGGTGACATTATAACAGAGAAGATCTTAACCTAGACCAGATAGCACAGGGTTTGCTTGTTTTTTTTTTTTCATAAGCAGGAAGTTTGATGAGAAATGATCCACTAATCAATAACTCTGTAATTCTGTAATCATCCACTGTTACACTGTTACACATATTAGGCTTGTGATTTAATGTAGAGTTTGTGCCTGTGTTTGAAGTTTGTGTTTGTAGGAATTAGAAAATTGGTATAATGCCAGAAAAGGTGTTCAAAGAATGCAGCTGTTTGAGTTTTCGGTCATTCTTCAACCAACCACCAGAGGTCAGTGTTAGCAGCCTGCGTTTAATGGGCCCTACCATCTTCACTGCATGACGAAGCCATGGTAAATGCTGTCATTTAGGCCTAACTGCAACTGAATTAGTTACATTTTACTTCATTTCTGATGCACAAACATCAGAGTTTGAAACACACTGACAGATGACAGAAACTCTTTCCCAAACATTTATATTAAACCTGGAAAATAAGACATGCTCTCTGATCTTAATTGATGTGCATTTTTGTTTTCAGCACACACAGTTCTTGTGTTGCAGTTTACATTTGTAAAACACGATTTAATCATCCAGAAAGCGCTCACATTCAAAAATGCTAATCTGCTTTAACAACAGTGTTTAAGAACTGATCTACTGACTCCACGTCCCCCAGGAAGCTTGTTCGGAGGTGAGATTAAGACTAATTCTGAACAGCGTTTTAACACCAGATGTTCCCACACACACTCTCACTATGTGTTTGGTTTTTAGCTGGTCTGTCAGCACACTGCTCCGCCATCTGATACCACACTCCAGCAGATGGTTATCACTTGACACCTCAGCCCCTCTCATCACCTGAGAAGAGATCTGAGAGAACGTCACTCACAGGGACTCTCTCACTCAGGGACAGCAGCTCGTGGAGCTCTTGCCTGGCCTGGTGCTGCTGTTGCTGGAGAAGCAACTGTTTGTTGGCTGGATGACCCCGGAGGTTTGTCCAGGGACACAGTTCAAAGACACAACATGAGACCACTGCCTCCTAAACTCGCTGTTAAACGAGGAGTCATCAGTCACAGCATGTTCTGTTGAACAATTTGACCATAAATTATGTTTTTCTCTGTTGTGCTTTATCAGATTATACAATCCAATGAGACAAATAGTGGGAAAAGATAAAAGGTAACTAGGCAATATACTGTAATATAACACACTTTATAGATCAATAGATAGATAGATAGCTTTCACTGCATTATATTACACTGTATATTTATTAGAAGCAGTAGAAGATGAAAAGACAGGGGAACGATAAGCGGATGTTGGCAGACGGATACAGATGCGCTATAAATACAACAGCAGCGCGCTGTTACATAATTTTAGACTCACACACACGCAATAGCATCCGGCGATCCTCGGGACATAGGACTGGATTAGGGACCTGTGCGCCAACACCATCCTATAGACCCGTGGGTGGTGGACCAAAGTGTGGCCAAGGGACCTCCAGGGGTCCTTGAATGAATTACAGATTCGATCTGCCTGTAATTTCCTGTGTGGATTTATGAGGATGGCTGCACAAGCCCCCCTCCACTATTACATCTCACAGTTCACACTGTATGTGATCGTGACTGGAAATGCATCTGAAAGCCGTTGCGATGCAAAACAAATGATGTCACGAAAGTCACCAGTGACAGGTATCTGGTGGACAGGAGTGGGAGGGTGGTTGGAACTTCTGGAAGAAGATAATCACGTTTGATGCGGTGGATTTTGTTTTAAGGGCTTAGAGAACTGACGCACCGTGCGTCTGTGCCATCGGTGGTGGTCCCCGTGTCATGCCCATATATACTCTGATGGTGAATAACCACGTTTCTACGTCACTGGGACTGCGATGACGCAGAGGGTGTAGCACACTCACAAGAAAAACGGTTCATAGAAACCTATTTTGGCCTGTACCATGGCAGAAGCGTAGATATTTTGTGTTATTTATCTATTTATTTAAAGTCCTTTATTTCTTAAAATTTGTCTGATGTTTCGTGGGTTTTTATATATTTTCAATCCACTATCCAGCTGTTGTTAAATGGCATCCTTCTGCTCTGATGTGTATATGTATGGCTGTTAACATCAGCCTGATATTATCCTGATCTTACGTGTTGTATAATCATTGATTGTTCTCTCAAGTTAATTCTATTTACGTAGCACACAGATGAACAAGAAAGTGAACGTAGCATAATGTATATTCCACATAGCAATGTAAAGTAGTAATAATAATAATAAGACTGGAAGTAAGACTAATAATTTTAAATGTAACAGCAGGTGTTGGGCAGGATCGTAGGAGCAGCAGGAGGATTGTCTAATTCATTATAAGTGTGATATTTTGTAACCTATGAGTTATACTCTGGTGCTGCTGTTTTGTGTTTGAATAAATTTAGGATATGTAGTGTTACATACCCTGTTCTTATAGAAACTAAATTTCATTTCAGCCTAAAAAAACTTGTACTAACCTACAGTTTAAATTACAAACTTTAACTTTATTTTTTTATAAGTTTATTTTTGCTCCCAAATCTTTTAATTTGTAAAGTTTGGGTGTCAGTGTGAGCTCCCCCTAAACCAGCAGAACTGGCCAGTTATCATTTATACATTTTTGTTGTCAGTGTCAATTATTTTTTAAATTTGATTTTCTATTTGTAAAATTTTGGATGGCTCAGCTTGGCTCTGTCTGTCATTATGTCTAAGCTGTATGGACCCATGTCAACGACCATAAACACCCCCTGGTGAACCATCCTTTTCCGTGTGTAGTCTGCTCTGCACAGGCCGCTGTGCTCTGCGCGCAACAGCAACGCCGCGCCGCGGCCCCGATCAGGAAGTGAATTTGAAGAAAATAAGCGACTGTGGAGGTAGAATGACATAGAGGGGGAGAGGTGGGAGAGAAGCAAGCGGAGAAAGAAGAGACTAACGGAGGGAGGGATCGACCCTGTTTCTGGACCTGTATTGAGCTGCTTCCCTCTGGGATATACTGCACCGCCAAAAAATGCTCATAAAGGAATTGTAAGTAGCTGTGTGTGCATGTGTGAGAGTGTTCGTGTGTGCGAGAGTGTGTGTGAGAGGGAGAGAGGGAGAGGGGAGAATGCGTGCGCGTTTATCCGTCTGGTTTCGCAGCGCTGACATTGTGGCCAGTCGCCCGAGAGTGGAATTACAAGAGTGCGGCTGGGGTGATGTCGACGTCCCGTATCTTGCTTGACTCCATGTCCGTCATCATTTTTCATGCATACGACACTCCATCACCCTAAAGCATTCACCGAATAAAACCGACAGATGGGGTATATATCGCGGGTTGCATCAGCAGCCCGGCGCGGGCATGGCTGTGTCCTTCACATTTTGTGCATCGCAAGCCTTCAAGTGAATTTGTGAGGCTTCGGCCGTGGCGAATCGTGTAATTCCCTTTGCTCTGGTGCTAAAATGACGGATGCTCGATAGGAGCGGCGGTGCTGAGGGGGAGAAATGGCTGGTGTAAGCTGCGCCGCGCGTGCCAGCGTCCGACCGCGCAAAGCCGCTGTGGCCATGTTATTGATTCGGCGGTGAAGGTGAAACGACTGATGGAGCATTCCGGCATTTACCTCTGGAGGAATGGAGGATAGCGAGGGGTGTGTAGGAAGCAAGGATGGAGGGATGCTCGAGGGGAGAAGGGGTGGTATAGGTGGAGGGGCAGGTAGGGGAGGTGGGAGCAAAGCAAAATGGCAAAATGTAATAAAACGAGCAAATGGCGAGGTTTTGACGCACCAGTCAGACATTTCTGAGAATCTGACAGCTGGACCGAGGGGACGGGACGACAGATAAAGTAGGATCTCGTGTGCAAAGAGGAAGATCTGGGGTTTTTTTTTTCACACATTGCTTTAACACGCTGCTTTATGCAGGCCTCTCTGTGCTGTAAGGATAACTAACCGAGGCCTACCCAGAATCAGCTGGTGGTCAGTAGAATAAGGGTAAGGCCGATGAATTGCAGATGAGCTGGGATGATACTGGCCTTCAAGTGGAAAAAATAAATGAATAAATAAACCAGATATTAGACATGGTTGTCAGCGTCAAGCAGGATGGCGATCCCTTCATTTTCATGTTCTTAACTGGTGTCAGTGTGTACACCAGACTCATTTTGCCTCAAGGAGCTGGTGACCCACCTGTAGAAAAAGTCATATGTCTCATTTCCTTCACATTTTTAGTGTTACTGTATAGTCAAATGATTTTTCACCCTCTTTTATATGAAATCTTTAAAGTATAGGTTGTTTTGCCCCCCTCACTTTTTAATTATATAGTATTGTGATATGAGGTCAGAGCTAGGCTACTGTAAATTGGTACAAATTGCAGCTATTCAGCTTGAAGCTTTCGCCAAAAATAACAGTTTCTGATTTTATACAAATCTATATCTATTACTGTCTGGTTTAGACGGGCATCCATTTATCAACATTGATTATTGTCTTGATTTCTCACCACATGTATTTAATCAATAAATGGCCCAGCACAAAAAAAGCTCAGGATCAGAGTGATAGCATTGGCTAAAGATCTGAAGTGATTAGGGAGAGTCTGGGCCTCAGCAGTCTGCCTGGAAATTAATTAAATCAGTCACGATTAAATGCTGAATGCACTTACACACTGTCAACACACGGGCACACGGAGATGCTTGTACATGCGCACACGCTAACACACACACATACCCAAGATACCATCATGGGGGTCAAGAGACACTGAATTGATCTGTGTCCCACTCCACTGTAGTACAGAACTCAGTGGTGCTCACCTGAACCACTGACCTAAATAACTCCTGATCTGCTTTTTTTTCTCCTGCACCTCCACGAGCTTTGGCAGGTGTGCAGCAAAATACTGTGCAATATATGATGTGGTGAGGAGAATGAATAGCAGTGGAAGAGGAAGATGGAGTGAAAAAATGGAGGAGAGGAGAAAGCAGAGAAGATGTGTGAGGCAAGGGAGAAGAGGGGTGTTTGTTTTCTGAAGCAACAGAAAGACACCTGATATTCCTGACAAGACCTTTAGACCAAGGAGATTTACAGAGAGACAGCATTAAGGTGACTTTAGTCCTTGTTTTACTGCAGCCTAAATAAAATTCTACTGAGTGTTTTCTCTCTGTTTAATGTTTACCTCAAACTAAGTGACACAAAAAATTTCAGTAGAGAGATATGAGCGTCATAAATATTTGATCGGACAAATAAATACCTGCAACACTTCACTGTAAACAAAATGAGGAGATATACTGTAAGTGCAATCCCATTTAAATACTGTCATTGGACATTACTGAGTGTTTTTCACTGTCACTGCCGTCTTTGCAGCAGCTGATCTCCCATCCAACGTCTGGCTGGGACTCAGACCCAGATTACATTCAGTGGCGAGTGGGATGCAGGGTTATGTGAATTTGGGCATACATCACACAGTTACAAAACAATCAAGCAAAGCTGCATACTGTACATGTGTATTATGTGGTACCGAAAGCGCAGAGTGAGAGATCTGCATATGAATATAAAAGAGCTCAGAAATGGTGTTTGCATGTGTGTGTGTGTGTGTGTGAGAGAGAGAGAGAGCATGTGTGTACAAAATAAGTCTTCACAGGGTAATACCGTGTGTGCGTGGGCAGTGTCTGTAAAGCATACTGGGGCTACATCACTAAAGAATAAAATCAAGGCATTTTCCAAGTCTACATAAACTTGAACCTTTTTATCTTTTAATTCTGAGTCGTCAGGCATCATTAAAAACTTGTGCCCAGCAATTTTTCTTTTCCAAAATACAAGGAAGCCAACATTTTTTTTAGAATATCCTCAATCTTCATTTTCCATACCGTGGGTATGAATGAGTACAACTACAAAAAGTCTTTAAGAGAATGAAACAACACAAGATTTTGTCTCTTGATGCTTGCTTTGATGTTGACATCTCTAACAACTGATCACTGACTCACTGAGTGCAACACGCTGTACTGGTAGTTCTATGTTTTACCAGTACCTTTGTTTCACTGGGCATCCTGCCACACAGTCAAAATGTGAACAACAACAATTTTATTCTTGGCTTATTCAGAGAGATCATCATTTTGTTGGTGGTGTGCAACTTATGTGTCCAATTGTCAGCCAGTTCCATTTCCCAACACTCTTTTGTAAACAAGGTGGTGAAATGGAAAAATGTTTGAGAGAAACAAAATATGGCAAAAGGCAGAACAGCAGGAGCACATGAACCACAAAATGCGAGTATGAATAATCTCATTGATAAGATTTATAAACAGACAAACACGAGCCTACTTACCATTATTTTAGGTTCACTACAACCACTGTTGGTCACGTGCGTGGTTAGTTTCTGCCCACTAGGAGGTGCCGGTGTTCACCTGACCTGCAGAAACGTTCGAGAAATTTTTTGTAGCAATAAAAATGATTGAAGAATTGAAGAAATAAAATCTATAAAATACAAAAAAATCATGAGGTCAGTCAAATGCAGTCAAAGAGTGCTAACCAACAGTATAGTATGTATGGTCAATACCAGCTTAGTGCTCTAATAGATAACAAAAAGTGATAATCCTGCATCTTATGTAAAAATATTTAAATAACAAATCAAAAATCAATGTGTATCTGAAACACAGCTTTCTCCTCACATAAAGTCATCTCTGTTATAAACCTTTTTAAAATTACTTGTTTGTCGGAGACAAACGACCTGAAAACCAGGCTTCACGTCTCGTCAGTTTTTGCATTTGATCTTGGCTGTTTTCCTGCTTCAGTGAAGCATATTCTCATCTTCTCCTCAGAATAGCTCATAATAGATCATTTATTCTCCCCTGATGACTCAGTGTCACAGTGTCAAAGTGAATATGTGGATTTCATACTTAATGGGCTGTTTTTTTGTTGAGTTTGGAATCCATGTTCGACTTGATTATCCTATAATTATTGTTAACAAAAGGTAATGTGTCATGCTAAAGAATACAAAAGTAGCCTTGTCTGTTTACTTTGCAAAAACACTGAAGACAGTCTCCTCTGTGCTCAGTACGAGGTGAAATTCCTCTATAAATGTAACTTGTGAAGTGCTTATCTTGGATACCAATTAAAGTTGAAAGGAGTCAGGACCATAACTGTCATCTACTGTTTGTATAGCTCATACACTGCAAATGTAGCTCATAACAAATCCCTGTTGGCTGACTCCAGCTCAGCTCAAGAGTCTTCCTCAAACACGTTTGTCAGATAATTGGCGCCCAGATCTGTATCAAGCTGAATGGTTAAAGATGTCACTTCATGTTGTCACTGTGTCACTCACAAGATTTCTCCAGGCTAATCCAGTTCACAGAGAAAATTCATTATCACCAAACTGAAGCATGATTAATGTCTTCTTATAGTGTTAGCAATGAATTCAGTAACACCAAATTTTTAAGGGTTTATGCTCACAAGGTGTCATTAACTGTGCCGTACATGTACTATTAACCCAAAAGAAGGAACTGAAGTTATCTGTAATGTACAGTATTACAGACTTACACAACAATCGCTTCACAGGATTGTTCACTGGGAAAACAGACAAAATAAGTATCAATCTCAAGACAAAGTTATCCAGAAGAGACTCTCTAGATCTGGATGTGCCTGTGGTTCAAAGTACATTAAGCCCACCAGCTTTAGAAAAATGTAGTTTTACAAAATCAAAAACCGTCTGAGCTTCAAAACACAATCTAAGACAATAAGGACAATGTTCTGGTTTGATTGTCGCTTTATGATTTTTTGAGTAACTTCCTTTCTCTTTCCCCTTCTCTTCCAGTCGAGTGATTCTTCCTATCTCTGTGGAGGAGGTAAGTTCCATTTCAGTATATCTCAGTGTGTGTGTGTGTGTTTGTTAGCGAAAATGGCTCAACTTTTGTTATCTGATTCTGTGGTTCGCTTTATTCTGAAAAATGAAGCATAAATGCCTGCAATTACTAAAGCTGTTCATTTTTGGATCATGTTTGTACTTTTATGTGTGTTTATATTTGAACTGTGCACATGTTCTAACACATACATTAGACTATCACATATCCAAAGCATGGAGGGAAAAAAAGGCAGTGGTGATCACCTTGACAAAAACTCTATCTTATCTTGACACTTTATAGCTCTGATGAGCGTCTGTTATATTGCAGAAGGTTCCAATCAGGTGGTGTGTTGAATCGACACAGTCAGCACAGCCTTTCACCGTCCCCGTCCTCTCTCTCTCTCTCTGGGTGTCCCTCTGTCCCCTGTTATCCTCATTTCCATTGCAGTTTGCTTTTCTATTCAGGCCTGCATTGTAAATGAGTCACCTGAAACTACTTCCATGACATGGTGTGTTACCTCCCTGGTCCTCTGCTTCATTTTTAGAGATTATTTGCACTTACATGAGAGTAATCTACTTTTGTTGGGGATATTTGACTTATGCTGATTACTAATGACATGATAAATATTTGAAGCACTTAATCTGCTCTTACACACACTAAACAGTCTCAAGTATGAGTGTAAAGCACCAGTAACTGCTCAGAGATGGGATGAGAACAACATATCCTCTTTATATATACATCTGTATACAGGGAAACACACTGAATGTAAAAATATTTGGAACTCCTCCCCTGACTTTGAGTCACAGCTTGAGCTATATGAGGGTTGAAAACATCTTCTGGTGTTGTATATTTTCACTTTCATTCTGCCTCAAAACCACAAGGCAGTGGACAGAGCAGCATATCTCAGTGGTTCCATCCTCTGGCATTTCCTCTGGTGTATGGAGGCTTTAAATCTACACATGTTGCTCCTCATTAACTGTTTTTCTTTTTGTCATATCTCTACATAATGAGGCAGGTTTTCTCTTGAGCAGGAGGCCTGAATATCGTGTCCCAGTCAGCTATGCTATGTCACGATTAGACGCTGGAAAAATACAAAAAGAGAATTGTTTGACTAAAATATGAACCACAAAGCCTGAAGACAGTTGAGTAACATCCCCTGTCTCTTGGACCACATGTGCCCCCACCCCCTTTGCCCTTCACATGACATCCCTCCAGAGCCTTGTCTTCTCTGTCTTTTCCTCTGATGTCTGACGCAGCAGTCTTCAGTTATTTGCCACCAAATACCAGATATGGAGGTTTGCTAACACTTTAGGGGTGTAAACATTCAGTCCATCCTCGATTTGATTTCATTTTGATTCTTTCAGTTCTTTTACATTTTGCCCACAATTTGATTCTCCCAAAAAAAGCACATCAGTTGTATTTTCACAAGGGATGACAACAGATAAATGTATTTGAACGACGGTTTTGTTTGGAGAAGTAATAGCTGAACTACCCCCTGGAGAATTTGCCGAATTGAATTTCCAGTCCGTTAACTGGACACGTAGTCACCCCTACAAGGCAAGGTTGAATTATATTTGTCCAACGCTGTTACCCAAGAGGCTTTACTGTTCCTGCATCCCATTTATTTAGTTGGCGGTTGTGGTATCTGCAGCAGATTTACGGGAATCGGTCTCCTGTTTACATCTGACTTTCTCTCTATCACTCACCAGGTGCCCCGTAATTCAACCCCCCCTCCCCATCCCCTTTCCCAAAACATCAACGTCCACATTATGAGAAGTCATTTAAACCTGTTTGACACAGTTCATCTGGGTCTTTGTCCTTTTTGTCTGTCACTGCTGTTGCTGCAGAGAAGTAACCTTTAAAATACACACAAAAGGTCAATAGGTCATGGTTAAAAGGAGCTGTCTCTGTGTAAAGACTTTTCTTTTCACTGATGTTTCTGTCTTGGTCACATTCCTAACATCTAAAAGTCCAGGGCAGCGAAAACAATTGATGCATTAGTGACCATCTGACACAGTGGCTCTGAACACAATGAGTAGTTGCCATTAAATAAATTATCTGTGGGTATTGTGGGTTTAACCATCTAGTCCCTCTGCAAATATATCTAGGATTTGGCCTCAGTTCACTATCCATGTTAATTTCATAGCTATGGCTATTATGATACAGTATGTGTTATCTGGAATTACTTCCAAAGTTTAATCAGTTCTTGGCTTGCCTGTGGTCTGTCACTGGTGTACCAAATTTTAGGGAAATCTGCTCCCAGAGTTTTGAAATTTTACGGTGGACAGTCAAATTAATTCATGTT